>NC_046659.1:116796656-116803096 GCF_010883055.1 Belonocnema kinseyi | reverse complement strand
ATAATATGTACATATAATGTGTGAATACATAATATTTATTTTCCACTCGATTTTTCACATAATTGATTTTGCGGATTTTACTAAATGAACTATCTGTTCTCTATGCAATGTACTTTTTTTGTACAAAATTGTAGAAAATTTAACAAAAAGATACATTTAAATACAAATAGCTCATTTTTTCTTCTATTTTCTTGTAAAAAAGTAAAAAAATAACAATAAAGTAGCAATAGGTTTCTACAATTTAAAAATTTGTATAAATTTTAATTACTATTTTTTTTTGCATTGGTATAAAAATCTACAAGGTGTTCCAGAAAACCACAGGATTTTTACATTTTTAATTTGTGTGTTTAACGTCATAAAAAATAATTTTAATTTTACGAAAATTTCTGTAGGAAATTACAAATCGCCACAAAAATTACAAGATTTAATCAAAGTTGAAATAATGAAAAACTGTACTTACAATCATGTAGTAAATACTAAAAACTAAACCATTTTAAACTGAGTTATTTGAAATAGAAAGCCTTGAATCGACAATATTTCAGAGTGTTAAATTTAAACTTAGATCGTCACCATTTTAACTTTTCTATTTAACAAATTTTCAATATATAAGTGAAATTATTGAATTTGGATGCATAAATAACAATTGAACAATGATCGAGTTGAAAAAAATTGAGATAGCTTAAGAGATACTCACAAGTTTTGAGAAGATCTAAAATTAATTTAATACTGGAAAATATTTTTAAAAATGAAAAACTTAATTTAGATTTCGAAGTTTTCGAAATAAAATTTTTAAGCTTTTTAATTATCTATAAAGGTTTTAAGAAAATAAATAGAATTTCTTAAGTTTGCTGAGAAAAATTTATACGATTTTTTATTCTGAAAAATTAATTTGAAGAGAATATTTAAAAATATTTCCAAAATTTTGAAATTAAGTTCCAGGATTATAAAATTTATAACTTTGAAATCAAAACGTCGATTTCTATTTCTTTTAATCTTCGAACTGTAAAATGAATAAAAATTGCAAATGACAAATTTTGCAGTTTAACGGCTTTTAATGAAAAAAATGTAGTGGAAAAATGTTTAAATGCGTTAAAAGAGTTCGAATGTCTTAATTTGAATGACCGCGATCAACTTTTTCTTAATTCTTTAATTTTTATTTGCAGTAAAAGTCTTTCTTTTTCGACCTAGCGTGACAAATATTGAGAAAATTGGAATGACATAATTTAAAATTATATATGTGGTATCCAATCTGTTGCTATATATTTAAAAAAAAGTAAAGTTTTTTATTGTTTAATAACGATTATTAACTATTGTATTTAAATAATTTTAAATTCCTTTCAAGTTTAAACATAGCAACTGTTTTGTAATAGCGACGGTATTCACATCTTAATTTAAAATTTGCTCATTTAAATATTCTAAATATTTGTCATTCCAAGTCGAAAAAGAAGAACTTTTTGGCTGAAAACCCTATGAATTCCTATAGATTATTTGATTGTAAATTTTCGTTTTCGTAGTTTTTTTGTTAATTCTTTTAAGAAATTAGAACTACAATAAAATACAGGAATGTACAAAAAAGATTTGTCCGGATAATAGTATTGCCCTATAACTTCACCTTCCAATAATTCTTAAGAGGCGTCTTTCCAAGCGTCTAGTATCCTGCCTGTATCATATAGCATTTCACCCTTGTAATTTCTCATGCTGCCTAACTCTGTAAGTCTGTTCTTCCACTTGCTTTCATACTGATCCATGGATATTCATAAAACAGTTTCTTACTTCCTTCAAAGTCGATTTGCATTTTCTTTTCCTATTCTGTTTTTATTTGATCTTCAGTTTCCTTGACTAGTAGATTTACTGTCTTGTTTTTGTCTCCGTGATCATTTTCAAGCCTATTTGTTTCCTCATCGCTAAGGCGTAGGGCATTCACCTATCTTTGATGCGCTTCTTTCTTTTCGTGAGTGGCTGCGCGGATTCGATCATTCCTCCACGCATTACCAGACATTCTTCCTACAAACGCAGTACCACACATTCTTCCTACAACCGCAGTAGCGCATATTCTTCCTGCAGTCACAGTGCCACATTCTTCCTACAACCACAGTACCACACACTTCGGTCGCACTTTTAATAATCGCCGATAACAATCTAGGAGGTAAAATCTATAATCCCTGAGATGCTCACTTGCTCTATCATGCATAATCAAACCAACCCCTTGACTACCATGTGATTCGCTATCTACTTCTGACCACATTTGAAGCCTGCCTTCTAACTCGTATTTTTTTATATCTTTAATATCGCAATCCTTTTTTTTTGTTTCAGTTAAACATAAAATATCTAGCTTTCTTGCGTTCATAATTTCTCGTAATTCTCTATTTTTAAGCTCATTCTTCCCTTAACTACCAACTACCAACTAAATGCGAGAAATTTAATTTGCGAGTCGAAATCATGTCCTAATTAGGTAATTAGTTGTCGCACAGTGGGGAATAAGTACATTTTTTGGTTCAAAATACGATTTCGGCTGAACCTGTGGACCGATTTGGATGTTTTTTTTTAAGAAGCTGATAAAATTTCAAAGAAAGTTGTCGAGCTGGATTTTTAATATAGTTTTACAATTTTTTTATAAATAAATAAATATGACGAAAAAAATTACCATTTTTCTATTTGACCTTCACGGTGCTCGTCAGTAATAAGAAAATTGTTTTAATCACCGACGCTTCATAGGTTTACAGTTTATAAAGAAATTCCATCATGATTCAATTAACAAACAAAATTTTATACACAAATTATTTGTAGAGAATGTGTTTTCTATAATTTTCAATAATTTAATGTTTTTTTAAGTTACATGGCAAGAAATTTTAATGAAATCAATATTTTAATGAAAAAAATTTCTCCTAAGACTATTTTTGTTTATATTATGAACAAATTTAATAAACAAATGCATCATTCAGGCATTTATCGTCAGAAAAATTCGTTTTTTTCGATGTCCATTTTTTAAAATTAGGAACCTCATGATAATTTGAGAAAAATTCATAATTTCTTGATAAATTTTGTAATTTTTTAACAAATTTAATAAACAAATGCATTATTTGGGCATCTGTCGACGAAAAAACTAGTTTTTTTTTCAAAGTTAGTCCTTTTAATTTCAGAAAAGTTCTTTTTTTCATTCAGCACTTACAGTTGGCTAACATAAGAGGATTTGAATACAAGGAATGATTGAACAATACATTTAATAATTGTTATAAATAAATTCTATAACATATGAAAAGACGGGACACTTTGAAAAAACGCAAACAAATGCCCGCAAATGAATGTCCGCATAATGCATTTTTTAATTAAATTTCTTTAACAAAAACATAAAATTGATCAACTAATTATGAATGTTACTGAAATTATCGTAAAGTTCCTATTTAAAAGGACTGACTTTACAAAAAAAACTAGTTTTTCCATCGACAAATGCCCAAATAATGCATTTGTTTATTAAATTTGTTCAAAAATCATAAAATTTATTACCAAATTATGAATTTTTCTGATAGTATTCTGAGGGTCTTATTTTTTTTTTAAATTGACATCGAAAAAAGACGAATTTTTTTTACGTTAAATGCCTGAATGATGCATTTGCTTATTAAATTTGCTTATAATATTAACAATAATAGTCTTAAGAGAAACATTTTCTATTAAAATATTGTTTCCATTCTAATTTCTTGTAATATAATTTTCAAACACGTTATATTATTAACAAATAAATAAATAAAATACATATTTATTAATAAAAAAATTGAAATACTAAATTAAAAATCAGGCTCAACAACTTTTTTTGAAATTTCATCAGCTTTTTAAAAAGAAACATCTAAGTCGGTCCGCAGGTTCAGCCGAAATCATATTTTGAAGCAAAAAAATGTATTTTTTCCCGACTGTTCGTTGCAGGGTGGGGAGTCTAGTTATAGTGTCAGTCCCACCAAACTTCGGTGTTCAAATATAATTATTTAAATTTTGATTTAAAATTAACTTTGTTATCGAAAATTTATGTATCACGATTTGTCTTTTTCAAAAGAAAATTCATCTTTTGGGTGGGAAATTCAACTATTTGATTCACAATTTTTTGGTTTGTTTGAAGATTCATCATTTTCTTTTAAAATTTTTTTGATTGAAAATGGAGTTTTCAATCTGAACATGTAATTATTATTATATTTTTACTTTAACATTAATTTTTCTTGTTGATAATTCATGTATTTTGTTGAAAATTTGTCTCTTTTCAGTAGAAAATTCATCTATTGGGTGGAAAATTCAACTATTTCAATAACAATTATTTTGTTGGTTGAAGATTTATAATTTTAGTTAAAAATTTATTTCCTTTGTTGTTAATTCGTTTTTTAGTTGAAAGTTTTTATTTGTTGGTATAAAATTCAATTATTTTGTTCATTTTTTCTTAAAAATTGATTTTTTTGGAAAAGTCATGTATTTTGATGACAATTCATCTTTTTTCTTTGGTCGTAAATTCGTTTTTTTTTTTTAATAAAAAATTGTTTTCTTAACTGAAAATATAATTATTTCATTTTTACCTTGAATTCTTTTTATTCACTTATTTCCTAGAAAAGTCGCCTTTTTTGGCATAGAATTAAGTGTTTTTGGTCATTTTTCCTTAAAAATTTTTATTTTCAGTTAAAAACTCGTGTATTTTGTTCAAAATTTGTCTTCTTTGGTAGACAGTTTTTTGGTTGAAGATTCATCATTTTACTTTCAAATACATGTATTTTGTTCAAAATTTATTTTTAGCTAGAAAATTCATATTTCGAGTGAAAAATTCGATGATTGGATTAAGAATTTATTTTTTAGTCGAAAATTCATTGTTTTAGATAAAAATTGGTTTCTGTGGTTGAAAATTTAAATTTTTTGTTGGAAATTCGTTTTGTTCGGTGGTAAAATTATTTTTCTTAATAAAAATTGAACTACTCTGTTTTTGATTGAAAATATTTTTTGTATTTGAAAATTCATGTATTTTGTTGCAAATGTTTTCGATCCTTTTAGAAAATTTTTCTTTCTGGCGGAAAAATCAACTATTAGATTAAAAATTCTTTTTTTCATTGAAGATGTATCATTTTAGTTGAAAGTTCGTTTCTGTGCTTAAAAATCATTTTATAGTCTCAAACTAATTTCTTATTAACTGAAAATGTAACTATTTAATTTTTGCCTTAAAGTTGATATTTTAAGTTGAAAATACATTTATTTTGTTGAAAAATCTTTCTTTTTGAAATGGAAATTCCATTCTTCTGATATTAAATTCATATATTTGGGTAGAGAATTCCAGTTTTTTTGGTAAAAAGCATATTAAGCAAGGAATTCGTCTTCTTGCTTGAAAAATTTTACATTTTGGATGATTATTACTGATAAAAGTTTAGTGAAAATTTAATTTAATTTTTATTACTTTTGAAGTATCATTCTAGAAAACTAGAAATTTTGTTTAAAAAATCAATTTAATTTTCCATTATAGACTTTTTGACTGCTATGCACAAAGGTAAATATTTAAATAAAATGTATGGCACTATTTTGACCCTATTTTTCAAATTTTAGACACTATATAATTTTAAAAAATTTAAATTTTTTAAAACTTCTTTTTTTTTCTCCTGGGAGGTCAATATTCTGTCAGTGTCCAACAGATGTATCAGATGTCCGACTGAAGATTACGAGGAAATTTCCTTATCTATATTACACTATTTGCAGAAACAGCGGTATTGTTTAATTGTTGAAATATAAATTCGCATCACTATCTGAAGAAGAGAATTTAAATCACATAATTTAATTGTACTTTCTGATATGACGTTGATTCATATTTGATCTCGTGGATTATGCTTGCAAAATAAAAATAAAAAAATACACCTTGTAGTAAAATTATTTTTTTCAAAATATCATTTCTTGATACAAAAGTTTTTAAAAAATGTGTTTAAAATTGTAGTCACAATCTAATTAAAATTTTTAACGCAATAATTTTTTTCGACCTTTTAACATTTATATTTCTTTTCTTTATTTTTTTCGAACATTGTTTTTCAGAATAGTACAATTTTTTTAATCAAACGTTTCTTATTTATATTCTGCTTCTTTATATCTCAGGTGTAAGTTTTTTTAAATTAAAAATTTGTTTTTTAATCGCTATCCAAAGCGGGTTTTGAAAACCGATGAAATTTTAATTTTAAAATTCTCACAAACATGATTTTATTTATTTTTTAACTGAAAATTGAATTTTTTTCGTAATCCGTAACCGAGTCTACTGTCACGTGTCGTTGAACTTTCTGCCGAGTAGCCGAAAATAAACATTTTCAACTAAAATTATGGATTTTCAATCGAAATTTTCTTTAAATACGAGGGTGGATTGATAAGTTTCCGGCCTGACCAAGAAAAACAACGTTTTTAAGAATTTTTTTTTTTTATTTCTCAACATAATCTCCTCCAAG
>NC_046659.1:116793075-116796556 GCF_010883055.1 Belonocnema kinseyi | reverse complement strand
CTACAAGCTATCTAAGGATGGTACTATAGAACGCCACCTCAAGGTAGGCCTAGTGGCGCCATCTCTTGGTCAGGCCGGAAACTTATCATTCCACCCTCGTAGTTAGACTTTAACCAAAAAAGATGAATTTCAATTTTTAACCAAAAAAGATCAATTTTCCATTTAAAAAGTTCGATTTTCAATTAAAAGTATCACTTTTCAACCAACAATGGGCTATTCTCATTCTTACTTACAAACATTAATTCTCGACTTAAAATAAAGGATTTTCAACAAAATAGATGAATTCTCAACCAAATGGTCAAATTTTCAAACAAAAAATATTGAAGTTCAATCAAAATGAGTTGCATATTCAATCAAATAGTTGAATTTTCAAGCCAAGAAGACGAAGTTTGCAGAAAAAATAAAATGGTATTTTTTGACGAATAGGATCAATTAGTTTAGAGAATCAAGAAAAAATGTATTTCCAATTAATTTTTTCTAGAATACTTTACACATTTACAAGAGTAACTAATTATTTAAACATTTTTTATAAACATATTCCGAGATTTGTTATGTTTCAATGAATAGGCACAATATTTCTAGGGAGTCAACTAAGAATGTCTATCCGATGACTTTTTTCTATATTGCTTAGTAAATTCACAATAATCATTCATTTATTTGAAATAATTTTCATCAACAAATTCACAGTTTTGCTTTTTATCAACGAATAGGTTACATTTGTTTGCATAATTAACTAAACAAATCTTTTTGATGACGTTTTTTTTAGATAATTTTTAAAATTCCAAGTATTATTAATTATTTTAACAATTTTCATAAACAAATCGAGAGTTTAGCTATATTTGAACAAATAGGCTCAATTTATTTACGGAGTGAACTAAGAATGTATTTTCAGTAACTCCCACCCAGGTTACTTTAAAATTGATAAGAATTATTAATCTTTTAAACAATTTTTATTAACATATTCAGAGTTTGGCTATTTACAAAGGAATATGCTTAATTTGTTTACGAAAGTAGCAGAATATGTACTTTCAAACAGTGTTTCCCAAGTTACTTTCCACATTTGCAATAATTATTATTAATTATTTAAGCAATTTTCATAAAGATTCAGATCTTGGCTATTTTTCAAAGAATTTTATTAACCTTTTGTTTACGGATTCAACTAAGATTGTCTTTCTGAAGACTCTTTTCTATCTTGTTTTGTAAATTTACAAGAGTTAATAATTATTTAAACCACTTTCATGAACAAATTCAGAGTATGACTATTTTTCAACGAATAGGGTCGATTGTTTTCAGAATTAAATAAGAATGTCTTTACGATGACTTGTCCCTATTAATCTTTGCAGAATTTCCAAGATTTCGCAATTATTTAAATAATTTTTAGGATCAAATTGAGAGTTTGGCCATTTTTCAAAGAAGAAGCTCTATGTTTTACGGAAGAAATCGAGAATGTGTTTCCGATAACTTTTTTCTGTGATATTCTGCAAATTTATAATAATGAATAATTATTTAAACCGTTTTCATAAATAAAAGTATAGTTCGTCCACTTATTATCTCTGCAATTAAATATTTTGCTTTATCAAGATTTTCTTAAGTATATTTGCTCTTGCAATATATTTGTACAGGTCCGTCCACTCAACGCCGTCACCTACAAAAAGTCACTAAAAATTATAAGAATGAGATGAACGATTAGTGGAGATTACGTTTCCCAAAAAACTACCCCTGAATCTTACACACTTACCCCTCGTGATCAAAACGGGTTTAAAAGTGAGAAAACCACCTTCAAGATTGTAAAAATAATTTAGGGCACCAAATTAATTACTTGAGACTTGAAAATTTCCCTCTCATTATAATTTTCCCAAAAAACTACCCTTCCACGTGAAGGTATGCAGCAGAACATATATATGTATGAAAAAAGCATAAGAAATAATAAAACTTGAAAAACACTGCCAGTCGATATTTTTTTGCCCTTTTTTGGCTTTCCGATAATATATAATACGTTGCTCAAAAACTACCCCTAAGTCATACATACTCACTCCTCGTGATTGAAAACGTTTTGAAAGTTGAAAGACAATTTTGAACAATGTGGCAATGATTTAGAACTTCAAATAAATTACTTGGCACTTAAAAATTTTCCTCTAATTAATAGTTTTCCCCAAAAACTACCCTTCCAAGTGAACGTATGCTACCACTAAGTCATAAATTAGTTCTAAATCATTTTCGCATTGTTGAAGGTGGTCTTCCAACTAAAAACGTTTTTTTTAAACGTTTTTGGTCACGAGAGTCAGGTATGTATGATTTAGGGGTAGTTTTTGAGGAACGTATTATATATAATCGGAGAGCGAAAAAAGGGCAAAAAAATATCAACCGACAGTTTTTTCTAAGTTTTATTATTTTTAATGCTTTTTACATACACATACATGTTCTGCTGCATACCTTCAGTTGAAGGGTAGTTTTAACGGAAATTGTAATGAAAGGAAAATTTTCAAGTGTCATGCAAATAATTTCTAGTTCTAAATCATTTTCATGTTGTTCAAGGTGGTCTTCCAACTTTTAAAACGTTTTTGTTCACGAAGGGTAGGTATGTATGTCTTAGGGGTAGTTTTTGAGGAACGTATTATATATAATCGGAGAGCGAAAAAAGGGCAAAAAAATATGAACCGACAGTTTTTTTTAAGCTTCATTATTTTTAATGCTTTTTACATACACATACATGTGCTGTTGCATACCTTCAGTGGAAGGGTAGTTTTAAGGGAAATTAGAATGAGAGGGAAATTTTCAAGTGTCATGAAAATAATTTGTAGTTCTAAATCATTTTCACATTGTTCAAGGTGGTCTTCCAACTTTTAAAACGTTTTTGGTCACGAGGGGTAGATATGTATGAATTAGGGGTAGTTTTTCGAAAACGTAATATATGTCATCAGAGAACAAAAATAAAGCAAAAAAATCTCCTTGAAAAGTCTACTATTATACTTTTTCTTAACATTTATATGCTTTGATTAAAAATGTTACTATTTAATAAAAAAATGAATAATATTTTTAAAAACTTAACCGCTTTGTTAATTTCTTTTTTCTTTGAAAACGAACTGTTGTGGGTAGAAAATTGGTCCTTTTGGAATCATGTGAAGAACTTAAGCCATTGTTAGTAATTTTTATGAAAATTGTAGTATTTGTTCTCGTTGGTGCTGAAAGAAAAACCCTAACATGATTTTTGAATAATTCCCAGAAATTACAGGATACACGAAATTGAAAAATTTGGTCTTTTTTCTTTGAACTCTCATAACTTCTTTGACTTCAACACTATTAAAGCGTATTTTTTTAAATATTCGTAATATGGTGCAGTTCTGAACAAAAAGGGGGAGGGTCGGCACGGCCGGTTTTTGGCCTAATTCATTTTTGGACCAAAAAATCTGAAAAAATCATGGTAGTATCTTATAAGTATCCCGAGTCAATTGCACGCTAAACGGACTACCCTCCACCCCCC
>NC_046659.1:116789714-116792975 GCF_010883055.1 Belonocnema kinseyi | reverse complement strand
TTTAAAATAGCAGAGTATACCAAAAAATTCACTTGCATTCCAAATCAATGAATGAAGGCGAATGAGACTAGCATGCTAAGTGTACAGTTTTAAGGACAATTTCGAGCAACCTGATTGGTTAAGCAATAAAAAAATTTATGATGCTTCAAGTGTAGCCAAATATTAGCATACGAATTTCCCAAATTTTTCCCAAATTTTTCCCAAATTAGGGTAAGACTGAAACTATTCATCCTTTTGCAAAGTGCAAAATTATTAAGGGACAAGTTTGAGAAATGCGTTTGTCTGGGCAATAAACAAAATTTATGATATTTCAATACTGGAAAATTTTCCATAAAATTGTACATAAAATTGAACATAAAAATGAATACTAATTCTTTAATTGTCAACTTTATGAGTCAAACAACATATCGTTGGAATCGTTATAATTCGTAGATTTCGAATATCATATTTGTGATTTACTAAGTGTGAAATTTAAAAATTTTATATTCCATATTTTAGGCCTCATTAGGAACAAAGGCCCCTCGCTGACCAAGCTCAGTGGCAGCAGCTCGACGGTGTGAGGGGAAGCCGCGTAGTGGGGGACGGTACACAGGTAACTGGGGCGGAATTGACCATCGCCCCTTTTTTCTACTAATGTGCCACGCTCCGCGCTTCATTAAACTCAGAATTATTCTGAGCGACTTTAATCGCGAAATTATAATTTTTATTCAGTTTTGTAGTCGAAATAGGAATCAAGGTACATTACTACACATTTTAAACCATTAAACAGCGCGATAGCTCCATTCAATTCCTAAATAAAAACATTCAACAAAAATCCTTGCAAAACTGACACTTTTAAATATTTTTTAATTTGAAGGTCTCTACTGGATTCTAAACATGTTGTATCACACTCAAGAATTTTTTCAAATTTTTTCCAACATATTCTTAGCTCTGGGGTCATGTGAAAGTCAACGTGTCCCAACAATGGGCCTCGCGGCAGCATTTTTACTTGTATTTTGCTAATTAGCTCGGAACGACATTTTTTACGCAAATTACAGAAACACCATTTTATAAAGAAAACTTAGCGGATTCGTTTGGTTCTTATTCGAACCTCCTCACATTTTTCTCTGCGGAGTTATTGCCTTCTAAAGTGGGGGTCTTGATTTTTTGCGGCGATATTAATCGTTCATCTCATTATAATAATTTTTAGTGAGTTTTCGTAGGTGGGGGCGCTGAGTGAACGTCCTGCTAGCGCCGCCACCTTTTTCTCCGAAGTTTAAAGAGCAAAAAAATTTGTTTAGCATAAAATTAAGAAAAAAAATATAGCGTATTCCATTTTGTAATTTGCCTTGGTGGCGGCACTGAGTGGGCGGACCTTATTTTTACGTTTATTTTACTGTTATTAATCATTGATCGAACACATAACCAGTATTATTATTAAAAATTTGTCCTTTTTTTGGTGAAAAATTGACCTTTAGTGTGGAAAATTCAATTTTTTAAGGAAAATTTATTTTTTGGTTAAAGATTAATCATTTTAGTTAAACATTCATTTCTTTTGTTAAAAAGTCGTTTTTTTATTAATTTTTTTTTAAACTGAAAATGTAACTATTTCATTTTTGCTTTAAAATTTATATTTTTCAGTTAAAAATTCAATAATTTCGACTGGGAATTTAACCTTTTCATTAAGAATTCATATTTTGCCGGAAATTTGTCTTTTTGGCTAAAGAGTTCAATATTTTGGATGATTTTTCTATAATAAAAGAAAAATGTACGATCCTGATGGAAAAATCATCCATAGAAAATAATTATAATTTACGATAAAATAATTATATTTAAAAAGCAATAATAAAATTAATAATAAGAGAAAACATAATTATTATATTATTTAAATAAAATAGTTGAATTTTCAACCAAAAATATAGCAGTGGACTTTTCCAATAAAAAATTAGTAATAAATGGATGATATCTTCTGCAGGAAATATTAAAAATAATAGAATAAAGGTCAACAGCGTGCTTCAGACGAAATACTAAAAAATTATTCTTTCTAAGCATGACGCTGCATTTGAAAAGCGTAAAATCATATTTTCTTTCGACTCAAACTCGTCGCGTCAGTCCCGATCAACACTCGCTTTGTCCCCCTCGTTCTCCCTTAAACTTGCTCTTGAATGTTTCATAAATCACTTAATTTTCGTAAACTTTCAGATTTACTTTTACTTTTCATATTACTATTATATTATTATTATTATTATTACGATTTTATTTTGGTTAAAAATTCACTCGTTGGTTGAATATTTAACTATTTTGTTGAAAATTTATTTTGCTAACTGAAAATTAAATTATTCTATTTTTCAAAGAAAATTAATCTATTTTGTTTAAAATTGGTTTTATTGGCAGAAAATTAATGCTTTGGGTGGAAAATTCAACTATTTAATTGTAAATGTATTTTACGGTTAAAGATTCATTATTTTAGTTAAAAATTAATCCCTTTGCTTTAAAAGTTATATTTTTTAGTTAAAAATAAATGTATTTTGTTTAAAAATGTATCTTTTTACATTCTCATCAGAAAAGGTATTAGATTTGTATAAAATTTGACCCCCCTCCCTGTTCTTGTCAACAATTTACGTTTTTAGACTCCTTGCATCCGAATAACTTTTGAACAAAATAATTTATTAGATTGGCCTTTGATATACTCTTTTAGTGTCCTAAGCTAAATGCCAAGTTCGTTGGTTAGCCATTTTGGATAAAAATTCTAAAAGTGAGCGTATTTTGAAAGTTTTTGAGACCATATTTTTACATGATTCAAAAATTCTCTGTACCCTTGTTCATAACACTTGAAAAGTAAAATATTAATTTTCGAAATCCCTACAAGATTATCATAACAACTTTTTGAATTTTTTCGAATAATTGATCATTCAAATTTTGATCAAACAAAAAGTAATCAAAAATTGTATTTTGTTGTCAAACTATGCAAGGTAGGAAAAAAATGATGAGACAAATATTATGGACCCAAAACATGTATATAAATTTGTTATTAATCACTTTTTTATAGGACACGTAGTTTTTGTTTTATTTATAAAAAAAAGTGAGAAAACAAAACTTAAATTTTTCGACACATGACACAAGTTAAGAAAAAATAAATAGATAACATTTTTTTACCGAAAGCAGAGAACAACAATTTGTATTAACCCTTAAACGGCCAAAACGCCACTACCGGTACACTGCTTTTCAACGGCCAATAACTAAGACTATTCGACACTAGAAAAAATTGACACATATATTTTT
>NC_046659.1:116787741-116789614 GCF_010883055.1 Belonocnema kinseyi | reverse complement strand
AGGGGGTGGAGGGTAGTCCGTTTAGCGTGCAATAGACTCGGGATTCTTATAAGATACTACCATGATTTTTTCAGATTTTTTGGTCCAAAAATCAATTAGGCCAAAAACCGGCCTTACCGACCCTCCCCCTTTCTTGAAACAAAAAAATGTACAAAACTTTCTCGAATTTTTCAAAAACGAATGTTTAAACTGAATTTCTGAAAAAATACCCAATTAAAAAATGCATAGATAGCTTACACTGTCCTCTAAATAATTCAATTTACAAAATAATTTTTGAAAAATCCAAGAAGTTTTTGAAATTTTTGGTTAAAAAAATATTTCTTGACAACCGAATCTTATTACAAATAATTTTAAAAAATACAACTTCGCAGCAATAAAGTCATTAAAGTTATAAGAGTTAAATTAAACTGCAAAAAGCTCAATTTTTAATATATTCTAAGTTTTTGGAATTTTTCAAAAATTGTTTTATAGTTTTTCTTTCAACGCCTAAGAGAACAAATACTGCAATTTTCATTAAAATTTCGAACAATAGCTTACATTCTACAGTTGACTTGACATGGAATTGCTCATATAAACAAATCATTCGCGCATTTCTGTAGCAAATAAACAGCCTAATAATTACAAAATTATATTATAATACCGAAATAAGTGTACTATATTAAATAAACAAAATACAAGAAAATTCGTGTGCAAGATTGATACTGTATTATAATATCCAAAATTTTCTATCAGGAGAGAAGGGCGCAGCCCACCTCAAAACTTTGAGACGGCCCTCCTAAGCTAGCAGCAGCTGTGAGAAAATCTGGAGAAAACGGCTGCCTGCCGCTGGGAAATATGACGGACCTTTCTTTTCTACACTTTTTTCGGGCAGATGACAATTCCGCCGCAGCTACCTGTGTACCGTTCCCCCACTACGCGGCGTCTACTGACCCTGTCGAGCTGCTGCCAGTGAGCTTAGTCAGCGGGAAGCATTTGTTCCTAATGAGGCCTAAAATATGGAATATGAAATTTTTTTAATTTCCCACTTAGTAAATCACAAATATGATATTCGAAATCTACGAATTATAACGATTCCAACCATATGTTGTTTGACTCATAGAGTTGAAAAAAAGTTTTCACATGTTTGACACAAAAGATAATATGTTCCTTCGTTTAGAATATTTGGTGGCCCTGAAAAGGGCCTGTTTCATTTGTAAATACGCTATTATACTACTACTACTAACATCTGGAAAAAACGTTCTGATTATAAATGATTGCATAAATTCCACTTAATCTTATTAATAGCGTATGCGATCAGTTCAGTGGATGCGATAATATGAAGATACCGATTTTACAAAATAGAAACGAGAAATCTTTCCGAGTTCGTAACCATCAATCTGATTTTGAATAAATTCACGCTTGTTCTTGGAGTAAGAATTCTGGTACTGGAAAGGTGAATCAATGATATTGCACTTGAAGTAAGTTCCCGTTTGAACTTCGATCAGAGTTTCAATAGTTTTGAAAATTGAAGGATGTGTGTGATAAAATGAATTGTTAAAGTGAGAATGGAACGATTCACACGCATTCGTTGTCCGGGTTGGATCCGCAGTTCTTTCGGACCAGATTTTAGGCGGAAAAGTGCAGTCATCTTTTAGGATCTTTTAGGATCATTCATGAGAACAAAATCTTCATCAAATTTAGTTTTTATTTTTAATTTATTTATTTTTTTACGAGTTTCGGCTAAACTTTTAGGAAGTGAGGGTAAAACGCTTTGACGGGCCCTGTATGCAGATTTCTTACATTCGCTATATCATTTACTTTCAAATTTCGATGATCACTTGTTACACATGAGTTTATAATTTTGGCTGGTTTCTCGCAAGGTTGATCTACTGCT
>NC_046659.1:116753813-116787641 GCF_010883055.1 Belonocnema kinseyi | reverse complement strand
TAAAACGAAAAATCGATCTTTGAACCATGGATTCTCAAAGTTTAGACATTTATTCCACCGGTTAGTGAGATTCCAGGTTAATTACAGACTCGAAAAGCTTTGCAAAATGGTTCACAAAAAAAAATAGGCACGAAAAATCACGTTTTTTTTTTGTTTAAACTGCATTTTCGGATAATAAATAAATTTTTTGAGGAATTTCATTGGCACCGTCGGAAAGAGGAGATCTTAAGCAATAAAAATATATGTGTCTCAATTTTTTCTAGTGTCGAATAGTCTTAGTTATTGGCCGTTGAAAAGCAGTGTACCGGTAGTGGCGTTTTGGCCGTTTAAGGGTTAATGTTTTTTTTATATGAATGGTAGTTTCTATTTTAATCGTGAATAACAACATTTAAAAAAAATTATTACATTTTTGGTAAAATGACACAAGATATAAGAGAAAGGTTGTTTAATTCAAAAAAATCTAAAAAAAAATTTTGAAATAATTTCTTGATAAAACGCGTGGTTTTCGTTTTAATCGTAAAAAATAAAATTATGAATAATGAAATTGACAGTTTGGAAAAACGGCATACGATAAATTAAAATATTCATAAGGGCGTATGTTCCAAAACGTAGCTGCAAAATTCACTTCACCTATTTTTTTCATACGACAGGCCGTTTTTTTAACTTTTAGCATACCAAAATTTACCAATTTTTTTTAGTCTCCAAAAAGGCTTTTTTCTCATTTATATTTTCAAATTCAAAACATGAAAAAGAAACAAAAATTACGATTCAAAGTATTAAAAGCGCACTTTCTGAATCAAGGAATTGGATACGTAACCATTCTTTAAAAACTTAAAAAGTAGAACCCACCACTTTCAAAATAAATCAGTTCTACATTTTGTACAATCATAATTCAATAAATTCAAAAATGAGTGAAATTAATTAGGGAAAAATTAAAGAAACTTTAAAAGAATTCGATGAAATGCCTCCAAATTTAGGGTGAGTTTTAAAGACTTCAAGATGAATAAATTAAAAACTTTAAAAAACATGCGAGTACCAACAGTCGCGCGCAGAGTTTTTGTATTATTTTTATACAAATATTTAAACTTTTAAGCAAAGAATTAAATCGTATTATCTCAGCACAAACTCGTCGCGTCAATCCCGATCAACACTCACTTTTTTCCCTCGTTCTCCCTCAAACTTGCTCTTTCATTCTCAATGAATCGTCTAATTTTCGAAAACTTGCAGATTATCCTCGCATCCTTTTTGTTTAACTAGTCTATTTTTAGATAAAAATTTATTTCTTTGGTTGAAATTTGAACTGTTTTATTTTAGATTTAAAATTCTTCTTTTTTAGTTAAAAATTCATGTATTTTGCTAAAAAATTCATCTTTTTGGTCGGAAATTCAACTTTTTTGTAAAAAAATGCCTCTTTTTGGTTGAAGATTCGTCACTTCAGTTGAAAATTAATTTATTTAACTGAAAATGTAACTATTTATCTTTTCTTGTAGAAAATATAAAAAGCTTATTTTTAGACATATAATTAAACTTTCAAGCAAAGAATTAGATTTTCAACCAAAGTTATGAATTCTCAATGAAAGGGTCGAATTTTCGAACAAAAAATGCGCAACTTCAACAAAGAACAGTTGAATTTTCAAACAAATTGTTAAATTTTCAAGCCAACATTTTGTTTCAGAAAAGTGCAATTTTAAACAAAAATATTTATTTTTAACAAAGAAAGATGAATTTTCAAAAAAATAATTGAATTTTCATCCAAATAATTGAATTTTTAACCAAATAATTATAATTTCGAACAACTATATGAATTCTGAACAAAGTGGTTCGATTTTTGAACCATAAATGGGGAATTAAAAAAAAGCAGTTGAATTTTCAAAATTTTCAAGTAAAAATATCAAATTTTTCATAAAAGCGTAGAATTTTCAATAAAAATGTTAATATCTAAGAAAAACGATGAATTTTCAACCAAGAAAGATGACATTGCTATACAAAAAAATTAAATTACAATCCGAAACGGCAAATTATGCATGAAAAAAGATAGCTTTTCCACAAAATAGTTGAATTTTTAATCATATATAATTAAAATTTCAACCAAAAATTAAAATTTTCAATAAAATATATGAACTTTCTATAAATGGTCAAATTTTAAAACCGAAAATAGATAATTTTAACCAAAAGCTGTTGCATTTCCAACCAAATATTTAAATGTTCAAGCCGAGAAGATGAATTGTTCATAAAAGAGTAAAGCTTTGAACAAAAAAGTTCATTTTTAACCCAATAATTAAACTTTCACGTAAAAAAAATTAAATTTTCAACAAAATTGATGAATTCTCAATCAAATGTTCGAATTTTGAATAAAACATTCAACCAAATATTTAAATTTTCAATCAAATATATTAAATTTCTATAAATGGTCGAAATTGAAAACCAACAGTATATAATTTCGATCAAAAACTGTTGCATTTTCAACCAAACATTTGAACTTTCAAGCCAAAAATGAATTTTTCAGAAAAGAGTACATCTTTGTACAAAAAAGTTCATTTTTTTAACCAAATAATTAAACTTGCACCTAAAAAATTAAAATTTGAACAAGTTTTATAAATTCTCAATCAAATGTTCGAATTTTCAATAAAAAAAATGGAGAACTTCAACAAAAAAGAGTTACTTTTTCAACCAAATACATGAATTTTTAAGCCAAAAAAAGAAACGAATTCTTCAGAAATAAGTAGAATTTTCAACAAAAATGTTTATTTTCAACCAAGAAAGATGAATATTTAAAATAATTAAAATTTACAAAAAATGGTTGGTTTAAAAAAAAAGATCAAACTTTAAAAAGCTAAACAATTGAAAAAATTAATTTTTAAACAAAGAAAAAATAATCTTCAAATAAAAAAAGATTCCCTTTTAGCAATAAAAAACAAAGGAATTTTCAACAAAATATTGGAATTTTCAATGAAATATAACTTATTTTTCATCAACACTGAACAGTTAAATTTTCGAACAAAAAGATGATAGAAGAATAGCTGAATTTTTAGCAAAATAAAAAAAATGTTAAGAAATAATTAAATTTTCAAACAAATAGTTGAATCTCAAGCCTTTTCGGCTTAAAAGATAGAATTTTTAACAAATCATTAGAAATTTCAATAAAATAAAAGTTAATTTTTAACAACACCGAAAAGTAAAATTTTCGACCAAAAAAGATGACGAAAGAATAGTTGAATTTTTTGCACAAAAAAAAAAAAAGAATTTTAAAGAAATAATAAAATTTTCAACCCAATAGTCGAGTTTCAAGCCTTTTTGGCTTAAAAAATAGAATTTTCAACAAAACATTGGAATTTTCAATCAAATATAAGTTCATTTTCAGCAACATCGAAAAGTAAAATTTTCGACCAAAAAAGATGACCAAAGAATAAATAAATTTTTTGCACAAAAAAAAAAGAATTTTAAAGAAATAATAAAATTTTCATCCCAATAGTTGAATTTCAAGACTTTTTGGCTTAAAAAATAGAATTTTCAACAAAGAATTGGAATTTTCAATAAAATATAAGTTAATTTTTAACCTGTTTTAACAACACCGAAAAGTTAGGTTTTCGAACAAAAAAGATGACTAAAGAATAGTTGAATTTTTTGCAAAAAAAAAGAATTTTAAAGAAATAATTAAATTTTCAACCAAACAGTTGAATTTCAAGCCTTTTTGGTTAAAAAATAGAATTTTCAACAAAGCATTAGAATTTTCAATAAAATATAAGTTAATTTTCAACAACACCAAAAAGTTAAATTTTCGACCAAATTGATGACTAAAGAATAGTTGAATTTTTGCACAAAAAAAAGGATTTTAAAGAAATAATTAAATTTTCAAACAAATAGTTGAATTTCAAGCCAGAAAGATCATTTTCAATAAAGTGTAAAGTTTGCAGGAAAAAAGTTTCCTTTGAAAAAAAATTAATTTTCAACCCTAAAAGATGAATCTGCAACTCTGAAGGCCATCTATCTAGAAAATACGAATTTTCAACAACAAATGAGATTTGTAACAATAAACTAAATTTTCCACCAAAAATTAGTTCTAATTTCATTTTCGGTTATAACAATGAATGAATAACATCATCTGAAGTAAACACTAAAAAGAACGTCAACAACGTGCTTGAGAGAAAATATTTAAAAATCATTCTTTCCGCGCATGACACTCTTAAAAACGCGTCGAATCGTGTTTCCTCCGACTCAAACTTGTCGCGTCAGTCCCTCTCAACACTCGGTTTTCTCCCCTCGTTCTCCCTTAAACTTGCTCTTGCATTCTCAATGAATCATCTAATTTTCGTTAACTTGAGTAAAGTTGCATATTGTCCTCGGATCTTTCACGTGGACTCTCTCGAAAAGTGATGATGGCGCAGAGTCGGATTTCGCGCTGCTGAAGTTTCCCTGACGACTGGTGGTCACGTGACACGAAGATGCCCGAGGATAGAGCAGTGCTGACCGAGGTTATAAATAGCGGGCATCAGCATTTGGGGAGTCTCTTTTACATCTAACACGATCTGCGGAGTATTTCCTATTCCTCGGTGGTCCGACCATTACGTAGTGTGCCGTGATCGTGATAGCGCTCGTAGAAATCATCGCCGCGAGACTTTTCTACACTCGAGCAGTATACGGGCCTGACGTATACTCGCTCTGGAGAACCTGTTCCAAGACACTTGTGAAACGTTCGGAGCGGTTCCCACAAATCAGGACTGAGAGACGAAAGTCGACCTGCACGATCACGAAAATGCCGGAGACCGCACACCACATGAATGGATACGCGAACGGCCACTCGCCGCCGGAGATCCAGCAGAATACCAATTTCCTCTTCACCTCGGAGTCGGTCGGCGAGGGACATCCTGGTGAGTCTTTTTCTATTCACCGAAAACACTGCCATGGACCCGACAATGCGACAGACGAAACTTGAAACTGGGACTTACGGATTCACTCGAAAAACCCCGATTCACCCACTTTCAGGGACTCTCCACTCGTTCTTTCCACTTTCCGGACTCTCTTTGTACGGAATTAACCCCATAATTACCAAAATCGGACTCGCTTCGACTCAGAAAGCTCCACTTTTTTCGGAAATATTCATGTGCTCGTGAGTCCCCCTTGCCGCGCCACTGCACGGCGTGCCTCCATTGTAGCCGACGAATGCGCACGCTTTTCTTCGTTTTTAGTCACTTTTCTCTCTTCAAAGTTGTGTTTTTTCCGGTTTGTTGATGTTTACTCTCTGTTGGAACATTCGGACTTTGGAGGGGAGCTTTTGAGAGCGATGTTTTCCTTTTTTCAAAAAGAATTCGAAACGTGCGTATGGCGCGTGCTCGTCACTCCGAAATATGGCCATGTGCTCGCTGCTTCCTGTGATAATACGTAATTTTACTTCCTCTTTTTCTACCGGTTTTCCTTTTCTCAAAAAATGTAAATATGTGGGGCCTTGTTTTTATTTTGATAGCTTGTGTTTAAAGAATTGGAGCAGTTCCGAAAAAGTTACATGCAAATTTGAGGTATTCGGATATAAGCAGACGACAAACCTGACCTTTTACTCTTCGATGCTTGGTTTTTCTTTTTTTTTTTTAGCTTAGTTTTGGGATCTTGGATCTTTTTGAGAAAATAGTTGTAATTATTTCGAAAAATCATTCGTACCGCTACTGAGATTTTTAAAAGTTTCTAATTCGTCTGAGTCAACTCGTAATTATATTTCATCACTGACTTATCACCTTTTTGAGGGACACGTTATCGCTACAATGGGATGTTAACAAACAATGATACTTTAGTCCCAAAAAAATAACAGAATTCACAGTTTCCCCTTTTTAAGGAGTTCTTTTAAACCTGTTTTCAGGAAACTTTTCTGTTTCTGCGTTTTTTCCTTTTAAACGCAAACTGGACTACTAGAACTGAAAAAGAAAATACAAGTCATTTTGGAAAGTTTACAATTTTTTTTTTGTTCAGAATTTATTTGTTTTAGTTGAAAATTCTAGTATTTTGATAAAAATTTAATTGTTTTGTTGAAAATTCGACTTTTTGGATCGATAATTTGTCCCTAGGGGATTTTAATTCATCTTTTTTTTTTAATTGCCGATTTTTTGTTTAAAAATTCGATTATTTGGTGGAAAATTATTTATTTTGTTCAAAATTTTCTTGGTTGCAAAATAAACTTTTCGGTTTGCAACCTATTATTTTTTGAAAAATTTCTCTTTTTGGCTTCAAATTCCTCAATTTTGTTCGAAACTTATCTGTTCTGTTAGACATTCGTCTTTTTTATAGCCAATTTGGCCTTTAAGATTATAAATTCATCTTTTTTGGTTGAAAATTCTATTGTTTTCTCAAGAATTAATTTTTTGGCTAGTAAATGTATATTTTAGTTTTTAAAATTTCACATTTTTTCTTTGAAATTTCGAAAATTTGGTTGAGAATTTACACATTTTGTTGAAAGTTTAATTATTTTAAATTCATCCTTTTTTTTTAATTTATGTTTTTGGGTTGACAATTAACTTTCTTCTTTAATATTCAATTCTTTTCCATTTATTTATTTTGTTCAGAATTTTCTGTTTTGTTAAAAATTCCTTTTCTTTGATACATACTTTTCCCTTTAGAATTATAAATTCTTATTTTTTGGTTGAAATTTCAATTTGTTGTACAAAATTCAATTATTTTCTCCAAAATTCATCTTTTTGGCTTGTAAATGTTTTTTGTTTGTTTGTTGAATTTTCCTATTTTTTTTTTTTTTGAAAATTCGAATGTTTGGTTGCGAATTTAGAAATTTGTTTGAAAGTGTAATTATTTGTTTAAAATTGATTTATTTTCTTTGATATTCATCTGTTTTGTTGAAAATTAGTCTTTTTGGTTTGAAAATTAAACTTTGTATGTTGAATTCAATTTTTTTTATTCTTCACTTTTGCTTAAAAGTTCAACTCTTGGGTTATCGATTCAACTGGCGGAAATGTCATTTTTTAAATTTAATTATTTGATAGAAAATAAACTTTTTTATTGAAAATTCGTCTCTATCTCTTGAAAAAATAACTATTTGGTTGAAATTTGTGGAAAATTCGTCTTTTTTATTAGAAATTTTTATTAGAAATTCGACTATTTGGTTGAAAATACAACTTTTTTTTTGGCGAAGTTCTCTATTTTTGGTTTGAAAATTCGAGCATTCGGTTGAGGATTCATATATTTTGTAAACAATTCAATGATCTGATTCAAAACTCAATTATTTTGTTGAATATTTAATTACTTCCTTAATAATTCAAATTTAATACCAAAAATATGACTATTCTTAAAAAAGTAATATTTTTTGGTAAAACATTCTATTGTTTTTTTTGAAGATATTCTGTAAAAAATTAATTCTTTTAGTTGTGGATTTAGTATTTTTGTTCAGAATGAATCTCTGGTTAAAACTTCTACTATTTAATTAAAAATTCAACTATTAGATTATAAATTTCTTTGTTTTTTTTTATTCTAACCTAATCTTTTTTGCTTAAAAATTCGTTTCTCTTTGGTTAAAATTTTTTTTTCTTAACTGAAAATTGAATTATTCTATTTTTTGTTGAAAATTCATTTTTCTTTATTGTAAATGCAATTTTTGTTTCGAGTTTGATCTTTTTTATTTGAAAATTCGACGCTTTTGTGAAAAATTTTATTATTTGAAAATTTATTTATTTTATTGAAAATAAAACTATTTTGTTGAAAATTTCTTCCAATTCTTTTGTTAAAAATTAATCTTTTCTATTTTAATTTTTGTTTTTCTTTGATTAAAAATAAGTTTTTTAAACTAAAAATTTAATTATTTAATTTTTGGCTGAAGTCTGATATTTTTTATTAAAAAATTCGATCATTTGTTCAGTTTACATCGAACATTTTGAATAAAAACATTTTTCTTTAATAAATAAATAAATTTTTTTATTTTATCTGTATTCAAGTAGATTTAAAATATTGATTGTGCTTAAAATATTCAATTTTTTATTCATTCAATTTGCAATTTTTAATTATAAAAAAAGGTTCATTATTGAATATTTAGCAATATTTGAATTTTTATTTAATACGAGTAAATTGAAACCAAATATTTAAAATTTCGAAAAATGTTTAATTTTTAAGTGAAATTTTTAAGTTTTGATGTATAATTTAGGAGTTTTAAAAAGAAAAAATTACCATTCAAATTTTAGAAATTTTTCTTTAAATCTTCTAGAATATTTTTTAAAAATTTTGATTAAATCTTTGAAAAACTGAAATTGATATGTTTAATTCTAATTTATGCATCCAAATTATTAAGAAATTTTCTAAAATTTGCAGGTTTTTCTGAAGATTCTAGAAAAAAAATGCAATTAATTTTCAAAGATATTTAGAAGTTCTGACAAAATTTCCAAAAATAGTTTTACATTTAAAACAACTTCAAAATTTTGAAATTAAATTTTGAAGGTTTCTAAGGGTGTTTAAACTATTTAAAAATAAAATAATTGAATTTCTAATTTATGAAGTGTTCAGTTAAAAATTTTTCAATTTCACAATATTTGATGTTTTTAGCTTAAAATTCCTTAAAATTATACAATTTTGAAAATTGTAAAGTTCATTGATTGATTTTTTAATTTAGAGCATTGAAAATGATAACGTGGATTTATAATTTTTTATATTAAAAAATGTTAGTACCTTCAATTTTATACGCATAAATTATTGAGCATTTGAATACAACATTTTTTAATTAAAAATTTTTACATTTCAATTTTAAAAGTTCAGAGTGCTTTAATTTGCAGCTCAGTTCTTATTACCTCACATGGAATTTTTTTTAGCTTTAATGTTCCATTTTTTTAATTTCATTGACCGTGAATTTATTTCGTCGATTAAAACGGCCACACTTTTTGTTGCAAAATTGAATTATTTTTAATATTCGACTTTTTTAGTAGAAAATTCGTTCCTCTTTTTGGATTGAGAATAGAAATATTTGATTGAAAATATAACTACTTTGTTGTGAGTTTGTCTTTTTTGCTTGAAAATTTAACTAATTTGTTGAAGATTCGTTTTTCTTTGGTTAAAAAAATTTTTACTGGAAATTCAACTGTCTTGTTAAAGTCATCTTTTTCTTTATGATTCATTTGTTTTTTTTTTAAGATTAACCTTTTTTTTTTAATGTAACTGTCTTCGATAACATTTAATTATCTTCTTGAAAATGCAATTATTTTGAATATTCTTTTTCTTATTTTAATCCTTCTTTTATTAGTCATATTTTCTGGTCCAAAATTTTTGAAAATGAGCTATCAACTTTGACAATTCTATTAAATTCTTAAAAAATTCGGGTTTTTCTTTACTTCATTGTTCGAAATTGTTACTATTTGGTTGAAAATTTGTCGTATTAGGTTAAAAATTCGTCTTTAGCTTTAAAGTTAAACTATTTGTTTAAAAATTAACTTGAAATTTTCGAAATCTAAAGCTTTTCATATTAAATTAAATATGGTACCTTTACGAATTTGATGCTTGAACAAATATTTCATTCGGTTGTCTTTTAGTCATCGAAATCTATGCCTTTGATTTCAGGAAATAGTGAAATGTTTTCAGACCGAAAAATAAAAAATAAAAATTGAAAAAAAAAATTTTTTTTCTGAAATGGATTTGTTTTTACAGATAAAATGTGTGATCAAATCAGCGACGCTATATTAGACGCACATTTGAAACAAGATCCGGATGCTAAAGTTGCCTGTGGTAAGTTCCATCTTCATCTGCTAATTTCCTTCGTAACTTGAATATATCTGTAACATAGTCGCTATTTATAAGTCCCTCACTAGAGCAGGTTTCGAACTACCGCTTTTTTTTTTTTTTTTTGCACCTTTTACTACTTTTTTTCGCCCGAGAATAATCTTTCAATTTCTTTTTTCGTTTAGAGCTGTTTTTTCGAAAGATATCGTAAAAATCATAATAATTACTGTGATTAATTTGTGTATTTTTATAAATAAATTAAAAATTTGTATTAATTATTTTAAGTCTCAACTCCTATTCGTGGTGGAAATATATTAATAACTGCAAAATTTAGAAACATATTTTACATAAAAATTTTTTATTTTATTTTATTTCAAAAATATGTTTAAAAAAATTAGTTTTGCAAAAATATATATTACAACTTAAAAAATAGTAATTCCCAGAGTTTTTGTAAAAATCGCTAATATTAATTTTTTTCTAGAACAAAATTTTATTTTTATAAACCTCAAAAAAAAATAATTTTGATAAACTGTTAATTCCCCAAAATTGCTTTTGGGGCACTCAAAATTTACCTTTAAAAAATTAAGAAGATATTAATATTTAAAAAGATCTGGCTTTGAACTGAATAAAGATTAACAAATTTGTCAAATATTCCTAATATTAATTTTTTTTTTGTAATAAACATCTACAAATATTCCCAATTTTCGAAATTCTTGCAAGATTTCAATATTTTAATTATTTCTTTGATAAAATATCTTTTTTATAAAGCCGTTCAAATTGTGAGACCCTGAATTAATTGCTGAAGTCGTTTTAATATTTTTAAAAGTTTACAAGGCCGTTTAAAGTTCATTAATATTTTTGTGGTTGAAAATTACTTCTTTTTTTTTATTGAAAATTTATCCTTTTTGTTGAAAATTGATCTCTCTTTTTCCAGTGGTCTTTTTTAGTTGAAAATTAAAATATTTGGTCGAAAATTGAACCATTTATTTAAAAATTCAATTATTTTGTTGTTGAAAATGTAATTTTTTTTAATAAATCGTCTTTTAAAAACGTCTTTTTGGTTTAAAAATTTAATTATTAAGTTGAAAATACCACTATTTTTGATTAAAATTTAATACTTTTGCTCAAAAATTAATATATTTATTTAAAAATTAAGTTGTTTTGTTGAAAATATATTTTCTTTGATTGAAAATCAATTATTTAACTGAGAATTCATGTCTCATAACTTTATTTTTTTTCTGTATAAATAAATTTTTTCTTTTGGAATGAACATTCGTATTTTTTATAGTTAAATTATATATTTTTTTTAAAATTAACTTTTCTATTGAAAATTCCACTTTATTTTAAAAATTACTTTTTTTTGGTTTGAAAATTCAATTAATTAGTTGAAAATGCAATTATTTTTGGTTGAACGGTCGTCTTTTTTTTGTAATGAAACTTCTCAATTAAAAATTCGACCATTTAATTGAAAATTCATATTTTTAGGCAGAAAATTTAACTGTTTTGTAGAAAATTCGTTTGGAAACTCGTATTTTTAGGTAAAAAATTAACTTATTTGTTGAATATTTTGTTGAAAAGGCGTTTTCTTTGGTTGAAAATTAACTTTTTTTTGTTACATTTAAACTTTTTTGTACGGAAAATTCAATTATTTTATTGAATATTTATTTTTTTTTCATTAGAAAAATTTGTCTTTCAGGATATTTTCGACCTAAAAATTCGACCATTTAGTTGAAAATTTACATGTTTTAGGTGGAAAATTGAACTTTTTTGTTAAAGATTCATATTTTTTGTTTCAAAATTGAACTGTTTTGTCAATTAGTAACAAATTTAATTATTTTCCTGAAAATTAATCTTTTTTTGGTTCTTCATTAACTTTTCTGATGTTTTGATGAACATTCTTTTCTTTCTTGTTTTGAGAAATTTCTTCGTTTGAATTGAAGTCATTTTTTTGGTAGAAAATTTTTCTTTCTTGTTTAAAAATGAACTGTTTTGTTTAAAATTTCACTTTCTTTAAAAATAACATATTTTTGCATGCCAATTCAAATATTTAGTTGAAAATTAAACTATTTTTGGTTAGAAGTTTTTCTTGTTAGTATAAAATTATAATAGTCTTGGTTGAAAATTCGACTATTTTATTGAAAACTGATATAAGTAAAATAATATTTAAGCGCTTTTCAAAATATCCTAGTTTTTTTGTTTAGCAAGAAACTTTATCGCATTAAAAATTATATTAAATAATACCTTAAAAAAATTTTTGTTTTTTTGTTGGTGAAGGAGTGCGAGAAAGTTTGTAGATCTTCAAAAAAATGTAGAGAAGTGAACAAAGATTAAAAATGTTGTTTTATTTTAAGCCAATCAGTTCACAATTTTCGAATTTCAGATTTTAAAGTTAAAAATTCAACTATTTTTAATTTTAAAATGACTACAAAATAATATATTTATAATTAAAGGCTATTATCAAATCAAAAAAAAGAATTTTACTCTAAAATATTTCATTTTTAAACTATTCAAAATTGAAAAAATTCAAAATTAATTAAAAATTTGAAATGATTCTCAATAATTTACGAACAAAAAATTCAAAATTCTGAATTGGAACAGAAAATTTTTCCAAAGAATTCTAGTTCTGAATTGAATCTGTATTTTAGATTTTTATTTTTAAACTTATATTTTTAATTTAAAGAATTTTAACATGCAGTCTTGAAGACTTAAAAATTAAAAACGTTTAAAGTTGCAGATTTTGGATAAAAAACAGTTTTATTTTATCAACTGTAAATATAAATAAATAATTTTTTAAGTGTTATAATAATTGATTTGATGAAACGGTTCTAAATCCGTTGAAAGTTTTTAAAAATCCAGAATTTTAATTAAAGGCTTTTATTAAATTAAAAATATTGTTTCAGTCTAAATTATTCCATTTTTAGCACATTTAATTTAAAAAAATTTTGATTAAGAAAAAAGAGAATTACTTAATATTTAGCAATATTTGACTTGTAATTTATGAAGACTAAATTGAAGCTAAATATTTAAAAGTAAATAATTTGAAACTTAATTGTTTGAAATAGAGAGCTTTTAATTGTTAAAATTTCGAAAAGCTTTTAAAATTTTAACTTTACAATTTTTATTATTCTACTTAACAAAATGTTTAATTTCACGCGAAATTGTTGAATTTTTATGTAATTAAATTAATTAGTAATTAGTAAATAAATTAATTAAGTTAATTAATTAAATTAAATTAGTAATTGAAACGAAGTTTGTGAAAAAAATGCAAAACTTCTAAACATATTTTAAACAGAATAAAATTTTTCCTACCTTTTTAGAAAAGCTTAAAAAATTTTTTTAAATCCTTAAATTCTTCCCGAGTCGTTTTTAAAAATATTGGAATTTTCTTAGAATCTTTTTTGAATATTCTGTTCAAATAATTTTTCAAAATGAACAATAATTTGCAATTTTCCTAGGAATTAAAAAAAAAATGTTTTTATTTGTTCGGAGCCTTTCACAATTCTTAAAAAGCCTCTAAATTTGCACTGAAATTTCGTTACGAATAACCAAATTTTTTCGTTAAAATTATTTGAATTCATTTCAAGTTCTATATTAATTTTTAATCTTTTTGAAACTTCTAAATATCTCTTAAAATTACTCTAATTGATTCTAAAAATAATAAGTGTTTAATTGTTTAAAATTATTGAGAAGTTTTTTAAAAAATTCAAAAATAAAGATAAATTAAAAAAAAGCTACTTCTAGATTTCTCAAGATTTTGAAAACAATTTTAAAGTTTTTTTAAGGCTGATAAGACTATTTAAAATTAAACTAATTTAAATTCTAATTTAAGAACTTCTAAATTGAAAAAAATGTAAATTTAAAAATATTTATTAGCTTTATTAATAACTGAATAATATAATTTTGACAATTTTTAAAGTTAATTAATTTAATCTTTAATTTAGAATATTGAAAATGTTAACCTGGATTTATATTCTTGAAACTTAATCTAAATCTTTGAACTCTATAATTTATGAATGTTAAAAATTCTGAATTTTGCAGTTTAAATTTTTTAAACTTGAAATTATTGAACAATTCAATAGACAATGTTTAAAATTAAAAATATTTAAACTTTAATTTTAAAAGTTAAAAAATCAATAATTCCACTTTGAATGCTTTAGTTTGTTTTCTATTTCTTATTACCTGTACTTTTACCGTTTAGATTTCGATTTTTGAAATTTTATTAACCAGGAAAAATATTTGCGAACCAGGAATTTTTTTCTTTCTATTCAAAAATGGCCACCCTGCTATTTGGAATTTTTGTTCTTTTCTACGCAATCTAATATTCACGCTATATAAAGTTTAGGTAAAAGTAAATATGGGATAAGATACAAAATTATAATTTTTGTTTATTTTTTTGTTTTTGTTTATTTTTTTTTGTTTATATAGAAACGGTGACAAAAACAGGAATGATCCTTCTCTGTGGAGAGATCACATCGAAAGCAGTTGTGGACTACCAAAAAATTGTACGGGACACCGTAAACCACATAGGTTACGACGATTCTTCGAAAGGTGAGAAAAATTTCCGAGCTGAGGTCTCAAGTTTTATTTTGATTTTTGAGAGCCCCTTCTTTATTACTTGATTATTTTGTTACTGAATTATCTGCTCGATTAGATCAGCCCTGATTGCAATTATTATTGTAAAGGGTCATTCTAGCGACGATTGTTTAAACCCGATTATCAATTATTAAAAAAAAAAAAAATGATTTAAACATTATCAGTACACTCACAATCATATGACTCTATTTGGGCACTATTGGAATATGATCCCGGAGTCGTAATGTTTTGGTATCGCAATTTTTTCCAATACCTGTAAATCAGGAAAAACTCTAGGATTTAAAAAAAAGTGACAAGTCATGGCATTTCTGTGAGAACGACTTATATAGTCACTTTTTTTTGCTCAAATTACTTTTTAGACACTTTTGCTCAAATTACTTTCTTAGTCACTTTTTCACTCGAAATATTTTTTAGCCTTTTTTTGCATAAGTTACTTTTTAGTCACTTTTTGCTCATATTATTTTTTAGTCAATTTTTTGCTTATATTACTTTTTAGTCACTTTTTTGCTCTAATTACTTTCTTAGTCACTTTTTCGCTCAAATTTCTTTTTAGTCACTTTTTCGCTCAAATTACTTTTTAGTCACTTTTTTGCTCAAATTATTTTTTAGTCACTTTTGCTCATAGTACTTTTTATTCACTTTTTGCTCAAATTTCTTTTTAGTCACTTTTTTTTCAAATTACTTTTCAGTCACTGTTTTGATCAAATTTCTTTTTAGTCGCTTTTTGCTCAAATTACTTTTTAGTCACTTTTTTGCTCATAGTACTTTTTATTCACTTTTCGTTCAAATTTATTTTCAGTCACTGTTTTTCTTACATTGCTTTTTAGTCACTTTTTTCCCCAAATTGCTTTTTAGTCACTGTTTTGCAAAAATTACTAAACGCAATTTGTGCTTGAATCCGGTTTATACAATCCATTGTGGATGTAAACTGAGGAAAAAAGTCTATAAAACTGACGATGGCGATTTGAATATATTTATTTTGACAACAAAAAAAAAGTCCGTCCCTTTGATTTGGTCTCTGAGAGCCCCTTCTTTATTACTTGATTATTTTGTTACTGAATTATCTGCTCGATTATCAGCAATCAGCCCTGATTGCAATTATTATTGTAAAGGGCCATTCTTGAGACGATTGTTAAAACCCGATTATCAATTATTAAAAAAAATGATTTAAAAATTATCAATACACTCACAATCATATCTATTAGGGCGTTAAAATACAAATTTTAGAAATTAAAAGACCCTGAGATCCTATTTTTTTACCTAAAAAGAAACAGTTAAATTTAGTTGTGATCGAAAAAAAATTCTGAGTTCTGCATAAATTGTCTGGTAAACCCAAACTTTTTTGAATAAAAAGAATCGCTAATAGGGTGCTAAATTGAGGAATAAATGTTTGTTTTTTTTTCTAAATCTGGGACTTTTTTGTTTTAATTACTCATGGGATCGCTGGAAATTATAAATTATTTTTTGCAAACCTTAAAACCCCTAATTGTGTATTTTTTATTTGCTGTCCAAATTTTTGTGATTAAAAAATAGTTTTTTTACTTTTCTGTTTGAGCTTTTAAAAAAAACGAAATGCTAGAATTATTTTTAGAGGAATTTATAACTTTTGTCTCTTATTTCGACGAATTTTTTACCTTTTTTATTGTAAATTTATTGTATTTTATTGTAGTTTAAATATTTTCCAACAAAGTATTACAATTAACAATAAACAATTAACATAAAAATGGCAAAAATTTTCATTGTAAAACTGAGAAGTTGTGTACAATTTGAAATTGTCAAATTTTAAAGATTTATGAATAAAAATTCTGAAATTTTGACGATTTTTAACATCAAAAGTTTCGTTTTGAGAACTTTTAAATTGTAAAACTTGAAGTTTGATAATTTTTCAATTTAAAGCTTCCATTTTTGAAATTTGCAATATAAAGTTCTGCAATTTGTTCAAAAAAAATTAATTTCCTAAAATGACAAATTTTGTAACCAAAAAGATGAATTTTCAATTTAGTATTGAAATTTTGAGATTGAAAAGATTAATTTTTAACAACCAAATAGTTCAGTTTTCAAAAAAAAAAGCTGAATTTTCCACCAAGAAAATAAATTTTCTATAAAAAACACGTATTTTCAACAAAAAAGTTCATTTAAAACCGATTAGTTTAATTTTTAAACAAAAAAGATGAAATTTCTACGAAATAATGGATTTTTCAATAAAAAAAAATGAATTTTCCAGTAAAATTATGAGTTATTTATTTTTTAACTGAAAACTTCACTGTTCATTTTTTTTTGCACTGAAAATTTTACTACAATTTTTTGTTGTAAATTTTTTTTTAATTCTATTATTTCTTGGAAAATTTAATTATTTTCTCTAAAATTCAAATATTTGGTTTAAAAAAACATCTTTTGGTCAAAACTTAATATTTAATCTATTCCATTTTTGGTTGTAATTAAAATTTTTATACTGAAACTTTAGTTATTACATTGTTTTTCTATTAAAAATTTAACTTCAATTTTTAGTTCTAAAATGTATCTTTTCGTTCAAAATCCTATTTGTTTGAGAATTAATTTATTTAACTGAAAAATTAACTGTTAAATATTTAATTATAAAATTTATCTATTTTTAAAATAAATTTTACTATCTGTTTGACAATTTATTTCTTTTCTCCACAATTGAAATATTTGGTTAAAAATTTATCTTCTTTGGTCCAAAATTAGTTTTTTTAACGAATAATTTAACTTAATTTTTTTTTTGTTTTCAACTAAAAATTTAACTTAAATTTTTGGTTATAAAAATCGATATTTTTTGGTTCAAAATTCTAGTATTTGGTTGCAAATTGAATTATATTCTCCATAATTCAAATTTTGTTTTTAAATTAACTTTTTTAGTTCGAAAATTAAGCTTTTTACCTGATAATTTAACTTTCTCATTTTTGGTTGATAATTAATTTTTTTAACTGAAAATATAACTTCAATTTTTTATTGAAAATTTATCTTTTTCAGTTAAAAATTGAATTATTTGGTTGACAATTTGAATTGAATTTTCACAAAAGTAGTTCAACTTTAACCAAAGAGATGAAATGTCCTACGAAAAATGTATTATTTGGCATTTCAACTAAAAAAAATTTAATTTTAATTTTAAAATAATGAAATTAACCAATAAAGTCTAAATTTCTTGAAAATATTTAAATTCTCTATCAAAACAGATATGATCCCGGAGTCGTAATTTTTTGGTATCGTAATTCTTTCCAATACCTGTAAATCAGGAAAAACTCTAGGATTTAAAAAAAAGTGACAAGTCATGGTATTTCTGTGAGAACGACTTATATAGTCACTTTTTGTTCAAATTACTTTTTTGCTCATAGTACTTTTTATTCACTTTTTGTTCAAATTTCTTTTTAGTAAATTTTTTGCTCAAATTAACTTTTTTTTAGTCACTTTTTTGCTCAAATTACTTTTTAGTCACTTTTGCTCATATTACTTTTTACTCACTTTTTGTTCAATTTCTTTTTGGTCACTTTTTTGCTCAAATTACTTTTCAGTCACTGTTCTGATCAAGTTTCTTTTTAGTCACTTTTTGCTCAAATTACTTCTTAGTCACTTTTTTGCTCATTGTACTTTTTATTCACTTCTTGCTCAAAATTTTTTTCATCACTTTTTTGCTCCAATTTCTATTTAGTCACTTTTTTGCTCAAATTAATTTTTAGTCACTTTTTTGCTCAAAGTACTAAACGCAATTTGTGCTTGAATCGGGTTTATACAATCCATTGTGGATGTAAACTGAGGAAACGAGTCTATAAAACTGACGATGGCGATTTGAATATATTTATTTTGGCAACAAAAAAAAAGTCCGTCCCTTTGATTTGGTCTCTGAGGAGCGTTAGAATTCTGGCCATAGTCACTTGGACGAATAGTCGAGCGACCAATCACAAGATAACAAGAATATGTAACGTAAGCGTATCGTGGTGGCAGGATTCGATTGGCGAACGTTGAACCTTTTGGTGGCGATTGAGCAACAAAGTCCGCATATCGCTAATGGGGTCCATGTCGGCCGGGAAGAAACGGATCTGGGTGCTGGTGATCAGGTACAATACCAATTTTGAGCCAATGGTGCAGAGCAGCAAAATTCAATTCAGTATTGCCCCATCACCCATAAATTTTTTCAGTCTTTTTTTTCCCTTTTTTTCTTCTTTCAATATTTATATATTAACATCGCGCTAATCCATTTTTTGCAGGTATAAGCATGTGCTTTTTTTGGAAATGATCTTGGTTATTAAACTACTGACGATTGCTCAGATCATGAAGGCATCAAACGCTTTTTAGAATGCACATTCTGCAAATTTATAATTGGGAGAGAATATGGAATTATTTTCCAGTTTTTTCTTTTTCTTGAGAAAAAAGGAAGAAAGGTTGTTAGGGAATTCGGTAGGGACTTGTGGATTTATTGCGCTTCTTCGCGAAGAAGAGACATTGTGAATAATACTCTCGTTGTTGAAAAAAGAAAATAATTGATAAGGGGGCATAGGTCACAGTAATAGGGTCACATTTTATTCCATCTAGACCGGATTTCATTGTACCACATTCTTGTAAAAACAAGAATGATGTACTTTTGCGTCTTGATAAGATTCTGTTTTAATTTGTGATAGTTTTCAGGGTGACCAGCGGTCAGAAAAGTCATGGAAGCCTACTTATGAATTAATTTTTATTTGAAGGCATTGTTAAAAATAGACGGAGAATCACCACTAGCAGGCGTATTTATTAGAATTTTTTATTTGTTTATTCAGATCACTTTCTGTCCTGCCCCCCCCCCTCTCCTTAAATTTGATGTTTTGGTATCGCAATTTTTTCCAATACCTGTAAATCAGGAAAAACTCTAGGATTTAAAAAAAAAGTGACAAATCATCGTATTTTTGTGAAAACGGCTTGTTGTATAGTCACTTTTTTGCTCAAATTACTTTTTAGTCATTTTTTGTTCAATTTACTGTTTAATCCATTTTTTGCTCAAAATACTTTTTAGCCAGTTTTTGCTCGAATTACCTTTAGTCAATTTTTTTGCTCAAATTAATTTTTAATTAATTTTTTTCTTAAATTACTTTTTAGTCCACTTTTTGCTCAAATTACTTTTCGATCGCTTATTTGATCAAATTACTTATTGGTCACCTTTTTGCTCAAAGTTCTTTTTAGTCCTTTTTGGCATTAGTTACTTTTTAGTCACATTTTTTCTAAAATTACTTTTTAGTTTTTTTTTAATCAAATTACTTCTGAGTTTTTTTTGCTCGAATTACTTTTTAGTCACTTTTATGTACAATAAATGCAGATACATTTGAATTTTTAAACAGACAAATTTTCAATTAAAAAAACGTTGAATTTCCAGCAAAATAAACAATTTGTTGCCCGAGAAAGATTTTTTAGTTAAGAAAGAAACCAATATCAATTAAATTGTTGAATTTTCAAGTCAAAAAGACGAATTTTCTACAAAGATATTAATCTTTCAAACCTGAAATATTAATTTTAAAAAAAAGTTTATTTTCCTTCAAATAGTCGTATTTTTAACCAAGAAAAAGGTGTTTAATTTATCCAAAAACATTAATTTTCATTCGAAATGATTGATTTTCTACTAAAAAAGGACCAATTTTCAACCAAAGAGATGAATTTTAATTTTTACCCTTACTTAGACAATGAATGAAAATTTCAGGTACACTGAAAAAAACATCTGTTTGCTGATACAAATACATTAAAACTTCTGAACCGCTGTGATCTTTGGCATTTTTTAAATAAAATTTGTCACGTGTTCTACTTTTTTGAACTTGGAATGTCGGCAGTAGTGTATTACGATTTTTTTTTAATTTGGCTCGATATTTTGAATTCTAGTATTTCAAATCAGATTTTCGCTCGACACCCGGCAGTTTTGATAGTCTGTGAACTTAAATTCATCCCAGAAGTGATAGGATAGACGAAATTTGAAATGATAAGTCACGAATTTGCTCTTCACAAATGCCGATGATAATCTCCTCCAGAGTCCATATACTCCACAAATGTGGTGAAATTAGATCGCTATTGGCAGTTTGTAACCTGGCGAGGAACTCTGGAAAACGAGAGTTCAAAATTAATAATAAAATCCAAATGAAAATTCAGCAAACCGATGTCACTTCCGCAGGTTTTGACTACAAGCTGTGCAGCATTTTATTGGCACTCGATGCCCAGTCGCCAAATATTGCAGCAGGTGTTCACGAGAATCGGGATGACGAAGATGTTGGTGCTGGCGATCAGGTTATTTCCTAAATCAAGAAATAAGTTTCACTCTTTTCGTTTACATACTTTTCTAGGGTGGCCGTATGTCAGGAAAAGTATTTTAAAAATGGCAAAAGTCAGGGTATTTCTCTAAGAACGACTTTAAAGTCCATTTTTTGCTCAAATTACTTTTTAGTAGCTTTTTTTTTCAAATTACTTTTTAGTCAATTTTTTGCTCAATTAACTTTTTAGTCACTTTTTTGCTCAAATTACTTTTTAGTTTCACTATTTTAAATTAAAATATCAATTTCGTCACTTTTCTATCAATAAATTTATCCATGAATTAACCACTATTGACTTTACGCTGACATCTATAATTTGAAGGTTTTTAGCTTTAACAAGTTTCAAGCGATTTCAAAACATTTCGAAAGATTTCAAATGATTTAGGTTTAGATTTTAAGAGATTTTCATAAATTTTACAAAATTTCATTTAATTTAACGGTAATTTATAAGATTTTAAAATAATTTCAAGGAATTTATTTACTATAATTTGAAGGGATCTCAAAGAATTTTATAGATCTTAGGGTATTCAAATTCTCAGGAATTTTCCAGAGTTGTACAAAGTTTCAAAAAATTAAAAAAGATTTTAAAGGTTTCGAAATATCTTGGGGCATTTTAAATAGATTTCAATTATTGGAAGGGATATCAAAGAATTGCGGATTTCGCAGAATTTTAATTTCAAGAAATCTTGAAAATTTTAACGTAATTTCAAACAATTTTAAAGGATGCCAAAGAATTAAAATATTTAATATATTAAATAATAATATGATATATTATTTATTATATTATATTTATTAATATTTAAAAATGTAATTTTTTTATTGTTTTAGTTTCTATTTTTAGGGGGGGGGGGGGTATTTATAATTTTTAAATTTATTTGAATTGTTTTGAAGTCTTATGAATTTATCAGTATTATTTTGAAAAATTGAATTTATTCTCAGGGCTTTGCTTACAGTTTTAAACTTGAAAAAGTGACATATTTTGAGTTTAAATAGTTCACTTTTTTCAATTAAGACAGACTCTGTTAGCTCTGAGAAAACACAATTAAAATTGATAATTCAAATTTAGGATTTCAGCCTTTAAATATTAATTTTCAGGGAAAATGAAAAATTGGTCAGGGAATTTTAAAAATAACTTTTTGCGGCCACCCTGTTTTCGTTTTTATATTTTTCGTTTCTGCCTTCACCGTTGTGTCTAATATCTACTTTGATAGTATTGCACTGCTTTTTATAAAGCACAGCTATTTTTCTTCATTAACTTGTTATGTGTTTTATCTTCCTGAGCTCTGTTTTTGTTTCTTTACTTCGTAGTTAGCAGCCTCAACACTTTTTTGCTGAATCCACAAAATTTCCATATCAAAGCTTTCGTTTAGTCTGTAGATTTTCTGTAGCCTTTCCTCTATTTTTTCATGGTGTTTGGCGTCTTTTTGAGTTTTTGTGAAACTAACACTTGCGGATTCACCCTCAAACGGTACACTGGTGCGAATTCGCACCTGCAGTTTTTTAAATTTTGTTGGCATTTACGCAAACATAGCTGCAGGGGATTAGCCCCACATATATATTAAATATGTGTGATGTATGCTTGTTGTTTATTGTATGTTCAGTATATTAAATAATTAATATTAACATTGGAAAGAAACCAATTCGCACCAGTGTACCGTTTACGTATGCTGGGTTGGAGTGTACCGTTTCAGCAAATAATTATTTAATTTTGGTATCTTATCTCAATTTTTGTTGTTTAATTTCTTTTTTTTTCCTGTCTCGATTATAACTACTGAAAATGTGGAATGAACACAAAAAATGAATTGTTTTTATATCTTTCATTTAATTATGGTGATTGTAATCTTGTTGCAAAAGTGTGTGTTTATTATGGTTGAGTGCAGGCCTCGGACTTTTTAAAAACTTTTGAGATAAAAAAAACACAATTAAACACTATTTTCAATTAAAAAAGACGAATTTTCAGTCAGAAAAGAATTTTCAAATAAATATATATATATATACCAAATTGTTGAATTTTCAAGCAAAAAGTACGAATTTTCTATAAAAACAGTTCAATCTTCAACCGGATAATATGGATTTTCAACAGCAAAATTGATATACAACCAATCATTTGATTTTTAAAGAAAATAGTTCAATTTCCAGTTAGAAAAATTACTTTTGACAAAAAAAAATCGAAATTAGGAAGATTAATTTTTTACCAAAAAGAAGAATATTTAACAAATTCCATACATTTTCTACAGAATAGTTTCATTTTGTGCGAAATAAATTAATTTTCCAGTCAAAAACAGGAAGTTCCTATAAAACATTTGAATTTTGTACCCGAGAATATAAATTTTCAATTTAAAAAATTACTTTTCCAACAAAAAAAGCTAATTTTCAACAAAAAGACGTATCTTCATTAAATTACATAAATTTTCAACGAAGTAGTTTAATTTTATACCATATCGTTGAATTCTCATGCCGAAATGGAATTTTCTACAAAAAAAAGGTATGAATTTCAACCCAAAAATGTGATTTTTCAACCAAATTAATTTTTAACGAGATAATTGTATTTTCAACAATAAAAATTTGAAATTTCTACAAGAAGATATGAATTTTTAGGTCAAAAAGATAAATGATAAGTGAATAGCTGAATTTAATTTATTTTTGAACCAAATAAGATTTGTAATAAAGAGAGGTCAAATTTGTTCAGAAAGAGATACATTTTTATACCAAGAAGATGAATGTTTAAAAAAATTGTTAGTCAAGAACAAAAATTGCAACCCATCAGTTGAATTTTCAATTAAGGAATTATTTTTTAACAAATAAAAAAAATAATTTTTAAACTAATAATGTAATAGTTTATATGTCAACAACAAAAAAATTTGGAATAAAAAATTTAAAAACCGTTGGACTCCACCAACAACGACGAATTTCCAGAAAAATACCTGATTTTTGATCAAAAATATTGATTTTCGAGCCGAAATTATGAATTTTCCACAAAAAGGAAAACGGCTATTTCATCCCAAAAATGTGAATTTTTAAAATAAAAATTGATTCTTCAATCGAAATCAATTATTTTTTAATAACACATTTGTATATTGTACCAAAAAATTTGTAATTCCTACAAGAAGAGATGAATTTTTAAACTAAAAAGATGAAAGTCAAAAAAATAATTGAATTTTCAATAAGTAAAAAAAAATTCTTAATAAAGAAAGAAAAAATATTTTATTAAAAATTTGTCATTTTCAACCCAAACAGACGAATTTAAAATGTCAATAAATGTTATCCAAGTTATAATTTTTTTTAAATTCATGACACTCCTTTGGCTCTATTGGAATATGACCCCGGAGACTATCTTTTTTTTTAATTTGTATTTCACTCTAATTCGTAATTTTTGGTATCGCAATTTTTTCCAATACCTATAAATCAGGAAAAAGTCTGGGAGTTAAAAAAAGTGGCAAAAGTCAGGGTATTTCTGTTAGAACAGCTTATATAGTTACTTTTTGCTCAAATTACTATTTAGTCACTTTTTTGCTCAAATTAATTTTTCGTTACTTTTTTGCTCAAATTACTTTCTCACTCACTTTTTGCATAATTTTACTTTTGTTTCATAGCATTTAATGAAAGATTGAATTTTTAACCAAAAATAGTTGGATTTTTTTATACGAAGACTCAGGAAAATTTTATGACTATTTAGACACTATTTTAAAAAAATTTTGACACTATTTACACTATTTTCGATCTCTACAGTGAGTCCGAGGCCTGGAAGCGTTTTAGTAGAGTTTGTTGGCAATGGAAGGCATCAGTATTATTTAATAAAATAATCTAACTTTTATTAATAACATTTGGTGATGTAATTGGTGCTCTGTTCTTTTTGGCTATGCATGCTTATTTTTCTTCTTATTATAGTTTTAATTATACCTACTTTTCTTTTTAGTTATCTCTCTCTTTTTCTAGTTTTTATCCTTTTTTTCCATTTCTAAACTAATAGTGTTTTCCAAATAGGGTTTGATGTTTGGTTATGCAACTGATGAAACTGACGAATGTATGCCATTGACGGTCGTACTGGCGCACAAACTAAACCAGAAAATTGCGGATTTAAGGCGAAGTGGAGAATTGTGGTGGGCACGCCCCGATTCAAAAACACAGGTACTTGTCTCAAAAATTCTCAATTGAGTTTTTTTTCTTCAAAATATAAACAGACTTCATACTCTTTCCCCTTTTCAAGAAAATTTCCCCTTTTATGCTTTTTGTTCGCTTAAATGTGAATTGAATTAATTGAATCCAATAAGAAGATTTAACTATGTGCGGTTAAAAGTTAATTCTCTTTGGCTGAGAAGTATGCTATTATATTTTAGTTCGGAAAATTCATATTTTCAGGTTGAAAATTGAACTGCTTTGCTGAAAATTAATTTTATTTTCGATTGACAATGCATTTTTTTCAACTAAAAATTTAAATATTCAATTTTTTGGCAGAAAATTAATTTTTGTTGTTATTAATCATTTTAGTTTAATTTTTTCTCCGCTGAAAATTTTTCTTCAATTTTTTGTTATAATTTTTTTTTAATTATATTATTTGATGAAAAATATAATTATTTTCTCCAAGATTTAAATATTTTATTAAGAAGACATATTTTTTGGCTAAAACTTAATTTTTTAACTTTTCCATTTTTGTTTAAAAATTAATTTCTTTAAGTGAAAATTTATGTATTCAATTTTTTAAACTGAAAATTAAACTATTAAGTGTCATCTTTTTTGTTTCAAAAATTAATTTTGTTTGATGCTAATTTAAATTTTTCCTTTTTGGTTGAAAATTAAGTTTTTCAAACTGGAAATTTCACTATAATTTTTTTCCACTGAACATTTTACTTTACAATTTAAATATTTCATTTGAAAGTCCTCTTTTTTGGTCGAAACTGAATTTTGAACTCTTCCATTTTTGCTCTACAATTAATTTGTTTAATTTTCCATTTTTTGTGGAAAATTAATTTTTTAGCTCAAAATTTAACTATTCATTTTGATCCAATTGCAAATTTACAATTCAATTTTTAGGTATAAAATTTATTTATTTTTTTTTTTTTGTTATAAAAATTCGACTATATGTGTGAAAGTTGAATTATTTTTTCGATAATTAAAATATTTGGTTAAAACGTAATTTTTTTAAGTTGACAATTATTTTTTTAACTAAATTTAACTATTCAATTTTTAAACATAAAATTTAAATATTACATTTTTCGTTGAGAATTGATTTTTTTGTTACGTAAAAAATTGAATTTTTTGGTTGAAATTTTTCTTTATAATTTAAAATTTAACAATTTGGTTTAGCATTCATTTAATTTGTTGATAATTTTTTTTTTTGTAGAAAACTAATCTTTTTAGTTAAAAAATTATCTCGATCTTGAACATTTATTTTTGTTGCAAGATTCATCATTTTAGTTTGAAATTCATCTGTTTTATTGAAAAGTCCTTTTTTTCTATTTGAAACGTCAATTATTTTGGTGTAAAATTTATGTATTATGTTGAAAAATCGTGTTTTTTATAAACAATTACTAATATTCGTCGTTGAAAAATTGTACTTTTTCGTAGCATATTTAATTATTTTGTCAAAAATTAAACTTTTTTCTTAAAGAGTCATCTCTTTTTTGGTAAAAAATTAATTATTTTTTACTGGTAATTTAAATTTTCCCTTTTTGGTTGAAAATTATTTTTTTTTTAACTGGAAATTTTAGTATTGATTTCTTTTCCTCTGAAAATTTTACTTCAAATTTTTTTTGTTTTTTTTTTGTAAATTTCTATTATTTCGTAGAAAATTTAAATTATTTTCTCAAAGATTCAAATGTTTCATTGAAAAGTCATATTTTTTGGTCGAAACTTAATTTTTTAACTTTTCCATTTTTAGTTGGAAATTAATTTCTTAAATAAAAAATTTCTGTATTTAATTTTTATAAATGAAAATTTAACTATTAAGTGTCATCTTTTTTGTTTGAAAATTAATTTCTTTTGACTAGAAATTGAACTATTTTTTTTTCACTGAAAATTTTACTTTAATTTTTTGTTATAAAATTGTATTATTCGGTGGAAAATTTAATAATTTTCTCCACAATTCAAATATGTCATTAAAAAGTCATATTTTTTGGATGAAACTGAATTTCTTAACTTTTCCATTTTTTGTTGAAAATTAATTTATTCAATTTTTTTTAACTGAAAATTTAACTAGCAAGTGCCATCTTTTTTGGTAGAAAATTAATTTCTTAATTGAAAATTTAACTATTCAATTTTTGGGTATAAAATTTTTTTGTTGTTTTGTTAAAAATTCGACTATTTATTTGAAAGTTAAATTATTTTCTCCACAATTAAAATATTTGGTTAAAAAGTCATCTTCTTTGGTTAAAAAGTCATCTTCTTTGGTTCAAACTACGTTTTTTTTTCAACTGAAAATTTAACTATTCAATTTTTTTATATCGAAAATTATTTTTTTTAACTCATAATTTAACTTCTTTATTTTTAGCTGAAAATTCATTTTTGTTCGTTAAAAGTAGAACTTTTTAGTTGAAAATTTATCTTTTTTTACTTGAAAATTTAACAATTTTGTTTAAAATTCATTTGTTTTATTGTTCATTCTTTTTTTTTTTTGTAGGAAATTAATCTTCTTAGTTAAAAAATTATCTCGATCTTGAAAACTTTTTTGGTTGTTAAAAATTCGTTTTTTTTTGTTAATTAATTTTTCAATTGAAAATATAATTGCATTATTGGTTGCAAAATTAATATTTTTAATTGAACATTGATATTTCCTCGTTAAAAGTACAACTATTTGATTATAAGTTTCAACTTTTGACTAACAATTTTTTTTTGAACAAAAAGAACTACTCCTCTTGCTTGAAAATTAATTCTTTTTAGTTTGAAAATTTAACTATTTGCTTCAAGAATCATCTTTTTGTTGGAAAATGTAAGTGTTTTGCTGAAAATTTGTTTTTCGGAAAGCAAAATCATTCTTCCGGATGTAATATTCTCATTTTTTTATTTAAAAAAAAAATCATTTTTCGTAGTTAGAAATGAACTTTCTTGTTAAAAATTTTAACTTTTCGGGTTTAAAATTGAACTGTCTTTTACAACAAGAAATTTTGTATTACCTCCAGATTTTCCAAAAAGTATCATTATACTCTGCCTTCTCTTTTGGTGAAAAATTATTTTATTCGTACTTGAAATTAAATTATGTTGAAACTTCAAACATTTCCTCCAAAACTGATTGTTTGTTTTTGGACTTTCTCCTTTTTTCTATCTTCTCGGTTAGAAATTCATTGTTTATTATTATTTTATTAAAAATTATTGTTTTCTTTTTTCGAAAATTAATCTCTGGTTGAAAATGGAACTATTTTGTTGAAAAACCGCCTTTTTTTTGGTTAATAATTAATTCTTTAAACTGAAAATTCAACTGTTTGGTTTAAAATTCATCTTTCGTGTTGTAAATTAATTGTTTATGTTTAAAAGTACTTTTTTTAAAAATTCAAATTGTTTTATATTGAATTCAATATGATGCAACAATTAATTAATTTTATTTAAAATAATGAATTTGCCTATTATTTTCCTGAGTCATCGCCCTATTTCGCCCGTTTTCAGATAATATTTTCGACTATGAAGTCTGATATAAACCAGAGTATTGTTCAATGATGTCCTTTTATGTATTTGCTACTCTTGAGTGCCATGATGTTGAATAAAATTTCTGAGGACGATACTAAATTATACCAAAATTTTGCTCTACCTAATCGAAAAACGTGTTTTTGACGATTATTTATTTTTTAAAATGTTTTACTTTTTTTTAAGGTGACTTGCGAATATGTTATGGATAGTGGAGCCTGTGTGCCTCGTCGAGTTCACACAGTCGTCGTCTCTGTCCAACATAGCGAGAAAGTCACACTCGAGGAGTTACGTAAAAGCGTATTGGAAAAAGTCATCAGAGAAGTCATTCCCGCGAAGTACCTCGATGACAAAACAATCTTTCACGTAAATCCCTGTGGCAATTTTATCATTGGTGGACCTCAGGTATGTTTAAAAAAGATTTTGAGTGGATTTTTATTTAAAAATTTTTTTTTTTGGTGTGAAGGCACCTGTCTCTCCAAGTGCAACAGGTGCTTTCACACCGAAATCGCATATTTTGCCTTTTGCGGAAAAGCGCTGAAATACAAGTTTTATTTATTTATTGGACAATTTTATTTTTTTTTTTTAAATTAACATTTTCTATCATTTCTAATTTAAAACTTACGAAATGCAGGAATTTTATTTTAAATGTAATAAACGTTATAAATGAATTATTTTACCAATACAATTTTGGTGATTCGATCATTTAAAATTTAAGGGAATTAAAAGTGTATTATTTCTAATTAAAAGTGTTCCAAATTGAAAATTTTTAGATTAAGTTTTTTTTTTTTAATGAACAATTTAAATAGAAAAGATTTGAAATTGTATCATAATCTTATTTTGAATTTTGAAAATTCGCAACAGCTTTCTTTTGAGAATTATTTTTCTAGGTCTAAATTTTATTGGCTGAAAATTTAATAAATTCTTTACAAAGACATCTTCTTTGGAGAATTGGATTTTTTTGTTGTTTAATTCATGTGTTTTAGCAGAAACTTCATCTTTCTTTGAATAAAAATGCAAATTTTCGGTAAAAAATTCAACTCTTTTTTTTTTTTAATTTTGTCTTTTCGATTTTAAAATTAACCTGTTTTAGCAGTAATTACATCTTTCTTGGTTGAAAATGCAACTGTTTTGTTGAAAATGCAATAGTTTTGTTAAAAAGTCATAATTTGTTATTAAAAATTCCACTATTTTCTTGAATATTTTATTTTTGTCAAACTTATATTTTACTATGGAGAAAAGAACTGAAATCTTTTCTGGATGAAAGTTTCACTTCAAAAAAGGTAATTTTTTACGATTGATTCATCTGTTTTCGTGAAAAATTTTACCTTTTTTTGGATAAAAATGTAAGTATTTTGTAGAGATTTCAACAATTTTGTTAAAAAGTCGTAATTTTTTGTTCAATATTTATCTTTTTAGATTGAAAATTTAATTTTTTTTTTGTAGCAAATAATTTCTTGCTTAAAAAAAAATTCTTTTAGTTTAAAATTCATTTTTTAACAGAAATGGTAACTTCCATTTTTTCAAAATTGTTTTTTTTTTTTTTTTTTTGAAAATTCGCCTTTTTTGGCGAAAATTAATTTTTTTAGGGTAAAATTGCCTCATTTTCGTGGAAAATTAATTTTTTGTAGAAGTCATATTTTTTGTTTGAAAATTAAATTTTTGTAGAGAACATTTATCTTCTGGCTTGAGAATTCAATAATTCTGATCAACTTTTATCCATTTTTTTAAGTGAAAAATCTTTATTTATTGGAAATGTGTCTTTCTGGTTTTAAATTCCTTTTATTATGAATAAATCTCCATTACCTTTTTATTGAAATGTAAAATATGACACTTTTTGGTTGGGAAGTTGTCTTTTTAGGTTGAAAATTCAACTATTATTTTAAAGTGTCATGTTTTGTTGACAATTAGACTGTTTAAATATAATATTTGGGTGTTGAAAACAAAAAACTGAAATTCAACTATTTTTTAAATTTTGATTTTTTTTTATTTAATTAAAAATGCATATGCTTTAAGGAAAAGGTAATCTTTTTTGGATAAAAATGTAACTGTTTCGTTGGAAATTAAGCTATTTTGTTAAAAAGTCATATTTTTTCGTTAAAAATTCTACTATTTTGTTGACAAATTTAACCATTTCGCAGAATTTTTTTTTTTAACTTATATTTTGGTATGGAAAAATGAACTGAAATCTTTTCTGGATGAAAGTTTCACTTCAAAAAAGGTAATTTTTTACGATTGATTCATCTGTTTTCGTGAAAAATTTTACCTTTTTTGGATAAAAATGCAACTATTTTGTAGAGAATTCAACAATTTTGTTAAAAAGTCGTAAATTTTTTGTTCAATATTCATCTTTTTGGATTGAAAATTCAATTTTTTTTTCGTAGAAAATTATTTTCTTGCTAATCTTTTTCAGTCGTTTAATTTTTAGTTTAATTATGTACGAAAAAACTGAATTTTCAACAAAAAAGTAAATTTGCAACCAATCAGTTGAATTTTCAATTAAAAAAATTACTTTTCACCAAAAAAGCTAATTTTTAACAAAAAGATGAATCTTCATTAAATTATATAAATTTTTAAACGAAGTAGTTAAATTTTCTACCAAATAATTAAATCTCAAAACCAAAAAATGTGAGTTCTCAACAACAAAAAATTACTTTTAACGAGACAGTTTTATTTTCAACAAAAAAAAAGTTTAAGTTTCTACAGGAGGATGCGAATTTTTAAGTCAAAAAGATGAATGATAAAAAGAAAATAGCTGAATTTTCAATGAATAAAAAAATTGTTAGCGAAGAAAGGAAAATTTTTCAATCAAATTGTTTAATTTTTAACCCAAACAAAAAAATTCATTTTTTATTATATTATATTTCAACAACAAAAAATTTAAATACAAAATTAAAAAACGGTTGGATTCAACCAACAACGACGAATTTCCAGAAAAATACCTGATTTTTAATCAAGAAGATTAATTTTCTACAAAATAGACGAACTTTCATTAAGATACATAAATTTTCAACTATTTTTTTGAAAATTTATCTTTTTGATTTAAAAAAATTTTATGTGTTTTAAAAGAAATTTCATTTTTTTTTAAATGAAAATGTAACTTTTCGGTAAAAGATGTTTCTTTGCTTGAGTCTTCAATTAATTTGTTTGTAAGGTTTGGTTCTGTGACTTATTTAAGAAATCACTTTTTTTTAAAAAGGATTGATATGTTTAGTTGAAAATTCATCTCTTGGGTTAAAAGTTTACTTGTTATATTGGAAATTCATCTTTTTTTAATTGTTTAGTGAAAAATACTTTTTTTTTTGTTTAAAATTCATTTTTTTTTTAAGAAAATGTAACTTCCATTTTATTATTATTGATCTTTTTTTTGTTAAAAATTCGCCTTTTTTGGCGAGAAAAGTTTTTTAATATGAAAATGCATTTTTGTTGCGTAAAAATGCATCATTTTCTTGGAAAAATAATATTTTGCTGAAGTCATATTTTTTGTTTGAAAATTAAATTTTTGTAGAGAACATTTATCTTCTGACTTGAGGATTCAACAATTCTGATAAACTTTTGTCGATTTTTAAAGTGAAAACTCTTTATTTATTGGAAATTCGTCTTTTTGGTTTTAATTTTTTTTTAGTGTATAAATCTCATTCTTTTTTATTGAAATACAAATTATGATACTTTTTGGTTGGGAAGTTTTCTTTTTAGGTTGATAATTCGACTTTTCAATTATAATATTTTTATTTAATTAAAAATGCAACTGTTTTTTTTGTAAATTACACTATTTTGTTAAAAAGTGATACTTTTTGGTTAAAAATTCTACTATTCTTTAGCACAACATTTTATTTTTGTTTACAATTTTTTTCGGGATGAAAGTTCCACATAAAAAAAGCTAATATTTTATTTATAAATTCATCTGTTTTCGTGAAAATTTACCTTTTTTGGATAAAAATGCAACTGTTTTGTAGACAATTCTACAATTTTGTTAAAAAGTTGTAATTTTTTGTTCAACATTCACCTTTTTGGATTGAAAATTCAATTTTTTTTTTGGTTGAAAATAATTTCTTGCTTAGAAATTTATAATTTGATCTATATTATATTATATTTTGAAAACTAGACTGAAATCTTTTTCAACAGAAAATTCAAATATTTTTTGGAAAATTTATCTTTTTGATTAAAAAAAAACTTCGTGTTTTAAAAGAAATTTCATTTTTTTAAAATGAAAATGCAACTTTTTGGTAAAAAAAACTTCTTTGCTTGAGTCTTCAATTAATTTGTAAGGTTTGGTTCTGTCACTTACTTAAGAAATTACTTTTTTTCATTAAAGATTTATTTTTTCAGTTGAAAATTCATCTCTTGGGTTGAAAGTTTAATTATTTTGTTGGAAATTAATCTTTTTTAATTATTTAGTGAAAAATATTTTCGTTTGGTTTAAAAATTCATTTTTTAATAGAAAATGTAACTTCCATTTTTTTAAGATTGATATTTTTTTAGTCGAAAATTCGCCTTTTTTGGTTTGAGGATTCAATAAATTCAGATAAACTTTTATCTATTTTTTGAGTGAAAAACTTTATTTATTGAAAATTTGTCTTTTTGGTTTTAAATTCCTTTTTATGTTTTTTAATTGTATAAATCTCATTCTTTTTTTTTGTATTGAAATAAAAACTATGACACTTTTTGGTTGGGAAGTTGTCTTTTTAGGTTGAAAATTATTATGTTAAAAATGTAAGCATTTTGTTAAAAAGTCATATTTTATGGTAGAAAAGACATGTTTTTTTTTTGTTGAAATAAATTATTACAATTTTTAATATGTATCTGAAATACTGTTTTATTCCGTATTAATGATTTGAACTGAATTTTTTTCCCTGAAATTGCGTCTCACGTTTGAGGTTAGTTAAAAGAAGAAGAGTGCGCATGCGCATAGGACAGTAAAGTGTTCACTTTTTTTGTCACAGCACCATATACCAAGGCCATGTCGCACTGTTGCGATTTTGTAATGAATTGGTGCTAGAAAAAAAACACCCATATGCAGAGCGGTTTGTTTTTTTTCATGCCTTTAGCAAATCGCTTTGAATATGCGCGACATTTTTATTTATTAGTATAAAAATAATAATTTTTTTTTCACAATTATTTTTCTTGAATTGTATCGCGCGGGTGGCGACTTGAATGGAAATTTTATTGACCGGGAATTTAATTAAAAACCCGTGAATTTAATTCTGATTGCAGTAAAATTTAAGTTTTTATTATTTTAATAATTTTGGTAAATTTAGAGAAGTGATTTCTACTTTATCTACAGTGGCAGTTACAAGCATTTTCATGAGCTTTTAATCTGAAATATTTTAGGATAAAGAATTTTTGAGAGTTTCGAAATATATGAAACGATTTTACATTTTTATGGAATTTTTCAAAAAGATTTCACAGAATTTTATGAAATTTCCGAGAATTGCAATGCTTTGAAGGGACTTTATAAAAATTTTAGTGAATTTCAAAATAATTTAATCACGACCCTGAATTCTTGATTAATTTATCCTCAATTCATTTAAATTCTTTGGTAAATTCACAGATAATAAAGTTGACGATTTTTTAATTTTTATTTGAAATTGTTTTATTCCGCACGTAAAAGATTTGATAAAATCGTCCAAGGATTTGAAATGCTTTCAAT
>NC_046659.1:116748402-116753713 GCF_010883055.1 Belonocnema kinseyi | reverse complement strand
AAAAAACATTCAAGCGGTTTAGGGCAGATAATAAGATTATTATCTCGCTCTCATCAATCAAAAATTAGGGGCTTTGGCTGCTCCCAGGAGAAACCGTCGCGGCCAAAGTGACCGTAGGTGCTTGTCTGCTGATAAATTGGATTTCGCAGATTCAACTCTTTCACAATTTTGCCCGGGCGCAGATCAAAATTTTTCCGAACAATTCCCAGCAGATCCTTCTGCGAATGTTTCGATGTGCCGTAGTCGAAAACGGTGATCGAGAGAGGTTCAGCCACTCCGATTGCATACGAAACCTGCAATTCAGAATATTTAATTGTTTATATATACATTTTTTTTTTTTTTAATTAAACATTAATTTTTTTTTATCGAAAAATGTGTATTTTTAAATTAAAAATTAAACTATTTCAATTCATTTCCGTTAAAAAGCTTATTTGTTGAAACCTAATCTTTTAGATTGGAAATCAAATTAATCGGTTGAAAATTAAACTCTTTTATTAAAAAATATTAGTTTTTTGATTCGAGATTTATAATTTATAATGAAAATTTTCATTCTTAGTTGAAAAATAAGCTATTTTCTTAAAAACTTTTTTTCTATACTCGTTTCCCATAAATTCCTTTAAATTCACTCAAACTTTAGTGAGAACGGTAACGAGAATTTTTAAAGTTTACCTGCTTTAGTAGAAATATTCAAATTTAAAATTTATATTTTGGTGTTGAAAAATTAACAAAAAAATTTTTGTTAAAAATTCAGTTTTTTTTCGTGGAAACTTAATTTCTTTTGTTACAAAAATTCAAATTTTTATGTTACTGAGTTAACTGAAATCTTTTATGGATGAAAACTCAACTTTTTTTGTAATAAAAAAATTCGTCTGCTCTAAGATAAATTATATATTTTTTTAATAAAAATGCAACTATTTGCTAGAAATTCAACAATGTTTTTCAAAAAGTCCTCCTTTTTGGTTAAAAATTCGTGTTTTTGATTGAAAATTCAATTTTTTTCGGTAGAAAATTATTTCTTTTAAAAAATTCATACTTTGATCGTGAAAAGTCGAGTAAAATCTTTTTCAAGGGAAAATTCAAACTTTTTAAAAAAATTTGTTTGATTTAAAACTGCATCTGTTATAAAAGAAATTTTATTTTTTGTGTGCTTAGAATTCATGCTTTAACAGGGAAGGAAAATGTTGTAAAATTCCCGGTCAAAAATAAATTTCTAACGTTTCAACCAAAATAATTGAATTTTCAACAAATTAGATAAATTTTTAACCTAGCAGTTGCATTTTCAACCAAAAAGATTAATTTTCAATTTAAAACAAACAAAAAAGAAAAAGATTTTTCAAATCAATACATGAAATCTCCAACAAATAAGCTCACATTTTAACCAAAAAAGATGAAAATGAATTTTCCAGTGAAAAATTATTTTTTGCTTTAATATCATACTATTTCGTTCAAAATTTATTAGTTTTCTTTTGAAAATTCAACAATTTAGTTGCATTTTTTTCCCTTTTTGACTGAAAATTTTTATTTATTGAAAATTTAAATATTTTTGGAACATTCATCTTTTTGGTTTAAAAATCGATCTCTTTCTGTAGGAATTTCACCTTTCTTGATTAAATATTTTCGATAAATAGCAAACAAAAAATTTAATATTTAAATTTTCAAAAAAAAAGGTTTTAATTTAAAATAAAAAAAGCAGCTGTGTTTTTAACTGAATATTTGAATTTTTAATAAATAGACAACAAAATTCAAACGAAAAATATGAATTTCGCAATGAAAAAGTCCAATTTTCAACCAAGAACAACCGAATTTTCAACAAACGAGATGAATCCGAGGATGAATATTTAACTAATAAAATCGACTTTTAACAAATTATTTAAACTTTAAATCAAGCAGTTCAATTTTTAATTAAGAAGATTAATTTTCTACCAAAAATATGAATTTATTATATAATTTTTCAATTAAAAATGATCAATTTTCAACCAAAACTGTTAAAATTGTTAAATTTCTAGTAGAAAAAAAAATAGTTTAAAAAAAGAACTAATTTCGAATAAACCAAAACGGATAAATTTAAAAAAAAGAGGAATTCAAAAAAAGGCGAATCCTCAACCAAAACAGATTTTTTTCAACAGTTCAATTTTTTATTAAAATTTAAAAAAAAATGTAAATCTAATTGTTGTATTTTTGAGCCAAAAAGTCATTTTAACGAAAAAAAAACTAATAAAATAAATTTTAAACAAGACAGTTAAATTTTTAACCACGAAGATTAATTTTCTAACAAGAAAAGATGGATTTTCTAATTCGGTTCTATTATTTCAATTCGCATTAAAGAAAAAGAAAGAAAAAAACAAGGAAAAGTGGAATTTTCTTGAAAATAGGGGAAAGAATTTTATTTTTTTTTTCATTCTTTTTTAATAAATAAAATAAGGGGACGAATGAAATTTTACCTGGACGAGACAACGCCTGCAAAGATTGGCCTTCACTAGCGATTTGGCGACCCATCTCGCTGCGTAGGCTGCAGATCTGTCTACTTTGGTAAAATCTTTTCCGGAAAAGGCTCCACCGCCATGAGCACCCCATCCTCCATATGTGTCTACAATTATTTTACGACCCGTGAGTCCAGCATCGCTCTAGAAAAATTAAAAAAAAAAAAAAAAATGATTAAGGAATTTAAAAATATATTCCAAATTTCAAAATATTTTATCCAATTTTATTCCATTTTTGTGGAATTACTAGAGGTTTCCCAACGTCAATTTCAAGGGATTTAAAGTGATTTCAATACTCTTTTTTTGCCCTCAAACAGTAAAAAATTCAGGATAAATTTATTAGATTAAAAAACAATTAAAGCTCCGTGAAATCATTCCGTAATTTTTTTTGCTCCGTAATTTCCGTAATTCAATTAAATTAATAAAAATTCAAGGTGAATTACAATTTTTTTAATGAATTGAAAACAATTTGAAAATTTTGAATTCTATAAGAAGCTAAAGAAACAATTCAAAATAGAGTTCTTAAATTACTGAGAATTAAAAAAAAAGTTAAGGAATTTATCATTTTTAACAATATTTTTATTGTTCAGGTTATATCAACGGTTGAATATAAATTATTTTCAAGCTCAGACATATTCAGGAATTTAAAATATGCAAAACAGTAGCTCATTTTGTGTTTCATATAAAAATTAAAAATTTTCAAATATATTAATTTATTAAAAAAAAAAATTGTCTACCTTAAAAGATAACTCTTCAACAAAATACTGGAATTTTCAACAAAAGAATTGAATTTTTATCATATTTCTTGAATATTCAACCTAAAAAGACAAATTGCCATCGAAAAAGTGCCATAGTTTATATTTTGATGAAAAAATAATTAAATTTATACAACAAAAGAAAATAATTTTAAACCCAAAAAGACGAATTTTCAACAAATAACGATTTTTAACTCAAAAAATAAATAAAAGTTTATCTAAATTATTGAACCTTCAAACCAGAGGACAAATTTTCTTGACAAAAATTCAATTTTCAAACAAAAAATATGACTCTTCAACAAAAAATTAATTTTCCACGAAACTGGTGTATTTTTACGCAAAAAAGAGGAAATTTCAAACTAAAAAATTATTTTCTACAACAGAAAAACGCGAATTTTTAACTACAAAATATCAATCTTAAAAAAATGGAACAGTTACATTTTCTGTTAAAAAATGAATTCTAAACGAAAAAAAAGAAGAATTTTATTTAACAAAAAAAAAGTGTTTTCTTAACAAAGCAATTCAAACGAATGTTTTAAACAAATTAGTTGAATTATCAAGCAAAGAAAATCGATTTTTAACCAAAAAGTTGTATTTTGATACAAAAAATGAAATTTCTTTTATAACAGATAAAGTTTTAAATCAAAAAGATAACTAGGCATTATTTAACAAGAAATAATTTTCTATCAGAAAAATTGAATTTCCAATCCAAAAAGACGAATTTTTAACCCAAATGGATGACTTTTAAACCAAATCTGTTAAATTGTCTAACGAATAGTTGCATTTTTATCAAAAATTATTAAATATATCTTAAAGCAGAAGAATTTTTTATTACAAAAAAAAAAAGAGTTTTCATCCAAAAAAGATTTCAGTTAACTCAGTAACATAAAAAATTGAATTTTTGTAACAAAAAAAATTAAGTTCCTACGAAAAAAATTGATCAATTTCGTTCTAAAACAGATGAATTTGTAATAAAAAACCAATTTTTTTGTTATGAGTATAACTTTCATCCAGAAAATATTTTCGTTCAAACGAGTATAAAAAAAAGTTTTTAATAAAATAGCTCATTTATTAACCAAGAATTAAATTTTTCATTATAAATTATGAATCTTCAATAAAAAATTAATATTTTTTAATAAAAGAGTTTAATTTTAAACCGAGTAATCTGATTTCCAACCCAAAAGATTAGTTTTCAACTAATAAGTTTTTTTAAACTGCAAATGAACCGAAATAGTTTAATTTTCAATCAAAAAAGACAAATTTTTGATTAAAAAAAAAAACAACTAATTTTTAACCAAACTCATGAATTTTTAACTAAAATTATGAATATTCACCTGGAATAGGTGAATTTTATATCAACCAAAAATATGAACTTTTAATCATAAAAATTAACTTTCTACAACAAAGACTAATTTTCCACAATAAAGATAAATTTTCAAACAAATAACTTAATTTTTAAATAAAAAAATCCCATTTTTCAGCCAAAAAAGTTCCGTAATTTTTTTTCTCCGCAAATTCCGTAAAATTGGAATGAATTTAACGGAATTTAAGGTAAACGAAAAGAATTCAATGAAATAAATAAAAATTCAAATGTGAATTACAATTTTTTTTATTAATAATGACTGCAAAAAAAATTCAAAAGAATTGAAACGAATTGGAAAGAAGTTTTAAAATCCAAAAATTTATTGATTTCACTCAAATTTGAGAGACAAGAATTTTAAAAAATTCAAATGAATTGAAAACAATTTGAAATTTTGACAAAACTTCCATGAATTCCGTAAATTTGAAAAATTAAAATTCTAGAAGAATGCAAGTGAATTAATAAAAAAATCAAGAGAATGCCCAAGAATTTAAAAGAATTCAGGGTGAATTGAAAAATATAATTTCAAATCTATTTAAATCTTTGAAACTTTACTAATTTCTAACCAAAAACGTGACTAATGACTGCTAAACAAATCAAAAGAATTCAAACGAATTGGAAAAAAAAGTTTAAAATCAAAAAAATGTATTGATTTCACTAACATTTGAGTTAATTTAGGAGGAATTTAAGGGAAACAAGAAGAATTCGATAAAATT
>NC_046659.1:116743146-116748302 GCF_010883055.1 Belonocnema kinseyi | reverse complement strand
CCCCCCCCCCAGCCCCCAGCCCCTATGACGATTCCCCCAGTGATGAGCGGCGAAGATAGGAATGGAGAAACCAAAACCAGATCGAATAAATTTTAAGGAAAATAGGAAAATGCAAAATTGGAAGGAAGAAGAGAATCTCTCTCGGATGAAGGAGTAAGGGTAGAGATAAAAAAATCTGTGTATATATATATATATTTGGCAGGAAATCGTGTTTTATTAAAACAGTAGTTTTCCAAGTATCGCGTGAGAATATAAAGTGTGTGGCGGCAAAGTGACTTTTTTTTGCAGCACGGAAAATGCATTTAAAAACTTGACACAAGCTGCTGCTGCTCCTAAATTAATATTTTTTTTTTTTTTTTTTTTTAATGTTTAAGAAGCTCTTGCTTCTCAGATTTTTAGCAATTTTCCTAGTAGTAGATTTCGAGCGAACGTGGGAAAAAAAAACAACTAGAATGTTGTTGTTTTTATCTCAATCATTCGTTTCTTGAGAACGTGTGGCATTTGTCTTTCGCATAAAAAAAAACTGACAGCAAGAAATTTGTGTCTCCTCACCGGAAATAATGGATCTCAGTAGAAAAAAAGTGAGATTTTTTTTTTATCTCAAACGAAAGAAATAAAAGAGAGAGAGAAAAAAATGAAATACGCCTGAAAAGCGTCTCTCGACAAATATTATTATAGTTGTCAATGAAATAACAATGCTAGTAAATAATCAATTAATCAATTTATTTGGCCAGATTGATACGAGATCTGCCCTCTTCCACCCCCAACCCTTTTTTTTTTTAAGCAAAGAAAAAAATGATAAAACCAAAGATATGAAATAGTTTACAAAACAAAAAATGCGAAAAAGGGAAAAAAAGGAAAGGGAAGAAAATTAATTTTTTAAAAAATGTGTTGTAACATTGGAGTTTGATGAACAAGCGATATGAGTGTTTCTGTGAAATGCTCTTTCTGTTTTTTGTTTTTTTTTTACGTCCACAAAGTCTGTATATATATAGCGAGAGTTGATATGCGGACCATAAATTTTTTTCTGTCAGATTGAAGTGCAGATGACCATATGCTGGAAAAAAAATCGACGAATATGTAAAAATATGAGACCATCGTACGCATGAGACCTAATAAAAGAAGAAAAAAAAGTAAGATTTTTTAATCAATGGTTATTTTATTTCACTCATAAACCTTACATTTCTTATACAAAGCATATCCTTCTTTTTTTTTGTCCTTGTACCTGTATTTTATTAAAAAGAAAAAACTCGAAAAAAAAACAAACAGTAAAGTTTATTTTTGATGTGAAGTCAGATAATCACTACTTTTGAATGAATAGAGTTTTAATATGATGAATTTTATGTGTGAATGCTGCTGTGAATATTGTATATGTATACATTAAAAGTGTTTCCTGTGAATTTTTAAGTAATTTATTCATTCCAAATGTCTGAGAGCGAGATAATTTATTTTTAAACAAAATTTTATCCTTTTTTTAATTACCAAAAAGTTAGATTTTCAAGTAAAAGATGCAAATTTTTCACAAAATAATAGAATTTTTTTTTACCAGGAGATTGAATTTTAAACTTGAAAAAATGATTTTTTAACCCAGGATTCGAATTTGAAAATTAATTTTTAACCAACAACGGTTGTATTTTAGAAACGAAGTGTTGAATTTTTAAGTCGAAAAACACAATTTTTGAAAAAGACCTTTGAATTTTTGAAACAAAAAAAATGCGAGTTTTAATCTAGAGGAACGAATTTTCTATCAAAAAAAATCAATTTTCAGCCAATTTTTTTTTTTTTATAAAAAAGACGAATGTTCATTAAAACAGTTAAATTTTCGGCCAAAAACGATTACTTTTTTTTTTTAAGTTGAATTTTTAACGAAATTCAATTTTCAAATAAAAATGAATTTTTAACAAAGAAGTTCAGCTTTCAAAAAAATAGTTTCATTTTGAATTTAAAAAAATTAATTCTAAATGCAATTATTTTAAATCAAAAACAGTAGAATTTAACTAAAAAATTCAACTTGTCAATCAATTAATTGAATCTTCAACCAGAAAAGCTTAATTTCGAAACAAATAGTTGCACTTTTAACAAATAAAAAAATTTCGAACGAAAGAGAGATTTTGAACAAAAAATAAAGCATGAGGAAAAACATCTACATTTTTCAATTTAATATCAAAATCCTAAAATTTTAAACCAAGGACGAATTTTTTACAAAAAACGTTAAATTTTTTAGCCAAGAACATTAATTTTTTACAAAACAGTTTAATTTTTAAACCAAAATAATTGCACTTTCAACAAAAGAAAATATAACGAAAGTGAAAAAAATAGATATTTTTCAATCAAAAGAGAAAAAATGTCAGAAAATTGTTTAATTTTAGATAAAAAAATAATAGAATTTTCAACCCAGAAAGACAAATTTTCAACAAAGAAGTTAAATTTTTAACCAAAACATTTACAAAACAGTTTAATTTTAAAACCCAAAAATATTAATTTACAACAAAAAAGTTTATTTTCAATCACATAGTTAAATTTGCAGTTTAAAAAATTAATTTTCCAGAAAAGCACGAGTATTCAACAAAACAGTTTAATTGTAAAAAAAAAATAATTTGCATATAAGATCAAATTTCAAATAAGTAGTTGAATTTTTGATATAAAAAAAAATAATTAAAAACTAAATTTCAAACAGTTCTACTTTTAATAAACAAAAAATTTTCTAACGAACGAGATAAATTTTCAATAACAAACATTTTCGATCAAAAGAAAAAAAAATGTCAACCACTTGTTCAATTTTATATAAAAATAATAGAATCTTCAACCGAGAAAGACGAGGTTTCAATAAAAAGGTTAAAATTTTTAACCAAAAAGATTAGTTTTCTAGAAAACAGTTTAATTTTTTAACCCAAAGATATTGATTTGCAACAAAAAAAGTTAATTTTCGATAAAAAAAAACGACTTTAAAAAAATAGTTCAATTTTTTACTAAAAAATTTCAACAAAAAATAAATTAAAAAAGAATTGCAAAAGAGTAGTTGAATGTTTAATAAAAAAAATTTATGCTAAACTAAAAATATAATTGATATTGCAACCACAAAAATATTTTAACTTTTAATAGAAAGCAGTAGAATTTTAAACTTTTTTTTTAATTAAAAAAATGTAAATAAATTAATTTAAAATAAAAGGAAATTTACAACAAAGTAATAAACAGTCAATTTAATAGTTTAATTATCAAATAAACAATCTATTTAAAAGATACTTCAACTTCCAACCAAATATTAGAATTTTTATAAATAAGATAAATTTTTAACAAAATAACTTAATTTTCAAGTAAATCGTTTTTTTTTTTGCGTATGATTTTAGCCCAAAACAGTTTAATTTTTTAATTTAAAAATATGAATTTACATTAAAAAATTTGATTTTCAAAGAAAACGAAATTTGCAACAAAGTAGTTGAATTTTTAACAAAAAAAGGGGAATTTGAAATGAAAAACTTAGCAGTTAAATTTTCAAATATAAACGATGAATTGGTTGATAGATTAACTTTTTGTTTTTAACTGCATTTAAAATTTCAAATAAATTCTCGAATTTTAAATGAAAAAAAAAACTTTAAGCAAAAAGGGTTGCATTATTAACCAAGTAGTTGAATTTTTAAGGCTAGAAGACAAATTGTTTAGAAGCCTATTTAATTTTAAAAGAACGAATTTAATTTGGTCAAAAAGACGAATTTTCGCGAAATCAGTTACATTTTCCGCCAAAAGCGATGCATTTTAAACAAAATAGTTGATTCCTTAAAAAAATCAGATTTTTAACAAATTAGTTGAATTTTCAACTAAAAAAATTCAACAACCAAAAATGAATTTTTAACAGAGAAGAAATTGATCAATTTTATATCAAAATAATATAAATTTTAAATCCAGAAAGTTAAATTTTAGATGAAAAATTTAGTAGTTGAATTCTCAAAGAAAAACTTTCAATTAAAAAAAGAACGAATTTTTAACAAAGTACAGTTCAATTTTCATCTGAATAGTTTTTTTTTTTTTTTTTTTAAATACGATGTTAGTTGAAAACATACCTTTTTAATCCAAAATGGCGTAGTTAAATTTTCATTAAAAAACAGAATTTCAATTAAAAAATAAAAATTTCTCCAAGAGTTTAATTTTGTACTAAATAATTGAATTTTTAATTCAAATGGCGAATTTTCTACAAGAGACCTATTTTTAACTAACCATTAGAGCTTTTAAAAAAATAGTTTAGTTTTCATTAAAAAAAAATAATATATTTTTTTCAGAAAAAACAAAGAAAGTGTCAACTAAAATTATGAATCTTCAACCAAGAAAATTAAATTTCTATAAGAAAGACAAATTTTGAACAAATTACATAAATTTTCAACTAAATAATTTGATGAATGTGGTGTTAGTTTCAGCTTTCATTAATTAATTTTTTAACAAAAAATGGAGTAGTTTAATTTATATTTCAGTTAATTTTAAATAAACAAATTTTCTGCAAAACAATAATTTTGTAGCAAATAGGTACATTTTCTACAAATTTGTTTGATTTTCAAGCCAAAAAGACAAGTTTTGTTATAAAACCGCTAATTTTTAATCCGAGAAATTGCATTTTTAACAAAACAGTTAAGTTTTTAGTAAACAAATTAAGTTTAAAGGAGAGTTGAATTTTCAACAAGTCGATTTTTTAACGAAAAATGCAATTGTTGATATTTCGAGAAAAAAATATTTAAAAAAAAAAGTTATAAAGATTAGTTTGTAATTATACAGTTGCCTTTTTCAAAAAAACATATATTTTCAATCGAATAGTAAATTTTTTCTCAAAATTGCTGAATTTTAATTCCGAAAATACGAATTTTTGATAAAAGTGGAATTTTCAATCACAACAGGTGAAATTTTTTTCCGAAAGAGATGAATTTTTGAAACAAAAAGATAAATTTTCAACAAAATAGTCAAGTTTAAAAAAAAATTGTTAGTCGAAAAGTGCTCTACAAGTTTTCTTAAAAAAACTCTTCCTCCTCTATATAGCGCAACTTTTCACATTTTTTCTTTAAATTAAGTTTACGTAGTACCCCAGAAATCTTTCGGATCTAAAATATTTGGCAAAAAAAATAAAATTTGTTAAAAGTGGGGGATCACTATTTTTTTGTTTGCAAAAATGTTTT
>NC_046659.1:116741475-116743046 GCF_010883055.1 Belonocnema kinseyi | reverse complement strand
ATGGAATTTAAAAAATCAAGCTTCTTTTTTAATTTCAAAATTTACACAAAATTATTGTTGAAATAAAAGTAATAGATATTTGATCATTAGATTACTTTTATCGAGTTTTAGTATTCTCTTGATTAATTTATTATTATTTAAATAATTATATTAATCTATCAGTTATTACAAAAATACAACTATAAAAAATAAAATATTAAACAAAATAAATAAATTGTTTAAAAATTTAATTTTTCAAAAATAAAACAGTTTTAAGAAATCAAATTTCAGAAAAAAAAGAAATAGATTAAAAATTAGAATTGAAACAAATAATATAATTTTAAAAAATGATAAAATTGCTACAAAGGGTAAATTATTAAAAATGAAAATGGTTGAAGAAATAAAATCAAAGAAAAAATAAAATTGATGAAGAAATAAAATAATTTAAAAAAATGAAATATTTATAAACTAGAATTGTTTAAAAATGGAATTTAAAAAATCAAGCTTCTTTTTTAATTTCAAAATTTACACAAAATTATTGTTGAAATAAAAGTAATAGATATTTGAACCCTAAAATTGAAAATTAAATTTTAAACAAATTTATATGAATTTTCATTAGAATACTTTTATCATCGAGTTTTAGTATTCTCTTAATTAATTTAATATTACTTAAGGAATTATAATTTATTATATTAATCTATCAGTTATTATAAAAATAAAAATTTTAAAAATCAATGTATTCAAAAAAATTTTTTAAATGATAAAATTGCTAAAAATAAGTAAATAATTAAGAATGAAAATTGTTGAAGAAATAAAATCAAAGATAAAATAAAATTGAAGAAGAAATTAAATGATATAAGAAATAACAAAATTTTTTTAATTGACAATTTTTTAATTACAAAATTGAAAATAAAATTTTAAACAAATTTGTATGAATTTTCATTAGAATACTTTTATAATCGAGTTTTAGTATTCTCTTAATTTATTATTATTTAAGCAATTATAATTAATTATATTAATCTATCATTTATTACAAAAATAAACTTTTCAAAAATAAAATAGTTTAAGAAATTAAATTTTAGAAAAAAAATAGATTAATAATTATAATTGAAACAAATAATAGAATTAAAAAAAAAAGATAAAATTTCTAAAAAAAAGTAATTAATTAAAAAAGAAAATTGTTGAGAAAATAAAATCAAAGAAAAAATAAAATTGATGAGGAAATAAAATGGTATACAAAATAAAATAATTAAAAAAAAAATTGTTTCAAAACTGGAATTGGTTAAAAAATGTAATTTAAAAAATCAAGTTTTCTTCTTAATTACAAAATTTGAACAAAATAATTGTTGAAATAAAAGTAATAGATATTTAAACCCTAAAATTAATAATTAAATTTTAAACAAATTTATGTGAATTTTAATTAGAATACTTTTATCATCGAGTATTAGTATTCTCTTGATTAATTATTACTTAAACAATGATATTAACATATCAGATATTAAAAAAAATAAAATTGTAAAAAATAAAATATAAAAAAAATGGTTAAAAATTACATTTTTTAAGTCAGTTTATCAAAAAAAAATTGTTTAAGA
>NC_046659.1:116738541-116741375 GCF_010883055.1 Belonocnema kinseyi | reverse complement strand
TTTTTAAATTCCATTTTTAAACAATTCTAGTTTATAAATATTTCATTTTTTAAATTATTTTATTTCTTCATCAATTTTATTTTTTCTTTGATTTTATTTCTTTAACAATTTTCATTTTTAATTATTTACCCTTCGTAGCAATTTTATCATTTTTTAAAATTATATTATTTGTTTCAATTCTAATTTTTAATCTATTTCTTTTTTTCTGAAATTTAATTTCTTAAACTGTTTTATTTTTGAAAAATTAAATTTTTTAAATAATTGATTTATTTTTTAAAATATTTTATTTTTGTAATAACTGATATATTAATATAATTATCATTACTTAAATAATAAGAAATTAATTATGAGAATAATAATGCTCGACGATGAAAATATTCCAATTAAAATTCACATAAATTTTTTTAAAATTTAATTTTCAATTTTAGAGTCGAAATATCTATTATTTTTATTTCCCTCTGGGAAATAATGTAATACTGGTATAAATTTGGGTACAACAGTTTCATTGTGTAGTAAAAAGTAAGCGGAAAATAAAAAATTTTTACAATAACTTTATTGTAATACGTTCACTACATGATTCATGTATATTCTTTTTTCCAACAAAGAAATTAGATTACATTTTTCTTCATGCTTCACATGCTATAGTTCCACATTTCTTTTCTTTAAAATATCTCAATATATGTTTATATGTATGTACAAAATAGTATCGATTAAACATTTCTATCAGATGTTAAAAAATAAAACAAAAAAAAAAAGAAGGATTTTGTAAACTCTACAATATTGGAAAACTCAATTACGATTAGAAAAGATTCGATAATACAAGTAGTTAATTTTTTTTCAAATCTGAAGACAGATTACGTTTTGAAAACCAAAAAGGTTCTCGTTCGGTTTTATTTTTTTTATGAAAATCGTCCTGTATTTTTTTTTTACACTTATAAACATTTAGTATATTTACAGGACAGGAAGTTTTTTGATTGGACTTTCGGTGTTTCATTGCACGAATAAAAATTGATTAGCGAAAAAAAAACCTGAAGCAGGGGGAATGAGATAGTAATAGTCATGAGGGTATTTTCGCAAGCGAGTGTAAATCCCCGGCAGAAATAACGATCAACTCAATTTTTCTGTTCATGGAGTTTTTTTTTTTTTAATTTGTTTTTCCCCAAGAAATCGTTGCAATTACCAAACTGCCAACAAAAATGCGGAAGTTTAATTTACAGAAAAATTTCAAACTAGTGGTTATTTAAATATTATTTTTTAAATAGAAAATAATTATTTTCAACATTTTGTCGAATGATCAACTTTTAATTTTTTCCCGGTCAATTAAAAAAATGTCAAAGATTTTTGATTTGGAAGAGGGAATTTTGGAAACAAAATTATAATTCGGAGTTGGAACATCAGATGATTTTTAGACATAAGAATTAAAATTCTAATTAAAAAAAAATATATATCTTTTGTTCGGGGTCCTTTTCTATTATAATTCAGAAAGAGAAAAGAAAAGTATAAAATTTTGAAGTATTCTGACTGGAATCAGGGATTTTTTTCTAATTTTCTTTTTCTAAATAGGAATTAAAAATCTTTTCCAAAATTCCCATTATGTCAAAAATTCTTCGTTCCAAGTCAAAATTTTATTTAGTTGCAACATTTTCTATTGTAATTTTGAAATTTAGTAACTCCCTTTTCCAAAATTTGAAAGAGGGAAGTTTCAAAATCTGCCAAGTTTCATAAAAAAAAGAAATTTTAAATTCAAAAGACACGAATTTGAAACAAGAATTCTTTTATAAATCAAAAGAATTTTTTTTATAATTTCCCGTTCCTTGTAAATAATTACCTGTTAAAAGAAGAAATTATAGTTTACGAAATTCCTTGTTTCAAAGTCAAAATTATATTTCTTTAGGGGATATTATTTATATTTAATTTAATTAATTTAAAAACATAATTAAAAAAAACTATTATAATTTACGAACAATGTGAAAAAACTCTATGAAAAATTCCCTTTTTATCCAAAATTTGGAAGAGGGAAATTTCAATATCCTGGCAAAGTTGCATTAAAAAAAAATTTAATTTAAACAAACACTTATTTGAAAAAAGGATTTTACCAAATCTAACGATAAATTTTGACTTGAAGAGATTTTTTTTTGGTAAATTCTCTTTTTATAAAATCAAACTAATATATATTTTTTTTAATTTCCCGTTCCGTGTCAAAAATTATCTTTTCGAAGACAAAACTAAAATTCTTTAGGGGACATATTTTTATAATTTAATTTATTTCCTCTCTAAACTCAAAATTCTGTCAGAAAATTCCCTAAACCAAGGCAAAATTAAATTAATTATAAATATTTTCTATTATAATTTAGAAAATTTAGTAATTCCTTTTTTTTCAAAGTTTGAAATATGGAAGATTTAATAAAAAAATCTTTTTAATTAAAAAAACTTTTGAAACATTGATTTTTCCAAATTTGACGAATAAATTATGACTTGCAGAGATTTTTTTGGTAAATTTTCTTTTTATTAATCAAAATAAACATTTTAGTAAATCCCTTTTCCCAAAATTTGAAAGAGAGAAGCTTTAAATCCTGGCAAGGTTTAATTAAAAAAAAAGGATTTTTAAATTCAAACAAAATCTGATTTGCAAAAAGGATTTTCTAAATTTCATGATAAATTTAGACTTGGAACAGGGATTTTTTAGTCAATTCTCTTTTATGAATTAGAATAATTTTTTTTATTCCCGCTCAGTGTTAAAAAATACCTGTTCCAATGTCAAAATTATAATTTTTTGGGGGATATTTTTTATATTTCATTAATTTTTCAGGATTGTTTTTGGTAAAATCCTTTTC
>NC_046659.1:116723549-116738441 GCF_010883055.1 Belonocnema kinseyi | reverse complement strand
AAAATTATAATTTTTTGGGGGATATTTTTTATATTTCATTAATTTTTCAGGATTGTTTTTGGTAAAATCCTTTTCATAAATCAAAATAGCTTTAAATCCTGCCAAATTTTAATTGAAAAGCAAAAAATAATTTTTAAATTCAAACAAAATCTGATTTAAAACAAGGATTTTCCAAATCTGATGATAAATTTAGACTTGGAGCAGGGATTTTTTAGTTAATTCTCTTTTATGAATTAGAATAATTTTTTTTTATTCCCGCTTCGTGTTAAAAAATACCTGTTCCAATGTCGAAATTATAATTTTTTGTGGGATATTTTTTATATTTTATTTATTTTCAGGATTGCTTTCGATAAATTTCTTTTCATAAATCAAAATACTTTTTTCTTTTAATGTACCGTTCCGTGTCAAAAATTGCCTGTTTCAAGACAAAATTATAATTCTTTAGTGGATATTTTTTATATTTTTACCCCATTTCAATTCAAAATTATAATTCTCTATAAAAAGTCACAATTTTATTGATTTTCAAAAATAATTAATTTTTTAAACTCTAATTTAAAACAAGGATTTTTCCGAATCGACGGTAAATATTGATTGGATGCAGGGATTTTTTTTTGTTCTAAATTCTCTTAGTATAAATAAAATTTGTTTTCCATTTTCCTTTCGAGGTCAAAAATTACCTGTTCCAAGACCAAATTATAATTCTTAACGGGATAATTATGATATTTTATACTTTTGAGCAGGGACTTTTTTGGTCAATTCTCTTTTTATGAATCAACATTTTTTTTTTTAATTTCACGTTCCTTGTCCAAAATTACCTGCTCCAAGACAAAATTATAATTCTTACGGGACATGTTTTTTTTATATTTAATTGATTTATTCCTTACCCAAATTCAGAATGATAATTCTGTTAGGAAATTCCCTAAACCAAGTAACAATTAAATCCGTTTCAAAAATTTAAAAAAGGATAGTTTTAAATTATGACGAATTCTTCTAAATCAGAATAAACTTTTTTTTCTAAAATTCCGTGTCTCAAAGTAAGAAATATATTTCTTAACGAAAATTCATGTTCAAAAATTCAACCCAAAATGAAAATTATAATTCTTGAAGTAAAAATTCTAATAATGTGTATCCTTTATTTCTTCCCCATCAAAATTCAAAATGATAATTTTGTCTGAAAATTCCCTTTACCAAGTCACAATTAAATTAATTTTCAAAAATAATTATAAAATTTTCTACTGTAATTGAAAAATATAGTAACTCAATTTTTTAAAATTTGGAAGAGACATTTCAAAATTTGGTAAAGTTTCATTGAAAACAATTGTTTTTTCGTTTAAAAAAACTCTAATTTGAAACCAAGATTTTTCCAAAAAAAATAAATCAAATTTTTTTTAATTATCCGTTCCGTGCCAAAAATTACCTCTCTCAAGACAAAATTATAATTCTTTAGGGGATATTTTTGTATAGTTCATTTATTTAATCCCCATCAAAATTCAGAATTATAATTTTGTCGGAAAATTGTCAGAAAAATTAAATTCGTTTCTAAAATTCAAAACATAAAAATTTTTTAATTATGACGAATTCTGCTAAATCAGAATAAATTTTTTCAGAAAAAATGCCCTGTCGTCAAGTGAAAAGTATATTTCTTAAAAAAAATTCCTGAACCCAAAATGAAAATTATATTAGAAAATTCCTTTTTCCAAGTCAGGATAATATTCTAATTGTTTACGTGAATTTTTCAATATTTCTGTTGCTTATTTCCTAACCCTAATCACAATTACAAACAAAATAAAGCAAATTCTAAAAATTGGATTTTTTTTTACTAAACTCGGAATTATTTTTAAAAAATTATTGCTTACTGAACGGATCTTTCAAAGTACATATTTTCAATAGTTTTCTATTTTTTATAGCCAAAAAGAAAGACAACCGTATTTTCAAATTAAAAAACAAAATTTATTTATTTATTTTTTAAATAAAAACTGATCTTTTTTGTTTGAAAAATTATATTATTTGTTGATAATTCGTGCTTTTTGGCTGAATTCAACGGCTTTTGCATCAAAATATTTTTTGGTTCAAACATCAACTATTACATTTTACGTTGTTAAAAATAGATTAATTGAAAATTTAGCTTGTCTGTTTTTGGTTCAAAATTCGGCTCTTTTGGATTAAAAATGAACCATTTTAATTAAAATTCATGTATTTAATTGAAAATTCGTCTATTTTGGTTTTAAATTAATATTTTGTGGTGAAAATCTAACTAATTTTTTTGAGAATTCGTTTTTCTTTTCGTGAACATTCATCGTTTTTAGTTGAAAATTTAATATTTTTGGTTGAAAGTTTAAGCATTTTGTTTAAATCTCCTTTTTTTGGTTCAAAATTAATTTTTAAATTGAAAACTAAAACATTTCATTTTTGGTTACAAATGTAATTTATTTTTTAGTTGATTTGTCTTTTCTGTTCAAATTCAACTGTTTAAAAAAAAAATCTAATATAATCTTTTTATTGTATCTTTTTTTACTTAGAATATCGACTATTCAATTTTTCGTTAAAGACCATATTTTTTGGTTCAAAAGTTAATACTACGTTATTAAAAATTAATTTTTTTTCTCAAAATTACTTTTTATTTGTTCAAAACTAATTTTTTAGACGGAAAATTTAACTTCAATCTTTGGTTGAATTTTTGTTAAAGTTGATAATTCGTTTCTTTTGTTGCAAATTATATTCTTAGAAATTAAATTTTTTATCTGAAAATTTCACTTTTGGTTGAAAATTAATTCTATTATTTGAAAATTGAACAATTGTGTTGAAAATTCGTTTTCTTTTGGTAGAAAATTAACCTTTTCTAGCTAGAAATTTAAATATTGACTTGGAAATTTATTTATTTAAAAACTTGTCTTTCTAGTAGAAACTTAATCTTGTTTGAAAACTCATCATTTTCGTTGAAAATTCGTTTCATTTTTGATTCAAAATTTAATTTTATTAGCTGAAAATTCAATAATATTTTATACAAAAAAAAAAATTAGAGAATATAATCAAAACACGTACTTCGAATTTGTTTTCAGTAGACAATAACATTATGTTTCTAAAATTCAAAACTGCGCAAGAAAAACTGACCAGTAATAAAAATAATAAATTCTTTCCCAACAAACCGAATGACTTTACTTTTTTTTACTTTATTTTACCAATTAACCATAAACTTTTATTAATAATTCCAATAATTATTAATATAAATTATAAATGAATTCCGTGAAAAAGAAAGAAAAGAAAGAAAAGCATGTAAAAAATAGAAAAACTCCATCAAAATCGAGACTCAAAAACTTGATTTGATCCAACATTATTTCTGCCAAAGGCCGGAAGTTAAACCTAATAGTCATTCAATTCGCACTTCCGTCAAAATAAATTCCACACCAGTGCCAAAGAAAATTTTCCATTCCCTTTAAATCCACACACTCTCGGATTCATTCGAAACGACTTTTTCTGCCAGACCTCTTCCGATTCATTCGGAATGAATTTCCGGCGGCACTGCCTCGGAATCATGCTTGCTGATTCGGGCCGAAATTGTCATTTTCATTTCGAATGACTCCGTAACTTTCCCCCGAATGGACAATCATCGACGATTTCGACTGTTTCGGACTGAAATTCTCATTCTCATTCCGCATAACTCCGTAATTGCCACTCGGATGTACCAACATTGCCGTTTTCGTCGCGTGAATTCGACTGTGTCGGAGGAGCGAACTCTTGTCGGTGAAGGATTTCTCGCACTCGACGCATTTGTAGGTTCTTCCGGTGTGCGTGACCAAATGCCTGCTCAGACCGGAAGCGTGACAGAAGGCTTTGGGACAGAGCTGACAGTGATGCAATTGAATGTCATTCGGGTCCAATTTTTGATGCCTTCTCATGTGAACTTTCAGCGCCTCTCGTTGCGTGAAACTCTTTTCGCAATTTGTACACTGGAATGGCTTCTGCCCCGAGTGGGTCATCAAGTGGCGAAGCAAAATTTCCTTCTGGGCAAAAGCTCGATGGCAAATGTTGCAGCCAAATGGCTTCTCTCCTGCAATTAAAAAAAAAAGTTCGCAAAATTAGTGATAAATAAAAATTCAACTCCTTGGTTGAAGGTTGAAAATACATTCTTAACCCTTAAAGTGTATTGTGGGTGTCTGACACCCCAAGCAATCTTCAAACTCTTATAAACACTACTTAATTCGAAAAAATTGAGTATGTGTCGCCATCTAGCTTTAGTTGGAGACACTGAATGCAAGTAAAGTCGTTTAGCATATTGCGCCAAGCGTCAGTCTACTAGCAGCAGCTGCTGAAAGTGAAGCTAAAAAAATCATAGGGTATCGAGCACCCAGTGTGTACTTAGTGACTGAAAAAGTCATTTTGAAACAAATTTTTTTGCAGATTGCTTATAATTTACGACAGCGTGCCATGCGAGAGCAGACTGTGAATGTGTTGAATAAAATATAATTGTTAACCCTTAAATGACACTGGGGGTCCATTGGACCTCAGAATATTTTCGAACGAATATAAAATTCGTAAATTCCATGAATTTTCCATTGTTTTTCAAAGTGTTAAAAATTAAAGTTGAAGTTATTAAACCTATTGATTCTTTAGAAGAGATATTAAATAATACCCAAAAAAACTTTTTAACCAAAATATCAAAAACTCAACTTTTTACAACAGTTTAAAAACGTTGGGGTCCAAAAGACCCCACGTGTCAGCTACGTTATTTTTTGGAGGTGTGTCATTTAAGGGTTAAAATACAGTTATAGATGTCTCTTTTTTCAATTTCTTGTACTTTTGTAGTATTACAATGTCAAATTTGTAATAATAAATCGATTTAAAAGCAAAAAATCGGATTCATTATTTTATTATAAAATTAACTTTTCAACTGTGCAAATAAATATCTTTTTTGAAAGCACTTATGTTGCAACATTTTTTTACGAAAGGACACTATTGCAAAAGTATAGTCATAAATTTTCAGTTTAAAATAATTAAAATTGCGTGAGCTATAAATTTTTAAGTAAAAAACCCATTTTTTCACTTTTATTTCAATAATTTTTTTTAACAAACTTGAAATAAATAAAAATGCTATAAAATTAACTCTAACGTATAAAAGATACCTTAAACTATATCGGATAATTTTATTGTGACAAAATATTCAATAGGGGTTAAACAATACATGATTGAATACGCTGGGGTCTAAAACACCCACGATGCACTTTACCGTGATTTTTACCGTGTATGCACTTTGAGGGTTAAAACAGGGCTGCTACAAGAATCTGGTTACAAAAATCCATGTATTTTTCAGATTATCCAGGTAAAATTTGGAAAAAATTCTAGGTCCACTTTTTTTTTAAATTCAGACAATTAAATGGAATTGTAATAAACAGGGTGGCCGTTTTAATAGAAGGGTTAAAATATCTCAAGTGTGACACTTTTAAATCGATAGTTCTATTTTCAATCAATTCATACAGTTTTTGAGTCGTTTTTATATCAAAATAACTTCCCTAAAATATTTTTGAAATTTTTTTTTCAAGTTATTAAAAATCAAAGTTCTTGATCATTTTTTTCCAAAAATGGATTATTCGCGAACGATTCATCGAGATTCAATAATTGAGTTATGAAATTTTTTTTTTACAAATTATACTTTACGCTAAAAAATTGTTCAGTTGTAAAAAAAAACTTTTTTATTCTTTAAATAATCGTTTGTTTTAAACAATTTAAAATTAATTAAACTTCTCTGCTTGTGAAAGAATTCTTCAACGTTCCAATAGATCACGAATTTAATTTAAACTAAAATGATAAATGTTCATGAAAAAATAAATTTTTAATCAAGTGGTTCAATTTTCTACCGGGTATAGTTAATTTTTTAATCAAAAAGATGAATTTTCCACTTAAAACGATGAATATTTAAACAGGCATTTTTCACGGTTAATGAAATTTAAAAAATGGAACTCTGAAGCTAAAAAAATTTCCACTTGAGGTAATAAAAAGTGAGCTGCAAACGAAAGCACTCAAAGTGGAACTGTTAAATTTTGAACTTTTAAAATTGAAATTTAAAAGTATTTAATTAAAAAATTTAGTATTCAAATGCTCAATAATATACATGTATAAAATTGAAGGTACTAACATTTTTCAATATGACAAAAATATAAATCCACGTTATTTATTTTCGATGCTCTAAATTAAAAAATCATTCAATGAACTTTAAAATTTTCAAAATGATATAATTTTAAGCAATTTTAAGCTAGAAACATCAAATACTGAAAAATTGAACAATTTTGAATTGAACACTTCTAAAATTATAAATTCAATTATTTTCTTTTGAAATAGTTAAAACATCCTTAGAAAGCTTCGAAATTTTCAGAAATCTAGAAGTTCTTTTAAATTTGTTTTTAATTTAAAATTATTTTGGAAATTTTTTCAGAACTTTTAAATATCTTTACAAATAAATAGAATTTTTTCTAAAATTTTCAGAAAATCCTGCAAATTTTAGAAAATTTCTTTACAATTTGGATGTATAAATAAAAATGGTTCATTTATTATTTGTAGGCGAAATTTGAGTAATTTTAAGAGATATTTAGAAGTTTTAAAAAGATACAAACTTAATGTCAAACTTGAAATGATACCCTAATATAAAACAAAATATAGATTTTCGCAGATTTTAAACCAAAAAAAATTAGATTCTTCTCAAGAATTGTGAAAGGCTTCAAAAGAATAAAAACATTTTCTTCAGATACCTAGAAATAGTAAAAATTATTTTTCATTTTCAAAAATTATTTTAAGAGAATATATATGTTAAAAAAAATTTCTACTCCAAAAAAAAAAAAGAAATATTTTCTACTAAACAGTTAAATTTGCAACCAGACATAAGTCTTCAATAAAGATAAATTCAACAATGTAGTTTAACTTTGACCCAACTAGTTTAATTTTCAATCCAAAAAGACAAATTTTTTCAACCAAAAAGGATTTAATTTATGCTAAAGCATGTACACTTTAAAATAAAAAGACAAACTTAAAAAATAGGTGACATTTTTCCTAAAATAGGCCACCCTGAAAATTGAGTATTTACATTTCCACTGAGAACTAATTTTCAATTCAAAAAAATTTAAATTATTTTTTACAAAACCATTTAATTATTTAAAGCATAGTTAAATCCGTTACCAAATTGCTAATTTTTGGATATTTTGATATTTTTAACAAAATATTAAGCAGATGAATTTCTACTGAGACACATTAATTTTCAATTAAAACAACGATAAAAACGAATTTTCTACAAAAAAGTTGAATTTTATACAGATTTTTTTAATTTTTAACAAATTGTTTAATCCTCAACCAAAATAGATAAATCTTCAAATAAGAAATTGCATTTTTAACCAAAAAGAGATGAAATTTCTAAAAAAAAAAAATTTCAGTCAAGAATGAAAAATAATGTTAAGCAAATTGTTGAATTTTCAACAAAAAAATTAATGTTTATAAAAAAATGTTATATTTGATATTTCCAAACCTAAACTTTAATCAAAAATAAAAAACAGTTAGATTTGACCAAACAGCATATATTTTAAACATGACTAGATTTTGACAAAAAAAAGTTGATTTTTTTAACCAAAAAAAAAAAACGAACTTTTTGGTTACAAAGTCTACTATTTAGTTAAATATTTAACGATTTAAATGAAATTTAAAGTCTTTTATTAAAAAGTCGTTTTGGACGAAAAATTATATTGTTGGGCAGAAAATTCATTTTTTTTATTAAAAATTAATATTTTTTGGTTAAACATTCAGCTTTTTTTATTTAAAATTAATTCCTTTTATTTTCAAAGTCTATTATGGTATTTTTGTTTGATAAATAATCTCTTTTACTTAAAAAACATACTTTTTGTGAAAATTTAACGATTTTTTTAAAAAAGTCATCGTTAGTGGTCGAAAATTTATACTTATGTAGAAAATTAGTTTTTTTTTGTTGAAAATTTATCTTTCGGTAGACAAATTTTTCTTTTAGTTGTTGAAAATTCACCTTTTATATTTAAAAGTTAATATTTTTTATTGAAAAGTCTACTATTATATTTCTGAAGTTTAGTTCAAAATTATACAAATTGTTTGAAAGTTTATTTATTTTGTTTAAAATTAACCTCTTGGTTCAAAAAATCCACTTCGATTGAAAGTTAGTTCTTTCTATCAAAAACAAAAAAAAAGTAATATATTTCTTTTTCAGAATTAATCTAAATTCAACTATTATGTTAGAAAGTCATATTTTTTTGTCGATCATTAATACTTTTTCGATTGAAAATTCTCTTTTACTTTAAAAATCGTCTTTTTGAGTGGAAAGTTCAACTATTTGCTAAAAAAATATCACCTTTTGGCTAAAAATTCATCTATTGGTTAAAAACTCTACTATTGGGTTGAAAATTTGACTGTTTTGTTTAAAAGTAATCTTCTTTGGTTAAAAATTGATCCTTTTTGATTGAAAGATAATTACTTTCATTTTTAAAAAAATTATATTTTTATTTTATAATTAATCTAAATTAAACTATTTTCTTAAGAAAAATCTTTTTTATCCAAATTTCAACTGATTTATCAAACACTTGTATTTTTGGATAGAAAATTAATCCTTCTGGTGTAAAACTCCTCATTTTTTAGTAGTCATATTTTTTAGTTGAAAATTCCTCTTCCTTGTTTCAAAATTAAACTAGCTTTTTAAAATATTCATCTTTTCAAATAAAAAATTTAAGATTATGTTTGAAAATGCAACTCTTCCTGGTTAAGTTGAATCTTTTTTATTTGCAAATTCGATCATTTGGCTTAAGATTCGTCAATTATGAAAGTGTAATAAAAGCTGTGTTTGTCGTGCAAGTTGTTATTTTGAAAAAAAATTGTACTTTTTCAACTGAATAAAGGTGACAAATTTAACGAAAAAAATGTAATTTTCTATTAAATAAAATAAATTCTGCGATTTTCGGTTATATTTTCATTCTCGTTACCGTTCTCAAAGTAATATAACCGACTCAGAACTCTAAGAGGGCCTATAATAAATACGTTAGGGTTAAGGGCATGTGATACCTAACCGAACTGATGAATCTCCAACTGGAATATTTGGATTTTAAATAAAAAGATGAATTTTCAACCAAAAAATTTAATTTTCTAAAAAAAAATACAATTTTCAACAAAAAACGAATTGGTTTTTTAATTAAAAAATAAAAGCATTCAATTAATTAGTTTAATTTTGAACTGAAAAAATTAATTCTTAATCTAATTTTTGAATTCTCAAAATATCAAACAGATGAATTTTCAACTGAAATATTTCTTATTTTCAGCTAGAATATTTAATTTTCGATTAAAAAAGAAAAATATGAAATTAAATAGTTTAATTTTGAACTAAAAAAATTAATTCTCAACCTAAGTGATGAATCTCCAACTGGAATATTTGAGTTCTAAATGAAAAAGATTAATTTTAAACTGAATTTATGAATATTTAATTGAAATATTTGAATTCTCAACCAAAAATTTAAATTTTCTATAAAAAAATACAATTTTTCAACAAAATATATGATTTTATAACAAAAAGAATTGATGTTTTCATTAAAAAAGAAAAAAATTCAATTAAATAGTTTAATTTTGAACTGAAAAAATTAATTCTTAATCTAACTTTTGAATTCTCAACATGATGAATCTTCAACTGAAATGTTTGAATTTTAAATGAAAATGATGAATTTTCAACTGAAATTATGAATATTTCACTGAAATATTTGAATTTTCAACCAAGAATTTAAATTTTCCATAAAAAAAATACAATTTTTAACAAATCAGTTCAATTTTGAACTAAAAAAATTAATTCTCAATCTAACTGATGAATCTCCAACTGGAATGTTTGGATTTTAAATAAAAAAGATGAATTTTAAACTGAATTTATGAATATTTAACTGAAATATTTGAATTCTCAAACAAGAATTTAAATTTTCTATAAAAAAAAATACAATTTTTCAACAAAATAAATGATTTAATAACAAAAAAAGCCGGGGGAACCTAAAACTGGTAAAAGCGACAATTTTCTAAGTTTCACATGCCCTTAAGGGTATCCAGATTTTCATAAAGGCAGAGATCAAAATCAACGTAACCTCAAAATAATGCATATGCATACAATTTTTATTTAGCACAATAAATTTTTTTGTTATTATCCCTCAAAAAAGAGTCTGGGGAGTCCGTTATGATATTTTATAGCATCTCCGAATTGAGTTTTTAACAATTTTCGTTTTTGCGGAAAAAAAGCCCGGGAAACTGTAAGTATCACACGCCCTTAAGGGCATGTGATACTTCGTCATGTGGTCAATCGGGTACAGTTCCGACGGATTTTTCACCACAAAAATGAAAAATTTTAAAAACTGAATTCGAAGATGCTATAAAATATCATAAAGGACGTCCCCGGACTCTTTTTTCAGGGATAATAACAAAAAAATGTTATTGTGCTAATTAACAAATTTTATGCTGGTAATGTAGATAGATAAATTTTTAAATTTTCGGCGTAGAGGGTGCACGAAACAGCATGAAACTTTGAAACTAATGTTCAATTTTTCGCTACTGGGAAATTATTTATGAAATAAACTTTTTTGATTGCCTGCAAACAAGGTTAGTTCCGGGAGATTAGGTACTATGTTTATTTGCAAGTCCAAAGTTTTCGGCCAAAAATATTGTGTAGTTTGGAAGTAACGCACAGGAGAATTGTAACACACATAACCTCCAAATATACACACGTTGTTAGCAACATCGAAAAATTGTTTGAAAAAAAAACACACAAATAAAGTGTCCGGGGACGTCCGTTAGCATGGTCGCTATCATTTCCCAAACTTTTAAGACAAAAGATTGATTATTCTAGGAAAAAAGCCGTCGGAACCTAAAACTGGTAAAATCGATACTAATTCTACGCGCTTTGCAAATTAATCAGATTTTGCTAAATTAAATCTTTTTCGAATTAAGCCAAAAAAAAGTGTGTAGGGACGTCCGTTAGCATGGTCGCTATCATTTGCTAAAATTTTAAGACAAAATATTGATTATTCTAGGAAAAAAACCGTCGGAACCTAAAACTGGTAAAATAGATAATTTTCCAAGTATCACATGCCCTTAAGTAATTGAAGTGCGGCCACCTACCAGTATGTGTTCGCTCGTGTCGTACCAGAGCAGATCGGGTGGGGAACCACTTTTCGCAGGCCTGACAGGTGAATCCACGCTGTGTCGAATGAACCGATTGATGACTCTTGAGCATAATGCGGCGCGTAAACGCCTTCGGACACTTGTCACACTGGAATACCTTCAACTCCTCGGTGGCTTCGCCCACAATTGTTTGGCTCATCGTTTGCCCGCCCGAGTTGCTGCTCAGCTCCATCATGTAAACATTTTTGTGCTCGGCATTTGCCATTGCTCTCTGCACCTCATCGGCCTCATCATCCGACTCCTGCTCTTGCTTGATACGATTCGCTCGCATTGTGCATCGAGCTTTCGCCGTTCTTTCCTCGGCTGGCACTAGGGTTATATTTTCCGGACCCTCCGACAAATTTTCCTCATAATCCTGATTCTCGGAAGCCATTCCTGAAACAGTTTCGTCTTTGCATACACTCTAAAAAAGGGTTTTGGAATTTTGGTACGCTAAACGTATGTAAAAAAACTGGACTCACGCGCAGTGGCGTGAAATTCCCAACTGAAGCGAAATTTAATATGTGACGTTAAATAAAACAAGGGAAAGTGGAAAATTTCTCCAAAATATCAACCTAACCACAAATACTTAAATCATTAAGATAATATTAAGAATATATTTATAATTACGCAAGCTTATATGGCATGAAATTTATAATTTAACCCTCTACCGCCCAAAGTGACATATATGTAATGTTTGCAAGACTTGAGTTTTTTTAAATATGACTTTGAGACGAACAGCAATTTTTAACGCAAGGATTTACATGAAAGTCAGGACGGTAATGAGCTAGAATTTTAGTTCTGCATACACTCCGCCATAGGAATAATATGCCTAAATATCTCAAAATTCAGAAAAAAAGAAAGTTTTAAGGGCGGTAGGGGTTTAAAATCAGTCACTCGCATTTATGCTTTCGCCTAAAGTGAGCTATAAAGTTTGCAAACTAAAATGTACGTTCGCTCATAACACGCAAACAAACGAACGGAAAAAAAGCTCTATCGCGAAAATTATACAAATGTGGAATATTATACGGACGAATTTAATAACACTATAAAGTGGAGAAATTTTCGCTAGAAAATAGAAATTTATGCGCAGTCGGTAATTTTACCAGTTTGGGGAATTTTACCAGGTGTAACGTGAGTCTTTTTTTACACACTCTGAACGTAGTGATTTTCAACACGTCGTATGAATTATAATAAACCTGTAATTTTAATGCATTTAAAGTGACATTTTCTATGTGTAAATTTACACTTTTAAGTGCAATTTTAAAACGTATTTTTTACAGTGTAGTACACTTCTTCAGAGGGAGAGAGAGAGAGAAAAAGAAATTGATTCATTTTGCAATGTCCAGGGTGGTCGTTTCAATCAGAGAACAAAAATTCCCAGTCATTTCATGGTTCGCAAACATTTTTTACGGTCATTTAAATTTATAAATTCAAACTTTACAGCTAACAGGGTGGCGATTTTAAATTCCCGGTTTTTCTTGGTCAATTTTTATTTTTTCGATCAATCAAAATAAATCAATCATTTAACATAACAGAGAAAAAAAAATTGCAGAATAAATATGAATTCTCGAATAAAATTAATGAATCTCTACACTGGAATAGTTAAATTTTAAATGAAAAAAATAAATTTTCAACCAAGAAATTTAATTTTCTATACAAAAAATAAAATTTTTCTACAAAATACATAAATTTATAACAAACGACTTGAATTTACAATTAAAAAAGAAAAACATTCAATTAAATAGTTTCATTTTGAACTAAAAAAAATTAATCATCAACCTAACTGATGAATTCTCAACATGATGAATCTTCAACTAAAATATTTAATTTTAAATCAAAAAGATGATTTTTAAACTGAAATTATGAACATTTCACTGAAATATTGGAATTTTCAACCAAAAATTAACCTTTTCTATAGAAAAATATAATTTTTGAACAAAAATAGTTTAATTTTGAACTAAAAAATTTTAATCATCAATCTAACTGATGAATCTCCAACTGGAATAGTTGGATTTTAAATCAAAAAGATGAATTTTCAATCAAGAAATTTAATTTTCAATAAAAAATACAATTTTTCGACAAAATATATGATTTTATAACAAAACGACTTGATTTTTTAATTTAAAAAGAAAAACATTCAATTAAATAGTTAAATTTTGAACTAAAAAAATTAATTCTCAACCTTACTAATGAATCTCCGACTGGAATAGTTGAATTTTAAATCAAAAACATGAATTTTCAATCAAGAAATTTAATTTTCTAAAAAAAAAATATATATAATTTTTCAACAAAAAACATGATTTTATAACAAAACGATTTTATTTTTTAATTAAAAAAGAAAAACATTCAATTAAATAGTTTAATTTTGAACTGAAAAATTTATTCTTAATCTAACTAATGAGTTCTCAACATATCAAAAAGATGAATTTTCAACTGAAATATTTTTTATTTTCAGCTAGAAAATTTAATTTTCAATTAAAAAGAAAAACATGCAATTAAATAGTTTAATTTTAAACTAAAAACATTAATTCTCAACCTAACTGATGAATCTCCAACTGGAATATTTGGATTTTAAATAAAAAAGATGAATTTTCAACTGAAATTATGAATATTTAACAGAAATATTTGAATTTTCAACCAAGAATTTAAGTTTTCTATAAAAAAATAAAATTTTTCAATTCAATAATTTAATTTTGAACTAAAAAAATTAATTCTCAACCTAACTGATAATAATCCAATTGGAATAATTGAATTTTAAATAAAAAAGATGAATTTTCATATTAAATTATGAATATGCAACTGAAATATTTTTTATTTTCAACTAGCAAATTTAATTTTCGATAAAAAAATACAATTTTTGAACAAAATACATGAATTTATAACTAAAGACTTGAATTCTCAATTAAAAAAGAAAATAATTCAATTAAATAGTTTAATTTTTAACTGAAAAAATTTATTCTTAATCTAAATTATGAATTCTCAACATATGAAAAAGATGAATTTTCAACTGAAATATTTTTTATTCACAGCTAGAAAATTTAATTTTCAATTAAAAAAGAAAAACATTCAATTCAATAGTTTAATTTTGAACTAAAAATATTATTTCTCAACTTAACTGATGAATCTCCAACTGGAATATTTGGATTTTAAATAAAAAAGATGAATTTTCAACTGAAATATTTGAATTTTCAACCAAGAAATTAAATTTTCTAAAAAAAAAAAATACAATTTTTAACAAATCAGTTCAATTTTCAACTAGAAAAATTAATTCTCAATCTAGCTGATGAATCTCCAACTGGAATATTTGAGTTATAAATGAAAAAGATGAATTTTCAACCAAGAAATTTAATTTTCTATAAAAAAATACAATTTTCCAACAAAATACATGAATTTATAACAAAACGACTTGATTTTTTAATTAAAAAAGAAAAACATTCAATTCAATAGTTTAATTTTTAACTGAAAAAATTTATTCTTAATCTAACTTATGAGTTCTCAACAAATCAAAAAGATGAATTTTCAGCTGAAATATTTTTATTTTCAGCTAGAAAATTTAATTTTCGATAAAAAAATACAATTGTGGGTCCGGATGCAATAAGGGCACACAAAATTTTTTCGTGCGAAAACGAAGTCCCCTGGAGGCTTTAGAAAAAAATTTTCGAATTTTAATTTTCAAAAGATATATATGGATGTAAAATTTGATTGCGC
>NC_046659.1:116695153-116723449 GCF_010883055.1 Belonocnema kinseyi | reverse complement strand
AAAATTAAAATTCGAAAATTTTTTCTAAAGCCTCCAGGGGACTTCGTTTTCGCACGAAAAAATTTTATGTGCCCTTATTGCATCCGGACCCACAATTTTTCAACAAAATACTTAAATTTATAACAGAACGACTTGAATTTTCAATTAAAAAAGAAAAACACTCAATTCAGTAGTTTAATTTTGAACTAAACAAATTTAATAATCAAGCGAACTGATGAATCTCCATCTGGAAGTCAAATTTTAATTAAAAAACATGAATTTTCAACTGAAATTATGAATATTTAACTGAAATATTTGAATTTTCAACCAAGAAATTTAATTTTCTATAAAAAAATACAATTTTTCACCAAATAGTTTAATTTTGAACTAAACAAATTTAATCATAAACCTAAATGATGAATCTGAAAGTAGAATAGTTGAATTTTAAATCAAAAAGATGAATTTTAAAACAAGAAATTTAACTTTCTATAAAAAAATACAATTTTCCAACAAAATACATGAATTTATAACAAAACGACTCGATTTTTTCCTTAAAAAAGAAAAATATTCAATTAAATAGTTTAATTTTGAACTGGAAAAATTAATTCTTAACGTAACATTTGAATTCTAAACATATAAAGAAGATGAATTTTCAACTGAAATATTTTTTATTTTCAACCAAGAAATTTAATTTTCAATAAAAAATACAATTAAAAAAAACATGAATTTATTACAAAACGACTTGATTTTTTAATTAAAAAAAAAACCGTCGACACAGCATACGTTTGAATATCCTCGGGTACCTAACACCCAGTATGCTCTTTATCAAATTTTACGGAAGTGTGCCCTTTAAGGGTTAAACAGTTTAACTTTTAACAAAAAAAATTAATTCTCAATCTAACTGATGAATGTCCAACTGGAATAGTTAAATTTTAAATCAAAAAGATGAATTTTCAAACGAAATTATGAATATTCAACTGAAATCTTTTTTATTTTCAACTAGCAAATTTAATTTTCAATAAAAAATACAATTCTTCAACAAAATACATGAATTTATAACAAACGACTTGAATTTTTAATTAAAAAAAGACTAAAAAAAATTATTCTTCAACCAAAAAATTGATATATAAAGTTTTTAGTAAGAAAAAATAAATGTTTAATGAAAGAACTTAGTTTTTAACTAAAATGATGAAATATCCATAATTATTATCTAATTAATCAATCATTTTTCTGACAGAAATCCCGTTCCAATAGATGAAAAAACAACTTGTTTGCATGTTTAATAAAATGTCTAATTAATATATTAATTTCTTATATTCATAATCAAACAGCTCATTTTTAAACAAAAGAAAAATATTATTAAACAAAATGGTTAATCTTGATAAAAAGAAATTTAAAAAGAGAGTTTAACTTCCAACCAAGTAATTTTATTTCCAACATAAATTTTTCCAACAGTTTAATTTTCAATAAAAAAAAATCATTTTTCAACCAAAAATTGAATAATTATATTTTTAGTCAAAAAATGAATTTTAAACGAAAGACATGAATTTTTAACACAAATTTTTCAATATTCAACTGGAATAGTTTAACATTTTCAGTTCCCGTAAATAATAATATTCAATAAAAAAGGTAACAAATTTTCGAAAAAAAATCGAATTTCTAACCGAAAGGCAGAATTTTTAAACAAAAAGATTAATTTGCAAAGAAAAAGAGAATTTTCTACAAAAAAAAAATCGATTTTTAATCAAATATGTGGATTTTTAACGAAATAGTTGAATTTGCAATTAAAAAAAACAAATTTTCTACAAAAAAGCGAATTTTTTACAAAGTACATAAATTTTCAAACAATTAGTTTAATTTCTGAATTAAAAAAATATCTATTTACAACCAAAAAGATGCATTTTCAAACAAGATATATTCTCAAAAAAAAAAAAAAAAAAATTTCCAACAAAATAGATGAATTTTCAACTAAAAAACAAATTTTCAATCTATCAATGAAATTTTTCAATCTATCAATGAAATTTTTAATTGAAAAAAATCAGTTTTTAAACGAAAAATATAATACTTTCATTTTAAGATTTAAAAAAATAATTTTTAAGAAAACTGATAACTTTGACACTACAATTACCAATCTTGAACTGAAACAGTTGAATTTACAACCAAAAAGATAAATTTTTATCTAAAATGGTGAATGTTTAAATATAATTAAAGTATTTTTTATATAGAAAATTTATATCGAATTAAAAAAGATAAATTCTCGGCTGATTCAAAAATAATCTGTTTCGATTTGAAAATTAAATTTTTTATCGCAAATTTACATTTTCGGGTTAAAAATTTATAGTTTCGGCTCGAAAATTCAATAATGTGGTAGAAAATTGAACTACCCAGGTGAATATTTATGTATTATGCTGAAAATTCGTCTTTTTTGTAGAAAAATTATTCTCCACGTTAAATGAAATTAAAAAAAAACTAAATCTATCCTAAACAGTTTTCCACTTAAATTAATAAAAAAATAAACAATAAATTGAAGTTTTCAGTAAAATAATTAAATTTTGAACAAACTAGTTAAATTTTTAACCAAATTCTTCAATTTTCGACCAAATTATCGAACTTTAAACAAAATGATTAAACTTTAACCAAGACTAGTTAAATTTTTAATGAAATAATTTAATGTTTAAGAAGAAAGTTCCATTTTTAACAAAAAAAAAAAGGTGAATTTTAAATTTGAAAAGACGATTTTTCTGTCCCAATACGAATATTTCACAATATAATTGAATTTTCAACTAAATAGTTGAATTTTGTCTAAAAGAAAAATGTATAATGAAAAAAAAATCCAACAAAAAATGGAAAAGTTACATATTCAAGAAAAAAAATTAATTTTTAATAAAAAGAGAAAAGAATATTGAACAAAATAGTTATATTTTCCACAAAAGAGATGTACCATCAAAAGAGTACAACAAATTTTGAACAAAGAGGTTTAACTTGTACCCAAGTAGTTGAATTTGCTATAAAACAAAAATTATCCAAACATAGAAAAGTTGGATCTTTAATTAAAGAAAATATTAAATTTCTATTAAAAAAAGATGGATTTCCAAAAAATATAGACGAATTTTTAACAAAACAATTAGATTTTTAACTAGAAAATGTGATTTTTTGACGAAAAAGTTCATTTTCACCCAAAAAAGTGAATTTTCTACGAAAATAATAAAACTTGTAACTCAAAAAGAAAAATATTCAACAAAACAGTTGAATTTTCCAGCCCACAGCGCTAATTTTTTTTACGAAATAGTTACATTTTCACCCAGGAAATATTAATTTTCAACAAACAAAACAAAAAAACGATAAATTCTCAACCAATAATGAAATGAAATTGTTGTTTAAATTGAAAAAAATTCGGAATAAATGAGAAACTTAAAAATATCTTCGATATCTTGATTAAGTTCCAAAAATATAAATCCTCGTTTAAATTTTCAATACCCTAAAATAAAAAATAATTAAATGAACTTTTAAAAATTTCAAAATTATATTATTAAGTTACTTTAAGCTAGAAACATTGAAAATTTTCAAATTTAATTTTTTTTAACCTGAAAATTCTTAAATTAGAAATTAAATTGTTTCCATTTCAAATAATTTAAGCATCCTTGAAAAGCTTTAAAATTTTACTTCAAAATCTTGAAGTTGTTTTAAATTTTTTTATAAAAATATGTAGAAAAACTTAAGAGTAATTTTAAGAGATATTTAAAAGTTTTAAAAAGATTCAAATTTAATTTAGAACTTGAAAATTATTTCAAAAACAAAAAATGAAAAAGCTTTTTAAAGACCTTGGAAGATTTTGTGGAGTTGTACTTTTATCCAAAAGAGATTAATTCTGAACCAGAAAAGTATAATTTTAGAATTTGCAATTAAAAAAAAAAAAGAACTTTCAACCAATAATAGATATATTTTTAATTAAATTTTCAACCTAAAAGATAATTTCTCAATGAAAAATATAATATCTAGTTAAATTTTTATTTGAAAATGACAAATTTTAAGTTAAGAAAATTAATTTATAACAGAAAAAAAAAGAATTTTCAATAAATTAGTAAAATATTTAACCAATAAAGTGAATGATTAACTAATAGTGAAAAGCTCAACAAATTTGTCTAGTTTTCGTCCCAAAAATGTAATTATTTAACAGAATAGTTCACCTTTCAACTAGAAACGATCAATTTAAAACCAAAATGAAAAAATCAAACTTTTAGTTAAAGAAATTCATTTACAAATAAAAAATAAAATGAAATTTTGAATTAAAAAACTTCCAATTACAAACAATTATTTGAATTTTCAACCAAAAAAGATGAATTCTCAATAAAAAAATTTTTAGTGAAAAAAATAAATTTAGAAAAAAAAATAAATAAAATAGTTCAATTCATCCGTTTTCAGCAAAAAATGAAATGGTTAAATTTTCAGTTAAGAAAATTAGTTTTTAGTACACAAAAAAAGGTACTTTCGAGAAAGCCATTCAAATTTTCAGCGAAAAATGTAGCAGTGATAAAAAGCCGAACATTTCAGAAAACAGTTTTTATCGATCCCAAAATATGACTTTTTCACAGAATGGTTGAATTTTTAATCAAAAGAGATAATTTCAGAACAAGAAAAATACAATTTTTTAATTTGCAATTAAAAGATAATAATAATAACTATCAACCAAAAAAGGTCTATTTCCGTGATCAAATCTGAAATTTTTTCGAAATTTTGAGAAAAATAAAAAAAAAATAAAATAAAAAAAAGTAAGCCTCACCTAATATGTATCCACCAACAAGTTCTTCTTCGGTGACTTCGATGGGTTCGCCGTCGAGTTCAACGCCTTCTTTCGTGGAAACCAAATCCGCTAGCAATTGTTTGACTTGCTTGAATTTGCCACTGCTGGATGGCTGTTCATTAGAAGTGTTTGCACTGTCTTGACTTTCTTCTCCATCTTCATCCTCACCAGTTATTTGCGTAATCATTCTCATATGTTTTCGCAATTTTGAGTCTGCAGCCTGACACTTCTTTTTAAACTGATAGGCTTTTTCCAGCTGATATTTGCACGGATGGCAAATCATATTTGGCAAACCATCTTCCTCATATATCTACAATTATTTAAATAATTATCCTTTCGGGATAAATTTCCAACCATTAAAATTAACTAGGGTGGCCGTTTTAGTCAAAGAAAAGAAAAAAATCCCGGTCATTTCCGGGTCCGCAAACATTTTTCACGGTCAATCAAATTTCAAAAATCGAACTCTGAAGCTCAAATCTTTCCAAGCTTTTAAAATTTAAATTTCAAAGTTAGTTAATTCAAAAATTTTGCATTCAAATATTCAATAATTTATTGAAACTGCTAAATTTTGAACTTATAAAATTGAAATTTAAAAGCTTTTAATTTAAAAATTTTGAATTCAAATGCGCAATAATATACGCGTGTAAAATTGATGGTACTAACATTTTTCAATATAAGAAAATATAAATCCACGTTATCATTTTCAATGTTCTAAATTTAAAAAATCAATCAATGAACTTAAAATTTTTCAAAATTATATAATTTTAAGGAATTTTAAACTAGAAATATCAAATATTGAAAAATTGACAAATTTTTAACTGAACACTTCTTAAATTAGAAATTCAATCATTTTATTTTTAAATAGTTTAAACACCCTTAGAAACCTTCCAAATTTAATTTCAATATTTTGAAGTTGTTTTAAATGTAAAATTATTTTGGAAATTTTTTCAGAACTTCTAAATATCTTTAAAAATTAATTGCATTTTTTCTAGAATTTTCAGAAAATCCTGCAAATTTTAGAAAATTTCTTTATAATTTGAATGTATAAATAACAATTGAACATTTCAATTTCAGTTTTTCAAAGGTTTCAAAAAATATTCTAGAAGATTTCAAGAAAACTTTCTAAAATTTGCATGATAATTTTTTCTACAATATTGTTCATTTGTTGTAAATTATACATAAAAACGGAAACATTTCACTTGAAAATTAAACATTTTTTCGAATTTTTAAATATTTGCTTTCAATTCACTTGTCTTAAATAAAAATTCAAATATTGCTAAATATTCAATAATTAACCTTTTTTTTAAATTAAAAATTGCAAATTGAATGGGTTAAAAATTGAATATTTTAGTCTCAATTAGTTACAAAGTTAGTTAATTCAAAAATTTTGCATTCAAATGTTCAATAATTTATTGGAACTGTTAAATTTTGAACTTATAAAATTGAAATTTAAAAGCTTTTAATTTAAAAATTTTGAATTCAAATGCGCAATAATATACGCGTGTAAAATTGATGGTACTAACATTTTTCAATATAAGAAAATATAAATCCACGTTATCATTTTCAATGTTCTAAATTAAAAAAATCAATCAATGAACTTAAAATTTTTCAAAATTATATAATTTTAAGGAATTTTAAGCTAGAAATATCAAATATTGAAAAATTGACAAATCTTTAACTGAACACTTCTTAAATTAGAAATTTAATTATTTTTCTTTTTAAATAGTTTAAACATCCTTGGAAAGCTTCAAAATTTTATTTCGAAGTCTTGAGAAATTCAGAAGTTGTTTTAAATTTAAAATTATTTTGTAATTTTTTCCAGAACTTCTAAATATCTGTCAAAATGAATTGATTTTTTTCTACAATTTTCAGAAAATACTGCAAATTTCAGAAAATTTCTTTACAATTTGGATGTATAAATAACATTTGAATATTTATTATTTTTAGGCGAAATTTGAGTGATTTTAAGAATAAAAACATTTTCTTAAGATTCCTAGGAAAATTAAAAACTATTTTTCATTAAAAAAATTATTTTAATAGAATATTTAAAAAGTTTTTCAAAGATTTAAACAAAATTTTCAAAACAAATCCTATAAGATTTTGAGAAAACTTTCTAAAATTTGCATGATAATTTTAAATCTTTTTAAAACTCCTAAATATTTCTTAAAATTACTCGAATGTTGCCTACAAATCTTCATTTGTAAATTATACATCAAAATTTAAAAACTTCACTTGCAAATTAATCATTTTTCGAAATTTTAACGATTGCAGGTTTTCTATGTCAAACAATTCAGTTCAAGATTCTTTACTTTTAAATATTTGATTTCAATTAACTTGTTTTAAATAAAAATTCAAATATTGCTAAATATTCAATAATTAATCTTTTTTTTAAATTAAAAATTACAAATTAAATGGGTTACAAATGGACTATTTTAGACTAAAACAATATTTTTAATGTAATAAAATCCTTTAATTAAGCATATACTATTATGAAGTTATTTTTAAGTTGAAAATAGTTAATAAACTTTCAGTCACACGTTCACATTTGTTTAATGACTAAGACTTTCAAATTGAAACAGTTTAAGTTTTAACGTTAAAATCTGAAAATTATTAAATTTTGAACGTGTTTAAAATTGTTTTGTCAAATCGTTTTTGTTCACTTTTTATTGCTTAAGGTACAGATAAATTAAACAAAAATTATTTATATATTAAATAAAAATTTTTTTTATCCAAAATTTTCAACATCAAATGTTTTTATTTTTTATTTGTTCAAGTCTTTAAGAAAGCAGTTAAAAATTCTTTAAATTAAAAATATAAGCTTAAAAAAAAATTATATCGCAAATTTTTAAAGTAAAAAAAATTTGAATTACGCATTGTAAGCTAAATAATAGCATAATTGAAAAGCATAAAAATTCAACTAATTATTTTAAAACTGCTGAAATCGTACTTGGACAAATTTTTTTTCTACAAATTTGTAAAATTCCCGGTAAAAAAAATTCACTGTCATTTTCCGGTTACAAAAAATTCCCGGTCGAGCGGCCACCCTGAAATAGTTTAAAAATCCTTCAAATGCTTCAAAATTTTACATAAAAATTTTTAAATATCTACATGTTGTTTTAAATCCTGACGAATTAGAAAAATTTTCTAAAAATCTTCCACAATAAATCTGAATAATTTTGTGAATATTCCTAAATCTTTTAAAACATTCTCTTGAAATTAATTTAGAATTTTTTTTTAACTTCTAAATATCTCTTTAACTAACTCAAATTTTTTTCTAAGAATAATAGCTGTTCAATTTATATGCCACAATTCAAAAATTTGATTTAGAAATTACATTTTTTAAACAAGATAAATTAAAATTGTAACGTTCAGACTTTAGTTTTGAATATTTATTTTATAATCTACTTATTTACAAAAAAAATCAGATATTTATAAATATTAAGTAATTTTTTTTTAAATTAAAATTGTTTTTAATTCTATAGTTTAAAACTGGATTTTTTTACATTGAAATACTTGAATTTTAAAAAAAGCCTTTAATGATGAATATATTATTTTGAAGCTATTTTTAAATTAAAAATATTTTATGAAGTTTTTCACAGTTAATGAACTAAAAATGTTTTTGTCCGAAATTTTCTATTTCGAACACTTCTAATTTGTAATTGCTTAAGTCTTCAAAAATGTATTTTAAAAATCTAAAAATTAAAATTACGTTAAAAGAATTAAGTCTAAAATGGAAATTTTAAAAAGTAAAAGATTTTCAAGTGAAGCATTTTAAACTGAATGGTATAATAATTAAAAAAGAAAAAAAATCAACTAATTGTTTAAAAAAATGTTGAAATCAAAGCTGGACAGATTTTTTTCCTATAAATTTGTAAAATTTTCGGTTAAAAAAATAATAATTATTTTTTATGCCGTCAAAATTTGAATTTTCGAATTTTCAAAAAATTCAAAAGGTTGTTATCGTGCATTATTTGGCTTGAATTCTTCATTTTCGTGTATTTTTTGGAATTTTATCAATGCTATAACTCTGGTAATTTTTGGTTTTGTGAAAAAAAATCATTAGGATAAATTGTTCGGGCTTTTGAACATTATGAATATCTGCACAGAGAAATTTTGAATTTTGAAAAAAAGTGATCTCAAAAATATTCAAAATGCGCTCACTTTTTGATTTTTCATCCAAAAAGGCTGGCTACCGAACTGGACCTTTAGTTTAGGACACTAACCAAAGGCAAATTTTATAAAAAATTCAAATTTTACACAAATCGAATATTTTCTTTGATGAGAATGTAAAAATTAACAATCAATTAAAAACTTTGATTTTCTTTGAATTTTTAAACTAAAAAATATCAATTTTCAACCTAAAATGGAATAGTCGCAATTACAGTTAAGAAATTAATTTTTCACAATAAGAAACGAATTTTCGACAAAATAATAAACATTTTAACTGAACAAATGAATGCTTAACTAAATTCAGAAATCTTTAACCAAAAAATTTAACTTTCAACCAAAAGACATTAATTTTCTATTAAAAAGACGACTTTTGAAGTAAAAAGGATTGATTTTCAACTAAAGATAGAATAATTTTCTTTAATATTTTAAAAAAATTTAACAATAAAAAACGAACTTCAAAAAAATAAAAAGTAAATTACCAACCAAATAGTTGAATTTTTAAATACAAAGATTAATATTCTAGCACAAAATATGAAATTTCAATAAAAAAAATAGTTAAATTTTTTACTGAACTAATGAATTTTTAACAATAATAATGAATCTTCAATAAAAAGAATAAATTTTGAACCAAATAGTAGTTCCATTTGCGACGAAAACAGTTCAAGTTTCAAACCGAAAATATGAGCTTTCAATAAGAAAAAATTAATATTGGTCTAAATAGTTATAGTTTCAAAGCAAAATAAGACCAAAGAAATTAATTTTTAATAAAAAAGATGAACTTTCGAACAAGAAAATTCATTATTTACCAAAAAATGTGAATTTTTAAAACTATATAAGAATTTAAACAAAATACAAGGATTTAAGCAAAAAAAGCATATATAAAAAAATAGTTAAATTTAAACACAAATAAATAAATTATGAACTAAGAAGATTCATTTTCTTCCAAAAAAGTCGATTTCAATCAAAAAAGTTCAGATTTCTATTAAAAGAGATGAATTTTAAAACCAAAAGTCACTTTTAATCTTAGAACTTTTGGTTGAAAATTAACTTTTTTGTTGGAAGTTCATAATTTTGGTTCGCAATTTACCGTTTTGGTTTAAAAATTTAACTATTTTGTTGAAAATTTATTTCATTTTTGATTAACAGTTAATTTTTTGAATTTAAAGTTTAACTTTCTCATTTTTATTTATACATTTATCTCTTGAAGTTTAAAATTCCACTATTTAGTTGACAATTCATCATTTTTAATTAAAAATTTAATTACATGGTTGTAAATTTATGCAATTTGTTGTTAATTTAGATTTTTTATAAAAAACTAAACTTCTCGACTGAAAAAGTAAATCTTTTATTTTATGTTGCAAATTGGCCTATTCTGGTTAAAAATGTTTGAAATTTGTTCAATTTTCTTGAAATACTTTTTAAAAAATTAATTTTTTCGGTTGAAGATTTCTTAATCTATTTAAAAATTTGTTCGTAAATTAAATTTTGTTGAAAATTCCTCTGGTTTGTAGAAAATTCGATAATTTAGTAGAATATTCATACTTTTCATTGAAAATTAAACTATTCAGTTATTGGTTGAGAAGCTTTTTTTAAATTAAAAGTGTACCTATTTGGTTACAAACCTACAAATATGATTTCTCAAATAAATGATTGAAGTTTCAAATTAAAAAATTTTAATTAACCAAAAAGAGCTGCATTTTCAAGGAAAAAATTGAATTTCTGAAGAGGCGGTTAAACTTTCGATAGAAAAATATGAATTTGCAATCTTAAAGTGCGAATGTTCAACAAAATGGTCAAATTTTCAACAACAAAATTATATTTCGAACAAAGTACACTTGAATTTTCAAAAACATAATTAAATTTTTAACCAAAGTGTTAAATTTTCACCAAAAACAATTGATTTCCATGAAAATAGTTTAACTTTCAAGAAAATATTTAAATTTTTAAGAAAAACAATTGAACTTTTAATAAAAAAAGGGTTTTAAACAAATTGTTGAATTTTTAACCTTAAAATGTGATTTTTTAACCAAATGGTCGAACTTTCAGATAAAAAAGATTAAACTTTAACCAAAAACAGTTTCACTTTCAAATAAAAAAAATTATATTCTTTACAAGGTAGTTGCATTTTCGACAAAAAGAAAAAAAGAGATGAATTTCCGAATCTAAAGGACAAATTTTCTATCTAAATAGACAAATGTTTAACAGAATGTTGTAGAAAAGAATTAAATTTTCAACCCGAAAATTTGAATTTTTAACAAAAAGATTAATTCTCTCAGAAAAATATCAACGTTGATATTCAAACAAAATAACGAATTTCCAATAAAATAATTCAATTTTCAAACAGAGTTAAAATTCTAATAAAATAATTTTTCAAAAAAATAGTTGGATTTTTAGAAAGTCAGTTGAATTTTCAAAAAAAAAAAAATTTCAACAACCATAGTTCAATCTTCATCCAGAGTCAATTTCCAATAAAATAATTAAATTTTCAACAAAATAGTTGTATTTTCAACCCAAAAAATTAATTCCCAATACTTATAACGAAAATTGTTGATTAAAAAAATCCCTGATTTCCAGACTTTCTCTGGCCTACGGCCACCTTGTTCTATTAATAGCACACCTCTAGTACTCTTTGAAATCGGATCGCATGATTCCTACATAATAATTAATTATTTATCATCAGATATGGGAGACTTATAGAAAATAAATAAGATCCGATTGCAGGTTTCTATAAATCCTCAGAGTCGAGTCTCTTCTGGATTCTAGACCCTATTCTAGATTCCTGTAACCAGGTAGATATACGGTCGCTCAAAGTCGATAACTCGGTAAAGGCATTCTCTGTGCACAGAAATATGCATGTGCACACACCAACACTAACCCCATAATGGGAGAAAGGGCATAATTAGGGATAAACTAGATTCCTATTTTTCGATCCGTCGCAAATGACCGTAAAGCGGGAGATTGAGGTTAACTCTAGGCGACATAATCATCATTCTTATCAACTCCACACCTCTCTACTGTTGATTTTTACTTGTTTTTACTCGATTTTACTTACCTCGAGATTAACACAGGCCATAATGCGAAGTGGCAGTGGAATAGCGTCGTCGTCGAAAATCGGCACCATTTCTTCATCTTTCGCCAAACACAATCGACACAACTCATTAATGTGAACAATAACATTACTCGGACTATCGCCTTTTTTTCGGCTATAAGTTTTCATTTTGTTGACAGGGAGAAAAGAATTTTAGTTGAAAAACACTGTTTTCGAGACTTCTATTGTCGAGACTCCGTCACTCGAAAAGAAATCTGTAAAATGGCCGAATCCCGAATGAAAGACGCTCCTCCGCTCGTTCCACTCGGGCGCTGTCGGCCACTGTCGGTAAAAGCACAATTTCTACGTTTTTGCGGGCCTTTTACCGAGGTATTTTGTAAAATAACTTTTTTTCTGACTGACATCGGCGAGAAATTATCAAATTATGCTCATTTATGTCCTTATTTCAGAAAGTTTTTAATATTCTGTAAATCGAAATTTCCTTCAGGCGGGATTTTTCGATAGAATTTTGCAATTTTCCCGGTCAGATTTGAAACTTAAATCAGTCGATAGACATCGCTAGCTGCTTTAGTCAAAGGTCCGCGAAAATTCAAATTGGATACATGTTAGCTTTCTTTTTTGTACAAATTAATACTCAAAGTTTATAGTTTATTCAGGAAAAAAAATTTATGTATAAGGTATTCAGTTTGAAAATAAAAAATTTAATATTTTAAGTACTGGTTTCAAAATAATGAGAGAAAATTAATTTTTAATAAACTAATATAAAATTTTCAACAAATTATTTCAATTTTCCACTAAAGAATTGAATTTTTAATTAAAACGATTAGTTTTCCACCAAAACTTAAAGAGCTAAATTTCCAACTAAAATTTAACAAATAAAAAAAAAAGATGAATTTTTATAGAAGAATATTAATTTTCTACTAAAAAGACGAATTTTAAACGTAAATTCTCAATCAAAAACAAAAACGAATTTTCAACAAAATAGTTGAATTTTCGACCAAAAAAATTAATTTTGAACTAAAAAAAGGTGAACTTCCATAAACATAAAGAATAATTTTCTACGAAATTTAAGCAAGAACATAGTTTCAAACCAAAGAACAGAATTTTTACAATATATATAAAAAATTTTATACTGAAAAAACGTTGTAAAGTACAATTTTCAAAAGCTTTATTATTTTTTATATTGAAAAATAACAAACACCATAATTTCGGGTTGAAAATTAGACTATTTTGTAAGACTTAGTCTCTTTGTATATTACATATTATTATTTATTTAATAATATTTTTTTGAAAATTATACTACTTTGTTAAAAATTAATTTGCAGATTTTTCTATGTGGTAGGAAATTTAACTATTTTTTTGAACTCATTTTTTTAAAATTAATTAGCTGAAAATTTATCTACTCTATTTTTTATGAAAAGTTTATCTTCTTGGTCGAAAATTCATTTTTGTTTTTTTGGTTGAAAATTCATTTTTTTATTTGAAAATATAAACTTTGCTTTTCTAATCAAAAATTTATCTTTTTTATTTAAAATTCCAAGTTTTTGGTGGAAAATTTATGTATTTCATTGAAATATTAACTATTTTTAGTCGATCATTAATTTTCTAGATGGAAAAATCACGTTTTGGTTTGAAAATTCACAAGTTTATTTTTTACAATTTTTTCTCTCCTGGCTGAAAAATCCTTCTTAGTTAAAAATTCAACTCATGTTAAACAGTCATCTTTTTTAGTTGAATTTAACTGATTTTTAAAATTAAAAATTCAATTCTCTTTTGGTTGTAATAACAACTGCTACATTTTTTCAGAGTTCTCTTTTCCTTTTTTAAAATAAATACTTGCTTAAAAGTTAAACTCACAAATTAAACATTATTTTGTTGTTAAAGATTCATCAAATAATTAGAATTTTTTTCGCCTGAAAAATAAGTTATTTTGTTAAAAATTCGTTTTTTCATTGACTGAAAATTAATTTTATTTGCTACAAATTAATAACTATACTATTTTTTATTATTAAAGAGCTCAATATTTTAAATTGAAAAGTTAGTTTGAAACTTCGCATCTTTTAAGTTTGAAAATTAATTTCTTTGGTTAAAAATTTGTTTTTGTTTACTGTTTTGTTTACTTTTGGTAAAAAATTGTACTATTTTGTTGCAAATGAGTTTTTTTGTTTGTTGAAAATATGATTTTTTATTTAATTAAAAATTGGACTATTCTGTATTTTTGGGTAAAATATGATCTTTTCTTGTTAAGAATATACTATATGGTTAAATATTCATCATTTTTGGTAAAAATTATTTTTATAGGTTTTAAATTAATTTCTATGTTTGAAACTTGAACTATTCTATTAAAATTTTTTTTTGGTTGAAAATTACTTTTTCTAACTGAAAATGTAGCTTTTCTATTTTTTGTAGAAAATTTAAATTTTCGGTTTGAAATTCGTCTTCTCAGTATAGAAAATTAATCTTTTTGTTTAAAAATTTATCATTTAGATTGGACATTAATTTCCTTGGCTTCAAATTTAACGATATTTGCTTGAACTATTGTTTATTGTAGTTGAAAATTAATTTAATTAACCAAAATTTAAATATTTCACTTTTTGGTTAAAAATGAAATATATCTTCAAAAATTCCTGTTTTTTTGTTTGTTGAAAATTAGTTTTTTTATTAAACTGAAAATATGACTATTCCATTTTGGTTAAAAAATGATCTTTTCTATGTAAAAATTAAACCATATAATTGAATAATCATATTAAAAAACAATTATTTTCATGTTTGGAAATTCATGTTGTTAGTTGAAAATTTACTTATTTTTTCCGATTTATTTATTTACTTCAAAATATAAACATTTCGCTTTTAGTCAAGAATGTATCTTTTATTAATCACTTATTAATTAAAAGTCATCTTTTTGGGTGAAAATTCGTTTCTTTGGTTTTGATGAAAATATACTTTTTTATTTTTTGTTGAAAATTTCTGTTGTTAGTTTTATATTCGCCTTTTTAGTAGATAATTAATCTTTAAATTTAAGAGTTCATCCTTTATTTTGAAAATTTATTTCTTTTGTTTTAAGTTTAACTATATTTGTTTGAAACTTCATTTTTTTGTTGTTAAAAACTTCTATTTTCTGGTTGAAAATTTGACTATTTCATTTTTAGTTAAAAATTATCTTTTCAAGTTATAAATACATTTTTTGGTATAAAATTAATTTTTTAAACTGAAAATGTAGCAATTACATTTTTACGTTCTCTTTTTAAATTCGCTGTTTTTTTTCTTAAAAACTTAACTTTTCTATTTTTTGTTGAAAATGATCTTTTATATGTGAAAATTCATTTCTTTAGTTGTCAAATTGATCTATTTTGTTCAAATTTGTATTTTTTTGTTGTTTCAAAATAAAATTTTTAAACTGAAAATGCAACTATTCCATTTTTTGTATGAAATGTAAATTTTCAATTTAAAATTCGTCATTTACTCAAAAGTGTTAACTTTTTGTTTGAAAATTTGTTTGTTGGAAATTTGACCTTTTTTGTTGAAGGTTTGTTGTTTTTTTTTTTAAATTTAACTATTCCAGTTTTTTTAAAATTTATCTTTGTTAGTTCAAAATTCAACTATTTGGTGTAAAAAATATAACAAAAATAAGGAAAAAAACACAAAATCATATTTTTAACATTCTATTCGTTAAGTTTTTCCTGTTCAAAGTGAATGACTTACAATTTACTTTCTCTCATACAGAAATTATAAATTTTTGTATTAAAAAAAAATTAATTTATACTATATAAATTTTCGCGGTATCTAGACAGTCAGCTTTAGTAGCTAGCGCTACGTAGCGACTCGTAAACTCCCGAAATTAACAAATTCATAATTTGTTTATTTCGCCTTGAAAAATAAAGTTTGGTGAATTTTATATGATTTACAACCTTAAAACCCTTTTTAATTGTTTCTCTGACAAGAATTGTATTTTCTACCATCTTCTTTGTTCAAAAATTAAATTATTTTTAGTGTCTTTCAGAAAAGCGGCGAGTATTTGAACTATATTATCAAAATTTGCCACGGGTTTGGCCATCATTTAACTTTCAACTCGTGGAGTTTGCCGACATTTGCCGGTATCAGCCGGTAATCGGTACATATTTCTCGAAGTTTCTTTTATACCCTTTCATTTCCTTTCGCCTGGCGATTGTGATAGCACATTGTTGAGGAACTCCGCCCAATTGTACGTGATAAGAGCATGACTTCTCTTTTTCTTGGAGCAAGTAAATGATTTTCCAAGAAAGTTTTCTAAATTCACCAAATTTTCATCGATTTTTTCTATCTCCATCGCATGATTTCCCTACATTTTTCCGTAAAAAGTGAGGAAAAAAAACGTGCATGCTTCTTGTTATCTCTAAAGAAAAAGGGAATCGCCTGTTCTTTTTTGTGACAAAACACCATCGCATCTGATTTTCTTACGCGAAATTGCTTTCAATTGTTCGATTTCGCGAGTTTCTGCCTGGCAAGGAATAAAAAAGTACGTGACATTTGAACTTTTATTTTAGCCGGATTAGCGAGAAGACCTTTTGTTCAAATCGGATCTCGTCTGTTATCAAGAATGACAGAGGCACTGAAAACTAACGAGGTTATCCCCGATGTCGTCGACACAGTTCCTGCCGAAATCGTTGAGGTTACCTATCCCAATAATTTGAAATTGGATCAAATTGGAAAAGTTCTTACGCCAACCCAAGTTAAGGATCAACCGGCTGTTAAGTGGAATGCTGAATCTAGTTCTTTCTACACGCTCTGCATGACTGGTAAGTAAACAAAGTCTGTTATCTAAGAGCTGTTAATTATCTACTTAATTATGATACCGAGCGGCTCATTTACTTCTGCAATTTTTTTCTAATCCCTTCTCACGTAAAAATAGAGGAAATTTAGTATAGGTTTTTCGTGGTTTAAAAATATTAATTTTTTATAGTTTTTTGGTGATTCTAGAAAAGTTATTATCAGAAAATAAATTAAAAATATAATTTCTTCGTATTCCTTCTGAAACGGCAGACACACAGAGCGACGAGTGTCCCCTATTTTAGGAATTTGTCACCACTTTCATCTATTTTGGGTTTTTTAAAAATCTTTTGTCACCTTTTTTCAGTTGAAAAAGTACAATTTTTTCAAAATAACAACTTGCGCACCAAATACAGTTTTTATTACACTTTCATAATCGAAGAATCTTGAGCCAAATGATCGAATTTTCAAATAAAAATGATTAAACTTCAACCAGGAAGAGTTGTATTTTCAAAGATAATCTTAAATTTTTTATTTGAAAAGATGAATATTTTACAAGCTAGTTTAATTTTGAAGCAAGGAAGATGAACTTTCAACTAAAGAATATGACTTTTCTAACAAATGAGGATTTTTACACTAAAAGGATTAATTTTATATCCAAAAGTAAATAAAAATAATTAGCTTTCAATCAAAAGGATCAATTTTGAACCAAAGAAGATGACTTTTAAACAAAACAGGTAAATTTTCAACCCAATAGTAGAATTTTCAACCAAGAGGTGAATTTTTAGCCAAAAGGTGATATTTTTTTAGCAAATAGTTGAACTTTCCACTCAAAAAGACGATTTTTAAAGTAAAAGAAAATTTTCAATCCAAAAAGTATCAATATTCGACAAAAAAATATGACTTTTTAACAAAATAGTTGAATTCAGATTAATTCTGAAAAAGAAATATACTTTTTCTTTTGTTTTTGATAAAAAGAACTAACTTTCAATCGAAATAGATTTTTTTAATAAAATAAATAAATCTTTAAACAATTTGTATAATTTTAAACTAAACAGCAGAAATATAATAGTAGATTTTTCAATAAAAATTATTAACTTTAAAATATAAAAGGTGAATTTTTAACAACTAAAAAAAAAGATTTGTTTACCGAAAAATAAATTTTTCAACAAAAAAATATGACTTTTCTACAATAGTATAAATTTCCGACCAAAAACGATGACTTTAAAAAAAAAAATCGTTAAATTTTCACAAAAAGTATGTTTTTATGCAAAAGAGATTATTTATCAAACAAAAATACAATAATAGAGTTTTCAAATAAAAAGAAATAATTTTCAATAAAAAAATTAATTTTCTGCCAAAAAATATAATTTTTCGTCCAAAAACGATTAATTTTTAACAAAAGACTTTAATTTTCAATAAAATAGTTAAATCTTAACTAAATAGTAGAATTTTTAAGCAAAAAGTAAAATTTTGCACCAAAAAAATTATTCATTAAAAATTCCACTCCTTGGTTGAAAATTGAATGAATTTTTTTTCATTTCATTATTTTTTCGTTGAAGATTCATAATTTTAGTTAAAAGTTCGTTCTTTTGTGGTTAAAAAATTAAATTAAAAATTCTTTTTCTTTTTATTTCATGTTCTTGTTTTTAAAATTAAATTGCTTGATAGAGAATTAGGCTTTTGCCTTGAAAATTCAACAAATTGGTATAAAATTGAACTGTTTTGTAGAAAATTCGTGTTTTTATTGAAAATTCATTTTCAATGCAAATTTATATACTCCATTTTTTGTTAGAAATTCAACTTTTTTGGTTAAAAATTATATTTTTTTTTCGACGAAAATTCGTCTTTTTTTTATAGAAAATAAACTTTTTTTCCTCAAAATCTAGTCATGTTGAAAATATATACTGTTTTGTAAAATCTAAATGTTTTTTATTTTTTATTAAAGTTTAGCTGTGGAAATATCAACATTTTTTGATAAACATTAATTTTTTTTGTTGAAAATTCAACAATTTGCTTAACATTATTTTTCATTCTTGACTGAAAATTTTTTTTTGGTAGACAATTAACTTTTTGGTAGAAATTTCATCTCTTTTTGGTTAAAAATTAAAAAATTCGGTACAAAATTCAACTTTTTTGTAGAAAATTCGTTTTTATCGTTGTTTTAATTGAAAATTAATTTTTCTCAGTAGAAATTCATCTGCTTAATTTTTTGGTTAAAAATTAAACTTTTATGGTTTAAAAATGCAGACTTCATCTTTTTTGTTTGAAAAATCAACAATTTGGTAACGGATTTAACTATGTTGTAAAGAATGAAATAGTTTTGTAAAAAAATATTTTTTTATTTTTTTAAATTGAAAATTAGTTCTCAGTGGAAATGTAAATACTCCATTTTCAGGGTGGTCAAAATTGAACATAAATAATTTTTTAAAAAATAGTAAATATGGGTATAAAATTCATATTGCCAAAGATTTCAAAGATTGCAGAAAGATTTCAATGATTTTCTAATAATTTCACCTCAATTTAAAATATTTCCAAAAGATTTCTAGAGAATTCTCAAAGATTTTACAAAGTTTTCAGTAATTTCCCAAAGATTTCAATGATTTACTAATTATTTCACAGATTTCAAAGATTTCGCAGATTATAGATATATTTCAAAGATTATTTCATTAAAATTTCAGAGTTTTTCAAAGATTGGACCAATATTTGAAGGATTTCACCAAATTTTCAAATAATTCGCAGATTTTTAGAGAATTCCCAAAAATTTTACAAATACTTCACAAATATTTCAATGTTTTCATGATAATTTAAAAATATTTTACAAAGATTTTAATGAGTTCCTAATAATTTCACAAAGATCACATATATATTTCAAGGATCTCACAAAGTTTTCAAATATTAAACGAAGATTTGAATGATTTCCTCATAATTACACAAATTTTCAAATAATTCGCAGATTTTTAAAGAATTCATAAAGATTTTGCAAAGATTTAAATAATATCCCAAAGTTTTAAATGATTTCCTAAAAATTTCGCAATGTTTAAAAATATTTCGCAAAAGATTTTTAGAGATCTCACAAAGATTTGACCAAGATTTCATAAAGATCTAAATAATTTTGCCCCGAAAGATTTAAATAATGTCCTAAAAATTTCACAAAGATTGCAGAGAATTCAGAAAGATTTCAATAATTTGTTAAAGCTTTTAACTATTTTCTAATAATAATTTCACAAAATTTCAAGTATTTCGAAAAGATTGTAGATAAATTTAAAAGATTTCACAAAGACTTTAATTATTTTTCAGAGATTCACATAATTACACAAATATTTGGTAAATATTTTGAGAGTATTCACAAAGATTTGACAAAGATTTCATTTATTTGCCAAAGGTTTGAACGATTTTCAAAGAATTCAAGAAAATTCATAAATGATTGCACAAATTTTCCACAAACATTTCAATCCTTTCCCAATGATTTCACGGATTTTCTAATTATTTCTCAACGATTTCAAATGTTTTGCAAAGATTTCTAAAGTATACACCAAGATTTCACAAAGACTTTAGGAAGATTTGAATGATTTTAAAAAGTTTAAAAATATTTCGCAATTATTTTTAGAGAATTCACAAAGATTTGCAACCCATTTTCCAAAGATTTCCTAATGATTTCCCAATAATTTCACAATGATTTTAAGAATTTACGAAGATTTTATGAAGATTTCGCAAAGATTTCAAATATTTAAAAAATATTTTTAGAGAATTCACAAAGATTTCTCAAAGATTGAAACAATTTCACAAATATTAAAAAATATTTCAAATATTTCCCAAAGATTTTTGGCGAATTTACGAACATTTTACGAAGATTTCATTGATTTCCCGAAGATTTCCATGATTTACTAATAATTTCACAGATTTCAAAGATTTCGCAGAGTACAGATATATTTCAAAGATTGTACGAAGACTTCTATTATTTCACAAGGGTTTCTGATAAATTTTAACAATTGAAGCAATATTTCAATTATTTTACAAATATTTCAATGATTTTTAGAGAATTCACAAAGATTTCAAATATTTCGCAATGATTTCAGATAAATTTCAAAGATTTCGAATAGATTTCAAAGATTTCACAAAGAATTGAATCAATTATCCAAGATTTTATAAAGATTTAAACAATTTTATAAATATTTCACAAAGATTTCTAGAGAATTTACAAATATTTTACAAAATTTTCATAAAGATTGCAAATTCGCAAACATTTCAGATAGATTTCGCAAAGGTTTCTATTATTTCACAAATTTTTCAGCTTTATTTCAATGATTGAACAAAGATTTCAATATTTTTACAAATATTTTAAAAATATTAAAAATATTTCTCAAATAATTTAAAAAAATACTCAAAGATTTGAATGATTTCCGAAAAACTTCACAAAGATTTAAATAATTTGACAAATATTACCAAATATTTCAAATATTTTCCAAAGATTTTACATATATTTCAAATATTTCGCAAAGATTTTTAGAGCATTCACAAAAAGATTTCAAATATTTCGCAATGATTTCAGATAAATTTCAAAGATTTCGAATAGATTTAAAGACTTCACAAAGAATTGAATCAATTATCCAAGATTTCATAAAGATTTAAATAATTTCATAAATATTTCACAAAGATTTCTAGAGAATTCACAAATATTTTACAAAATTTTCACAAAGATTTCAGTGATTTCCCAAAGATTTCAATGATCTCCCAATGATTTCACAAAGATTCCAAATTCGCAAAGATTTCTATTATTTTACAAAATTTTCAGCTTTATTTCAATGATTGAACAAAGATTTCAATATTTTTACAAATATTTTAAATATTTCTCAAATAATTAAAAAAAAAAAAAAATACTCAAAGATTTTAATGATTTCCGAAAAACTTACAAAGATTTAAACAATTTGATAAGTATTATCAAATATTTCAAATATTTTACAAAGATTTCAAATATTTTTCAAAGATTTCGCACAGATTGAAAAGATTTCACGAATACTTATATTATTTTACAAACACTTCTATTATTTCATAAAGATTTCAGATAGGTTTCAAAGATTGAAAAAAGTTTTCAAATATTATGCAAAGTTTTTAGATAAATTTCAAAGATTTCAGACAGATTTAAAAGACTTCACAAAATTTTAGTCATTTTTCAAAGATTTAAATAATTCCACAAATATTTCGCAAAGATTTTAGTGATTTCCCAAAGATTTAAATGATTTACTAATAATTTCACAGATTTTGAATTCATTCGTAAAGATTGCAGATAAATTTCAAAATTTTTACAAAGACTTCTATTATTTCACAAAGATTTCAAATATATCGCAAAGATTTTTAGAAAATTCACAACGATCTTACAACTATTTCCCAAAGATTTCAAATGTTTCTTAATCTTTTTAAAAAATTTCAATTGTTTAAGCAACTGTAATTTATTTAAAAAAATTATTTTTTCCGAAAAATGTAAAAAAAATCGTATTTTTTAAAATGAAATGTAAAAGTTAGTCATTGTTTGGAGTATAAAATTATTTAAATATATTATGAATAATTTAAGTAATTAATTATTATTTATTTTCAAATTATATAAAAATTGAGTCAGACATGTCCACTTATTTTCTCCAGTTGGCATCCTATGCTACTTTTTGTTAAATAATTACATAATTTTCATAAATTTCTTTTAATGAATTATAAATTTGTATTTGTTTGAATTAATTTTATTGTCTTAAGCACTTTTTTTCGATAACTTTAAATAAATAATATAAAATAAATAATAAAATTTAATAAAATTAATAATTGTTTAAAAAGTCAGGAGATATTCGAATTATCCCTTAGTAATTATTTTTATGAAAAAGACGTCAGAAATGGTTAAAAATAACAATAATACGTAAAAATATATATTTTTTTTACTTTTGGGTCGTATTTGGTTGCAGAATCTGCAACTTATTTTGTAACAAAAATTCAATAACGTTATTATTTTTGAGTTTAAAAAAAAAGTCAAAATTTTTGGAATAATTTTTTTTTTTTAATTAAATTTATTTTATCCTTCCTACATTTTTATAATTAAATTACCGCCAGAAACCGTTGTCCGAATATCTGACGTTTTTAAAACCCTAGTTTTGAGCTTCTTTCCCAAAAATTAAATTTAAAAAAATATATAAAAAAATTTGGACTTTTTTTTTAACTCAAAAATAATAAAATTATTGAATTTTTTGAGAGTTTTAAAAATTATTAGTTGAATTGATATCTTTTTAAATTGTGATATTATTCAGTATTTAATGCGTAATTCGAAAATCTTTCCGCTGAAAAATTATCTATTTTAGATTATTATTTTTAATGTAAAGAATTTTAACGTGGAGTCTTAAAGACTTAAACAATTAAAAATTAAAAACGTTTAAAGTTGCAAATTTCTGAGAAAAAAAAACAGTTTTAATTTATCAACAGTAAATATAAATAAATAATTTTTAAAATGGATTTGTACTTTAAGTATTAAAAATGGTAAAATAATTGATTTGATGAAACGGTTCTAAATCCGTTGAAAGTGAAAAGAATTCCAGATTCGTAATTAAAGGTTTTTATTAAATTAAAAATATTCTTTCATATAAATTATTCCATTTTAAACCCATTTAATTACAAAAAATTTTAATTAAGAGAAGTATAATTATCCAATATTTAACAATATTTGACTTATAATTTAAGACGACTTAAATTGAAGCCAAATATTTAAAAGTAAATAATTTGAAACACGAAATTTTGTGAAAAAAATTTCAGAACTTCTAAACGTATTTTAAACTGAATAAAATTTTTCCTACAATTTTTCGAAATTCTTGAAAAAATTTGGTTTAAATCCTTAAATTCTTCCCGGGTCTTTTTTAATAATATTGGAATTCTCTTAAAATCTTTTTGAATATTCTGTTAAAATAATTTTTCAAAATACATTTTCAAAATAAATCATTTTCAATTTTCCTAGGAATTAAAAAAAAAAGGTTTTTATTTGTTTGGAGCCTTTCACAATTCTTAAAAAGCCTTTAAATTTTTTGTAATAAACTGCAAAAATCAACATTTTGTCTTAACTTAGTTATGAGTATTTTAACCGAAATTTCGTTACAAATAACCAAATTTTTTTGGTAAACACGCTTCATTAAAATTATTTGAAATTATTTCAAGTTCTAAATTAATTTCTAATCTTTTTCAAACTTCTATATATCTCTGAAAGTTACTCTAATTGTTTCTAAAAATAATAAGTATTTAATTGTTATTTAGAAATCTAAATTTTAAGAACATTTTTTTAAATTCGCAGGATTTTCTAAAATTTGTAGGACAAATTCATTTAATTTTTAAAGTTATTAAGAAGTTTTGAAAAAATTTCAAAAATAAAGCTGAATTTGAACAAATTTAAAACTACTTCTAGATTTCTCAAGATTTTGAAAACAATTTTAAAGTCTTTTAAGGATGATAAATCTATTTAAAATGAAACTAATTTAAATTCTAATTCAAAAACTTTTAATTTGAAAAAATGTGAATTTTAAAATATTTATTAGCTTCATTAATAAATGAATAATATAATTTTGACAATTTTTAAAGTTCATTGATTTATTTTTTAATTTAGAGTATTGAAATTGTTAACCTGGATTTATATTTTTAGATCTTAATCTAAATCTTTGAACTCTATAATTTATGAATGTTAAAAATTTTGAATTTTACAGTTTAAATAAATTAAATTTGAAATTATTCAGTTGAAAAGTGTTAGTACCTTCCATTTTACATATGTAAATTATTGAAAATTTCCATAGAAATTTGTATTACTTGTACTTGTACTGTTTACTTTCAGATTTCGATTTTAAAAATTCTTCTGACCGGAATTTTGTTCTTTAATTAAAACGATCACCCTCGTTTTTGATAAAAAATAACTTTGTTTTTCTAAGAGAATTGTGTACTTGAAAATGTGTGTGCAAAAAAGTGCATTTGCGCATTAATGGGTTAAAATGTTTTTATTCGTAGAAACTCCTCTTTAATCCCTAAAAAACTTGGCACGTCTCGATCAAAGTTCAAAGTATGAGTTCTTTTTTTTCGAAAATACAAATTTTCCCCATGTTCTTTAAATAAAAATGGAAACTTTTTTGGTACAAGCTTGACCTCTAAAAAATTATTGAGAGTACCAGGAAAAATGATATCTGGAATATAGCGAATTATAAATTCGCTTTCCAGATCCAGATGCTCCAAGTCGCAAGGAACCGAAATTCCGCGAATGGCACCATTGGCTGGTGGGCAACATTCCCGGAAACGACGTCCAAAAGGGCGAAACTCTTTCCGAATATGTTGGTTCGGGACCGCCGGAAGGAACCGGGCTTCATCGATACGTCTTCCTGGTTTACAAACAGCCCGGAAAAGTGACCTTTGACGCGAAACGTCTGACGAACAAAAGTGGCGACAACCGTGGCGGATTTTCAATAAAAAAATTCGCTGCCAAGCACAATCTTGGCGATCCTATCGCCGGAAATATGTATCAAGCCGAGTGGGATGATTATGTTCCAATCCTCTATAAACAGCTCGGAGCATAAAATATTTTCCTTGATTGTCACCGGAAATAGTCGTTTATTTTTCACAATTTATTTTACCTGCTTTTGTATGCTTCCAATTTTCAACGAGAAAAACTTCCATTGTTCTATAAGAATTTTAAAAAGGCATAGTTTAAAATGAATTTATCTCTAAATTATTATTTTTCAGTTTCATATCAAATTTTTCTAGTTGGCATTTAATGCATTGAATTTAAGAGTGTTAAGTGGACGGTTATTTTAGTAATAAAATTTCTTACTCTTATTAATTTTTGGACTTTTGTACTCATTCCCCCTCCCCCTCCCTCCTCTATAGCGGAAGTTTACTTCGGATTCGACGAAGTTGCTTATTAAATTCTATTTTTCACAGTGCGGTTACGTGGAAATTTAATTGCGAATGATTATTGTGAGATTAAAACTGGACTTCCTTTTTACTTCAAGGAACTGACCTCGCTTATTCTTACATATTTAAATCTTACGATTTATTTTTACTTATGCATTTAGCATTTGCTATAAAGATTCGTTTTTTCTAACTTTTAGGGTAACTTTGTTACTCTTTTAAAAAGTAACTCGCAAAGTAATTGAGTTATGATTTTTTTCAATAGTTTGGGACTCAAAGTTAATTTTTAGTTGAAGCTTTTTTCTTAAAAATTCAATTTTTTGGTTGAAATAATATAAATTATTATATTTTTGCTTGAAAATTCATATATTTTGTTAAAAATTGGACTGTTTTGGTAGAAAGTTAAACTATTTGGTTGAAATGTATCTGTTTTGTTGATAATTCATATTTTTTATTTGAAAATGCAACAGTTTTGTGGAAAATTTATCTTGACTTAAAAATGTGAAAATTCAGGGGAAATTTTTTCTTTCTTCTTTCAAAATTCTACTTTATCTTTTTAAAATTTATCTCTTTTGGTGAAGAAATCTAATTTATTTTTGTTGATAATTAGTTTTTTCTCGGTTGAATATAACCAAATTTTTTAAATTTGAAATGAAAATATTTTGGTAGAAAATTAACCTGGTTTGACTGATGATTCAACTGCTTTTGTTAAAAAATAAGGAAAATTTTTGTTAAAAATGCATATAATTTTTTTAAAAAGAGTTAATTTTGGTTGGGAAATTAATTTCTTTTGATAAAACGCCTATTTTTTTGTTTGTTGAAAATCTGTCTTTTCTGGTTGAAAATTGAACTACCTAGTTGGAAGTTGATCTACTTTGTTAAAAATTTATTGGTTTGGTTAAAGGTTCATAATTATAGTTAAAAACTTATCTCTTTGGTTGCAAATTTTACTAGTTACAATCAGTTAAAAATGAACTTTTTGGATTCAACTTTTTGGTTGGAAATTAACTTTTTGTTAAAAATCAAAAGTTTTGGTTGAAAATTAATATTTTCGGTATAAATATTCAGCCATTGAGTAGAAAATTTACATATTCGAACAAAAAAATGAACTAGTTTGTAGAAAGTTCAAATTTGGTTGAGCAGTAAATTTTTTATTGAAAATTGAACTTTTTTGTTAAAAATTCGTCTTTTTTGTTTGACAGTGGTAGAAAGTTCAACTATTTGGTTGGAAATTTACATTTTTTTTAAATTAAGTATTTTTTTAGAAAGTCCAAACTTGATTGAAAAGTAACTTTTTTTGTTAGAAATTTAACTTTCTGTTGAAAATTCGTCTTTTGGGTTTGAAATTAGCAGAAAGTTGAAATATTTGGTTGAAAATGAGCTTTTTGCTGAAATTTAATATATTCGGTATGAATATTTTGTCATTTGGTTGAAAATGTATAGGTACGTATTTAAAAAACATTTAACTATTTCGATATAAAGTCCAAATTTGGAAAGTAACTTTTTTGTTCGAAATTAAACATTTTGTCAAAAAATCAGCTATTTAAATGAAAACTCATGCATTAAAAAAAGTTAACTATTTTGGTAGAAAGTCCAAATTTGTTTGAAAAGTAACTTTTTTTGTTGGAAATTAAAGTTTTTCGTTGAAAATTAACTTTTTGTTGAAAATGGATATTTTTGATATAAATAATCAGCGATTTGGTTGAATATTTATGTGTTTAGAGTAAAATTAACTATTTTGATAGAAAGAGCAAATTTTATTGAAAATTAACTTTTTCATTGGGAATTTATCTTTTTTGTTAAAAATTCGTCTTTTCGGTTTGAAAATAGTAGAAAGTTCAGCTATTTGGTTGGAAATTAACTTTTTGTTGAAAATAAATATTTTCGTTGTAAATATTTAGTTATTTTGCTGAAAATAATTTTCTAACAAATTTAACTAATTTCATATAAAGTCCAAATTTGCCTGAAAAGTAACTTTTTTGTTGGAAATTTATTTATTTTTGTTGTTAAAACTTAACTTTTTTGTAAAAATGAGTATTTTCGGAAAAAACATTCAGCCGTTTGGTTGAACATTCATATTTAAAAAAATTAACTGTTTTGGTAGAAAGTCCAAATTTGTTTGGGAAGTGACTTTTTTTGTTGGAAATTAAAATTTTTCGTTGAAAATGAATTTTTTGTTGAAAATGGATATTTTTGATATAAATAATCAGAGATTTGGTTTAAAATTCATGTGTTAAAAAAAAAATTAACTATTTTGGTAGAAAATCCGAACTTGGTTGAAAAGTAACTTTATCGTTGGATATTTGTCTCTTTTCTTAAAAAATCGTCTTTTCGGTTTGATATTAGTGGCAAGTTTATCTATTTGGTTGGAAGTTAAATTTTGGTTTGAAAATAAATATTTAGTTATTTGGCTAAAACTATGTTTAAAAAAGTTAACTATTCTCATATAAAGTCCAAATTTGTCTGTAAAGTAACTTTTTTCTTGTAATGTTATTTATTTTTTTTGTTGAAAATTAACTTTTTGGTAAAAATGAATATTTTCGGAACAACATTTAGCAGTTTGGTTGAAAATTCATAGTTAAACAAAATTGAATATTTTGGTAGAAATTCCAAACTTTGTTGAAAAGTAACTTTTTCATTG
>NC_046659.1:116661546-116695053 GCF_010883055.1 Belonocnema kinseyi | reverse complement strand
AATCTCTATCCCATCCACACACTACTCCTTTCCCCTGCCGAGTGAGTCACGCCTACCCCGAAAGGGAAATGGCTTAATGGTGTAATAATAATAATAATACAAGTAACTTTATCAGTATTTCAGAGCATTTTTTACTGAAGTAAGGCAATTTTTTCGAAAAGCATAATTTTTTTAAAATTGCAATATCAAATTGAGTAACAATGATTTTTCATTTGTGAAAATAGCTATATATTACTCTATTGAACTATTTTTTCGAAAATTCGTTTTTTTTTCCTTTGAAATTAAATTTTTTGTGACTGAAATTTTAATTGAATTGTTTTTGATTAAGAATTAAAATCTTTTTTGGTTGAAATATAAACTACTACGTTATTCGTTCAGAATATATCTTTTTTGTAAGGCAGATTAAGTTACTTGGTTAAAGATTACTCTATTGCTAAAAATTAATTTGTTTGTTTGTTAGAGATTCATTTTTTAATTGAATATTTGTCTTCTTGGTTGAAAATGAGCTATGTTGTTTAAAATTCGTTTTTTCTTAGGATAAAATTTAATTTTTTCATTGAAAATTTAACTATTCCTGTTGCAACTTTTGTTGTTAAAAATTAACTTCTTTTTCTGAAATTGTAACAATTCAATTTTTGGTTGAAAAATGATCTTTTTTATTTAAAAATTCCACTTTTTTGTAGAAATTAATCTTCTTGGTTGAAACATAATCTTTATGTTGATAATTTAATTATTACAGTTACAGATTCATCATTTTAATTATATATTCATCTTTTTGGTTTCAAATTCAACTGTTCCAGTTAAAGATTCTTCATTTTAGTGGAAAAATCATCACTTTGTTTGAAAATGTAACTATTTTTTTGAAAATTAGTTTTGTTTTTGTTAAAAATTAGTTTATTTGATCGGAAAATGCATCTATTCCTATTATAAATTACATAATTTTAAATAAAAATTCATCTCATTGATTAAACATCAATTTTTTAACTGAAATTTAACTATTCTATTGTTGGTTAAAAATTCATCTTTTTTTTTTGAAAATCCAATTATTCCAATTAAAGATTGATCATTTTAATTGAACATTTATATTTTTTGTTTAAAATTCAATGATTTAAATTGAATATTCACCAGTTTTAATTTAAAGATTTATATTTTAATAAATATTTTATTTTGGTGGAAACTAATTTTTCTTATTTGAAGTCAAAATTTGTATTAAAAATTTAAGTATTCCAGTTAAATATTTATCATATTAGTAATAAAATTCTTCTTTTCGGTGGAAAATAATTATTTTAAACTAAAAATTTAACTTCCATTTTTGGTTGAAAACTGATTATTTTTAGTGCAGAATGCAGCTATTTGTTTGAAAAATCAACTATTTGGTTAAAAAATCTTTTTTTTTGTTGTTGAAAATATACATTTTTACTTGAAAATTAAAAAATTTGAAGAAATTTTACTTCTGATCACAGTAAAATTCAAGTTTTCATTATTTTAATAATTTTTTCAATGTAATTAAATCAGAATTTATTATTTTCCATGAAAAGAAAAATCTTTTGCCATCGAATTAAAGATATTTAAAAAATACAGAAACAATAATTTTCTTATTTTTCAAATGATGGATTGGTTGAAAATCAATTTCTTTAACTGAAAATTTTACTTCCATTTTTTGTTAAAAATTGATCTTTTCTAGTTCAAATTTGAACAATTTGGATGAAAAATTGTATTTTTTAATTGAAAATTCAACCATTTTGTTGAAAATTTATTATATTTCGTTAAAAAACCGATTTTTTGGGAGAAACTTATCTTTTTCTTTGGAAGTTGGAAATGAAATGAAATTGGTTCAAAGTTAAACTCTTTTTGAAAATTAATTTTTTTGTTGGTTGAAGGTTTATCGTTTTAATTAAAAATTCATTTCTTCAGCTGAAGAATGAGCTGTTTCATTGAAAACTTTTTTTTTTATTTCGAAGTTTTTTGTTTATCAATTATTATTTTTAAACTGAAAATTGAACTAATATTCCAGTTGTATATTCCATAATTTTGGTTAAAACTTCATCTCTTTTGTTGAACATTTTTTTCAAGATTTAAAAATTCTATGTACGGCTATTTATGTTACTCGGAAACTCGAACAATTTATTCTTATGACTTTTTTTGATAGAAAGAAAATGGTCAGAGTTATAGCATTAAAAAAGAAGAACATTTTAAGCAAAACAACACATGATATGTAAAAAGTCAAGAGAAGAAAAACGTTAATTTTTAAAAGCCCGACAAGATTATCATGAGAAATTTTTGAATTTTGTCGAAAAGTTGAAAATTCGAATTTTGATCATACAAAAATTAACGAAAAATCAAAAATTCTATTTTGCGGTTAAACTATGCAAGATACGAAAAATAATGAATGAACTAAAATTGCGCGCCCTGAAAAGATCTACAAATTTTTCATTAATCACTTTTCGATAGGATGCATAGTTTTTGTATTTAGTCGTAAAAAAACAACATTAAAAATAAAAAAATTAAACTTTTGGACACACGACACAAGATATGAATAAAATAAACAGACAAAAGTTACTGTTCTAAAAATAGAGAAAACTCATTCAAATTTGTCATGAATAATTTTTGATAGGACACGTATAAAAAAATTTAATTTTTTGCAAAACGACACGAGACGAACAAAGGTAAAAGTCAAAAGTTTTTAAACCAACAAATATTAATAGGTTTGTTATAAACTCTGGTTATAAAAATATATTAAAAATAAAAAAAACATAAATTTGGAAAAAGGACACAAGACAAAGGTAAAAATAAGACAATGAAAATACTTTTGTTCCAATACCAATGCATGTTATAAATGGCAATAATATATACTTATTTAAATGATATAAATTTTTCAGGAAGGCTACGAATAAAATTTAATGCAAAATAAGAAACAAATATTAAAGTAATCATTAAAAAGGAGATTTGTACTTTATTTTGCAACATCTGAATAAACAGCCCCAGCCCGAGGTACAGAAATAAATATAATATAGATTTGATATAATAGAGTTGAAATAATGTAGAACAGTTGGCATTTTAGACGGTATTAAGTGCAAAGCATGAGATACGTGAAGAGAATATGTTCGTTAATGCCAAAGGAGCTTTAAAAAAAGAGAATTCACGATCACCAAATAATAGTTGCCGATGCTTTGACTTTTTATTTAAAAGACTCGCGCACAAATGAGGGGTAAATACGAAGAACGAGCGCGAGGTGAATTCATCATTGAGCGCCAAGCGCGAGACAAATATATTATCGAGCGCTCAATCTTGCGAGCGAAGAGTATAGCGCACGCTGAGAATGTGCCGGCGCAGCGGGCAGATGTTCTAAATTGTTTTTTGATATAGAAATAAATATAACTGCAATACATAACTTCTTTAGACAACGTTAGAAATGAAACTTAACATTTTTTTAATTGTTAATTTGGCGCCTTTCTTTTTTGTAACCGCCCAATGTTTGACATTAGCATTAACCGTGCTAATATGAGACACATTATTCATTCTTTTAAAGTTTTTCATTAATATCTCCCGGAATATATCTCTGAATAGTTTAAGTTCCTTTAGAACTGCTTTATTGTATTCTGAATAAAAATGAAAAGTGGCAGCAATAAAATAAAGACCGTTTTGTTTATTATTCTTGAGTATTACTATGGAAAAATATGATACAAAAAAGATGCTGCAAAAGAGACGAAAGAGGTCTTAGAAATTGGAATGACAGCTGGTATTTGTTGTGTACCCTCAATTGTAATACAATTTTCTAACCTTTCGCTTAAAAGAGCTTCTGCTTTGTATTCGCTGTCATTTCAGAATTCGACACAAAGGCCCGTGTAGAAATTCCGATTTGGATCTGATCGGGGCCAGATTGAGCAGAATTTGGCCCAACTCAGGCTATCTAGATGGGGCCAGACTCGAAATAAAACGCGATGCCCGATCGGGGCCCAATCGCTGCGCCCAGAAATAACCATGCCTAGCCCAGATCGGGCCCATATTAATTTTTTTTTCTTATTCTTAATTAAAAGGCATTCTTAAATAAAATAATATTAAAATCGAATATATCACCTCCTTAACTGAAATTTGAGAATATAAATATCAGGTTATCTAATAGATTGCGATATGAAAAAATTGGAGTATGTCAGGCACTTTTTTTCGAGCAAACGGAAAAAGTCAAACGACGCAATATAACAGCCAGCATTTGTGTATGATAAATCATTTAAGTATTTTGCAATATATTTTTGGTTTTAATTTCTAAATTAAAGTTGCTTTCGATTGCTATATTGAATTTAATTGTGGAAAGTTATTTTGAAATAAGTGGACTATAATAACGCACTGGCTCTTTAACATTGTATTTACATTCCGATTGTATCAAATCACCTAAAAATACGTGAAAATAAGTATGTTTATGACGTCATTGTTGATCTAATTCGTTTTCACATTCAACAAATGAAATATTACTTTTGCTCCTTTTTTACAAATAAATAACCTCATTTCGAGGTTAGGTTTCATCTTAACATTCTTAATAAATTTACTTATTATAGTCTTCAACACGTAATTCAGAAATATTTCGAAGTATACTAAATCTACGCACTCCTCTTGTTCTCACTGTTGGAATTTTTTTCCTACTTATTTTGTCACTTTTACAAATAATAATTGAAATATTTTTGACGCTTGACACTTTACATTGAAACTTGGGCGATTTGGGGTCAACCCACTTTAGTTTCAGAAATTAATGGAGCGCCATCTACTGACAAGCTTGGCCGTTAAGCTGGGGTCTAGACGGGGCCAAATTTAAGAACCACAAAATTGTGTGCCCGATCTGGCCCAAATCGGAAATAAGGCAAACATTTGGCAATTTCTGCACGGGGGTCTTTGAAATGTCCTTTAGCCCAGTCGTACATTTTTCTAGCATTTGTGATCTGGTTGTCCTGCTCGTGCAGCATTAAGTTGGTAAAGTTCTTAAGGGTTTTCTACTGTACCGCTGAACCACCTGAATTCTATGTAACAAGCTTCACAGTAATTCTTACTTTTTTTCGTAGAAAATATATTAGCTTTCTTTGATAGAGATGCACAAATGTCCTATTGTATTTTTTTTATTTATATTATAGAGTAACTTGCGTATTTTAATTGACGTTTAGGTGTTCTTTAATATGTCACAAAAGGATGAACGGTCACTTGAATTTTTGACCAATGCTTATCTTGAGAGCAAAATCTATTTGAACAATTTTTTGATCCTTTAGTAAATTATATTTAACGCTATTGATATGCATACTTTGTTTTTTGGCAACAAAATCATGTCAAAGAAGTCATTCCATATATTTGCTTAAGCTGTTAATAAATTCATCTACTGGGGTCACCACAGTTTCTAAATCTGATTGATCCACGTTTAACCACTGTTTAATTTTGATATATTCAAATAAATTTTCGACGTAGGATCTTTCTACAAATAGTTTAAATTTCTCATCTCTGGGACAGTTCGGACATTCATTAAAATATCGCGCTATTTGTGAGAGATTATGTGTGGAGTTGATTTAGTTTTAAATTTAAATTGAATTTCGCGCGTCAAAACTGAACCACTAGAGAGCGCTGAGTTTCAAGTAAAGTGTATGTGAATGTGTGTGGAGATTTCTAGGTTAGTCAATTCTCGTCCGCGTCGATCGTCGAACGGCTTTCATGTAAAAACCATTAAGTTCGTTTATCGGTCAACAGCTAAAATCGTTTGGATATTTGACTCGATTGTAAATACAAATCGTTGTATTCGAAAGTTGTAACTTATAGTGTAATAAAACTACATTTATATTGCTTTGTTATCATGATAACTATGGTGTTATTCTTCTGTGTAACTATAAAGCGCCGAACAGAATGCTCATAAGGATTTGAAGATCCTGAATCCTTTTGATTTTTCGACTGAAATTTTGATTGATTTACTCTATTTTGAACAGATTACAAATCGACTGGGCTATACAATGCTTGGCGGGTGGAAATGGTAGGGAATTAGAATTAGCAAATTGTTTTTGTATTCCCACCAATAAACATAAGTTTAGCGGCCTAATGGATAATGCAGGCGCAAACGTTGTGGGTACCACTTGTTCCAGCCAGAACGCACTATTTCGGTCTTAATTCTGTAAACTTTGAAAATCCTTTTGTTTCCGCAGGAAAAGCGTCCTTAAAAAGTTCATACAACTCTCTCGAATTACATAAAACTAAATGTTTTTGAACGTTTATTTTCGCTTCGTTTTTGTGTCTGAAGAAGGTAGAAACCCTTTTAAATTGATTAATTCTTTAGCTGTAGAAGCCATGTGATCAGAAGAATTTGACACGGATTGAATCTTTCTGATTGTCCAACTGTTCGGAAAAATGGTTAAAATTGTGATTTGTCTTCTTTCGCTTATTTCAGCTTTTTCAAAATTTTCCTTCGAATGAACTACAATTTTGGAACACGTTTTTTATCAAAAAGCTTGCAGCGAATCGTTTCACATATTTTTCTGAAGGCGTTTTGCTTTTGTTTTTTAGTTTTTAGCTCAATAAAATTGATCTCTTCTTCGAGAATTCGTAAACAGGCATTTAGAGAGGAAACGGCTTTCTCTTTGTCTAGTTTAAAAAATTCAGTGTTACTTTCAGATAAAATATTACTGTTCACATCCATATCAATTTGATCTGAAAATTTATCTTCATGAATTTCATTGACGTGAGAATCATGATCCCTAGATGTTTCAGAAGACGCAGTTTGTCCTTGCGAAAATTTCTTACGGCAACTATCACAAATAAAATGATTTTTTGTGATAATTTGAAAATTTTGGCGAATACTTTCGGGAACAAGCCTGACATTTCTTTTAATATTACTGTGACCAGATCTGTTACAAGGATTATCACATCTTTTACTAATAGGCATTTTAGCAGTATACGCCGAGTTACAGCCAATTCCATTCCATGAAGAAAATTCTTGATATCACTTGACATGTGTACTGATATGTGAGAAGTGGTGATATTAGTGTCAGGCAGTTTTGGAACCTTTAATATTTGCTTCAGATCAGCATTAGAAAAACCAATACCTTTTATTAAACTTTGAAATCTGTCTCGTTTGTCTTGTATGTTGAGATCAGAATTTTAAGCGTAGGCAAGTTCTTTAATCTTAATTACATTCAATCGCTCTACCACTGATTCGTACGTGTCTGATGCAAAAATAAAAAATAAATTAATAGAAACATTACATTTCAAAACTAACTTATTGGGAACAAAATTACTCAAAAATTATACATATACGAAAAAAATAATATCCAGATCAATGGGAGTTAGATAAGCTTCTATTCATATGTAGTTTATATAATAACTGCTAATAACTCAGAATGTAGAATAAAAATTTGTTATTAAAAAAAAACAACAATCAATTATTAATTTCAATATTAAACAATTATTTTCAAGTAGGAAAAATGCTGTGAAAACTGTTTACAACTAACCTGCATGACCAACGATTTTAATGGTATACTCTGGCCACTCTTGAGATGCAGCTGCTTTCTTCCTAATTAAGTCATATAAAATCCCATTAGATTCGTCATTATAAGGTTCTGGCATTTATTTTGTTAAAAATTTGTTTTTGATTTTATCAAATCTCATCTATTGTATAGTAGTGTGATATCTAAGCATTGTGTTGCCGAACTTGACCAGGTCGAATAAAATTAACGAATATAAAGTGTTTTGCAGTCAAATCTAGATCTGCCATTTCAATAAATTGATCCCTATTGAAGAAGCTTAACACTTGGTTAAAAATTACGTCATAAGACATAAAATTGTTCGATCGACACACATATGTCTTGAGTTGTTTTGAATAATTTTTTTCAAATATGAAATATCACAGAAATTATACAGATAGAATTGAAATCGTTATTACTTCTATTTGTTTGTAATGAGATAATTATCGGGGGGGGGGGGGGGGGGGAGGTCGATATAAAAAATTGTATTGTTTTATTATGGTCATTCTACTAATAACAATTGTACAATGTAATAAAGTAACGTGAATTAAATTTTAGACTAAATAAATCAACTGATACTACTCGTATTGCAAAAGATTAATGTGGATAATTATCGATCAAGATTAGAGAAAAAAAAGAACTTCCTAATAAACATGTCGACTTAAAGTCAATGACAATGTTGGTAGCCTGTGGAAGCAAAACAGCTCAGCAGGGGAAGTGAATACGCTCAAGATTTAATATTTTTAGGACTCCAATATTTAATATCCTAATAAATGTTTTTAAATTACATTCACAAGACTTATAATTAATTATTGACATACAATGATTTCTGTACAATTTGGCCATAAATTTGATGATTAATGTCCTGTATCATCTTTCTGGATCACTTTGTGGGCGTAACTATGTCATAAATCAATATTTATAGCCGCTTCTTCAAATATAAAGTTAGCATGTGACATTTCGTCTGAACATTACCCTCTTCCAGGATAATGTCAGGTATACTTTACCTACTTATCAATTACCCTGACCGACATTACCCTTTCCCTAGCTGACTTTACCGCGAATCAATGATTACCTGTGACACTTTGCACCGAATTTTTTGTGTATGGCTGCAGATCAGAAAAATATGTACTTCCAGTACTTCTTACGTAAAAAATATTGTTCAAAAATGAAATATTTTTAACAATTTAAAAGTTCGTATTTGCAAAAGAGGTATTAAAATCATACCTTATTTTGCCCTTTAGTTGTACTTATTTTTTTAAATTGTCTAAAATGAAAAAAAATATTTAATTTCATTAAGGGCAGGTGATACTTCGCGGGAACGGTTAGTCGGGTTCAGTTTAGACAACTTTTTATCCACAAAAATAATTATTAAAAAAAATTGGTCTTTGTCTAAATAAATGAAAAAAGTATAATTATACAAAAATCGATAAAAGTAGAATTGATAGGTATACATACCCCCGAAATTACATGTTTTTTCATCGATTTTAGCATAACTTCTATTTTTTTATTGAATAATTCCTAAAAAAGAGCATGGTGACAACGGTTAACATATTCTGTTTTATATCCTTAACTTTCATTAATACATTTTTATTATATTGGAAATTAAGTTTTCTAAACTGACAATCAATAAAATTATCGAATTTCTTAAATATCACCTTCCCTTAATTTAAGAGCGAAATAAAAATACTGGGGCTTTTATTGAACTTTACATCATTACATCAAACCTCAATAACTGTTCGTTTGTTTTATTACGCAACTCCCACATGTATAAATCTTTTGCATCTGTTGGATATATAAGCAAGGATCGTTTTATACTCTTAAACATTCCCCTGGATTTCCACGCTTTTCGGTTGTCGAGAAATTTTACTAATTTTAAAAAGCAATTTAATTCTCAGTAATATAAAATTGTCAGGTGATTGGGTCGTTCAGGTAAATTCTTTGTAAGAGTTTGAATATATTCGAATCGACACTTTTTAAGATTTGGCTTTTATAAGGTATTTTAGTAAGGTAATTCGTGCATCCTACAACAAATTTGCGCTAAAGTTCGGTTGGCTGTGCGAATAAGGCTTACTATTCTTCCAAGGAGCTTTTCGAAAGTAAAAGCACAAATATCACTGAAGTTACATCCCATAGTTAACACATCGTCAGCAGTATGCGAATAGCGCAATACATATTTAAAACTTGTATTTTGAGTACAAGCTACGTAGCCCTAAAAAAATATCTGCAAGTACATTTTTTAAAGTTGTTATTTATTACATAAGTTGTCGTTACATAAAATTCTCGAAGCTACATGCACAAGCAAACAATTTTTAAAGCAATCTGCATTAGGAATGTTTAATAAAATTACTGGACCACATAATGATAAAAAAACCTGAATTCCGTTGCTTTTCATTTTTTCAGTAATATCGAGGACCGTATTTTCCTTGGAAATTCGCACTGAATATATTTACTGATATGAAGCAATCTTCTGCATACCTCCGCCTTTAATTGCTGACCAACCTTCGTGCGTCCTGGAAGAACAAACCACATCATTAACATACGTGTAATTATTCCTTCACAAAATAAATGCATGGAATCTAAAACGAACATGAAAATCATGTTAATGAGTGGTCTGGCTTTTTGAAGTGATGATTTGCGAATGTGATGACGCTGTTGAGATCGTCTTCTGAAGGACTCATTCGTCCTCTTTGGACAATGTATAAGAGGAAATTGAGTTACTCTATCTTCTTTAAAAGCTCTTATTTCACATCGTTCACAGGCATAAAAACAAACATGACCCGTTGTCCCTTGTATGAAAGCTATCGCAGGAGTATAACAAATAAAGCAGCGTATACGAACATTAAATCGTTGTTCCATAAATGCAGCGTCATTAGCTTGCAATTGATTGACTTCTGTTATAAGGTCTCGAAAGTAATCATCAAGTAATCATCTTTAAATTGAAGAAATATAGTTGATTTCGTGTGCACATTGGGATCGATACATTCTTAAATTCTCTTCTCAATTCACAGTAGAAAAAGGATCAGTTTTGTTGCAGAGCATTTTGCTCTAACGATTATTTAACTCTCGAGATCATAATGATCTGTCCATTCGGATCAATTTGATCATATTTTTTGGTTCATTTCGCAGACTAAACAAAATGGCTGCCAGTTATTCGCAACGGTGTCGTAACGACATAACCTAAAAATAGTATCTAACCACACGCAAGTGACTAGGAACGACAGCCATCTTGATTTGACTTTATACATGATCCCGAATCAGATCATTATGATTTCGAAACTCGATCATTCACTCCGGCCGATGAAAATGCTGTTGAATTCGGTATCATTTTTGTTGCATATCAAAATGATATTGATTTCGGTATAATTTTGAACTCTTTTTTTTTACTGTGTTCCGAAGTACACATATTCTCCAGCCGAACTATCGGAGTCCAGCATTTCTTTAATTTCGTATTCTGCTGATGTTCCCAAAAACATTTAGCTGACTTAGGAAGTTGTGGCAGAACCTTCGTCTTAAAATCTTTAGCATTCCGTTAACAGTTTTCTGCTCCATCCCTGTGGTTACATCTAAATTACGTAGCTCTTTTATTTCATCGGGTTCATCTTCTACCAACTCTGCTATGTCATCAATAAATTCTGCTTCTGAATCTGTCGTATCAAAATTTTGTTCCTCTGAATTCTATGAATCAGAATGTGGTTCTACTGAATCTAAAGATCTGGTATTTTCCTCTGCATCTTCATGATCCAGAAGTTCGTAAAACTTCTCACTATATATAATATTCCCGCCTGGGATTGGACCTTCTATTTCAGCTTGCCCTCCATTTTCCTCTTCATCATCATCATGACACTAGCTGTATTTTTTTATTAGAAGTGTAGCGATGTTTTCAAGTCACATCTAGAGATTGAATTTTGAGGTTAGAATTTGAATCGAACATACTAAAACATCCTTGTGCACACGGAAAAAACGATATAGCTGATAGAACAATATTTTTGTATAGTTCTGGCACCAATAATGCCGGATGGTCCTCACAACTGTACCAGTATAGGCGTACCAGCTATACAATTATTCCTAAACGTCATATTGGCCCACGAAGGATATAAGTTTGTTGACGTGACAATACGTGATATGAAAATTCTTTCGAAAGTTATGGTGCTAAAACTAAAAATATGCGCGCACCCACACACATTCGCCAAACGCTTTTTTTCTGGTTCAGAAGGTCTAAAAACGTGAAGATTTGAGAAAAAATACGATACGAAGAAGCTTTTTAAAAAAAAAAAACTTCTCGAGCCATTCCATTTTAAGGTTAGAGCCGCACGCTCATGCCAAGCAGTGTATTGGTCCCGCAACAAATCAGTATAGTTGTCACAGCGATACCGCATGGGTCGAGCGGCCATATTGTTTTTTTCCGTGTATACTAGAAATCTATAATTTCCAATATGATTAATGACTTGCATTAGAATTTAAAATAATAAATGAACATTTAATTCGTAATAATCTTCTACATTGAATTAGCCCTTCGTTGGAAACTTTCAACTTGACATATCAATCATAAAATGGTATAAAAATAAATTTTTTCATATATTTTTCGTAAAAAAAATGAAGCAACTAGTTAGCAATGCAGAGATTTATTCAAAAATGGCAAATTGAAGGCTAATAATACGGTAGGAATGTGAAAATCATGAAAGTAACAAGAAGGGGAGAGCAGTAGTAGGGGTCGGTAGTGACAAAAAAAACAATGGGAAAATACGTATAGAAGCCACTTTGGAGCAGGTAAGATTGATAGCTTTTGTACAGTGTGTAAACAAAAATTTGAAGAAAAAATACGAAAATAGAAAGTGAATAATTTTTGTATCAATTTTTGTTTGTGCTTGTAGCAGAAAATGGCTTCAAGAAGTGCTGGAAATGTCAGAAAGGGCTTTGAAGAGGAAGACTACGGAGAAGTTGAAGCAGTTTCTGAAGAGGAGAATTCCGCTATTCCATCATGGTTTCATTAGCTTTAAAGCCAAAAAAATTGTTTCACTTTTATCGACACTCAATGAGAGTCCCGCAATTTACTAGGAAACACAAAAATCTGCGGTAGTTCTCGATTATAATCGAACTAAAGGTGGCACTGATCTGTTTGACCAATTCTGTTACAGATACACATTAGCGAGAAAAACTTCCCGATGGTCCATGCGGATTTTGCATGGCATGCTTAGTCAAGCCGGCGTGAATACTTGCATATTTTATAATTTTAGCTGCAACGAAGATTTTCTTTCGCGCAGATAAGTTTTAAGAAAACTGGTAGCGCTATTTGTGCAAAATGCAATTTGAATTTGAAAAAAAGTTCGTATTTACTCAACCAGTTCCCCCACACACAATCACCATTTTCAGATTGAAAAATAAATAGACTTTTTTTATGACATACAAACTGCTAATGCCACCTTATAGCTGGAAGTCTCCGGTTAATTAATAACTTTGATTTTTTAAATTTAGCCCAATTGCAAGAAAATACGACTACGAAACACGATTTTTGTCATTTTCGAAACTTATTTTGTTTAAACATCTACAGTCTTCTATATAATTGAAATATCAATATCAAACTTTCTACATTCCTGAAATTTTTAAGATTTCATTTCACACCTTAATAGTTAAAAAACATGTGTTTTAAACAGTTTTGCTCTCTGAAATAATTTATGGGTGGGTGCAAACCCAGTGCGCCAAGATCGGGACGCCAGAAAATGTGCGCCATTAGAGCTAGGGTTAAGAAAAAATATATGTCGCTTTATTTATTTAAAATTAAATGTTTAAGTTTTGACATGTAAAAAAGGCAATAAAACATGTGCTAGGCATTGATATTCACACATTTATCATCAAAAATACATTTCTTTATATGGCTAAACAAAATTGTTCTGGCTCAAGTATGACTATTTTTTTAGTATCCACACATTTTACTATGAAAAAAACAAGTTAAAAGCAAAAAAATGGTTACTCTACTGCAAGTTTGGTATACGCCGTCTGTATAGGCGGGTCTTTCCCTTTTCGGAAAATTATTAACTGAAACCGTTTTGCCTGGACATGAAACACCCACCTTTACAGCCGAAAAGTGAAATTTTGAGGTTAGATTTTAGTGCACCATATACAGTGAATATGATTTACTTACTCTCATTTGCAGCTCGCACGTATTGTATGTTGAATCTCAGCTTTCGGCATTGTTATAAATAATAATGATTTCATAATAGAGCACTGATGACAACACACGAGATTTTGGCACTTCATCACTCAAACACAACACATTCGTAAGTGCATATACACATGTGTATGAGGTAATTTGGCCAAAGTGACACCAGGTGGCGGTGCAATCGTTATGTCAGCAAACACGTTTTATAACTGTTCCACATCAAAAAAGAAAGTGTGTTCTATAACAGTTGTTACAAGATGGTGACAGAACTGTTCTAGAACAAAAAGTTAACAGCGTTCTAGAACACTGTGACAAAATTGTGACTGAACTGTTCTAGAACATAAAGGTAACAGCGTTCTAGAACACTGTGACAAAATTGTGACAGATCTGTTCTCGAACGATGTGACAGCACTGTTCTGTAACAGTTGCTAAGGAATTGTTCCAGAACAAGCTGATTACAGACGCTCTATAATATTTGTTTCAAGTTTATTTTAGAACTGTGCCGTAACAGTGTTATATCGAAGTTCTAGAACCCTGTTACAAGTGTACTCTAGAACAAATTAGGAACAAAGATTACAGTACAAGTCCGATAAATTTCCAACTTCGGAGCTGTAGGGGAGGGAAATTCCAGGAATTGCAGACTTTCGGATGCGCTCTCAAGTAGCACGATATTAGATGCGCGCATGCGTAAATCATGCGCGAAAATCATGAGAAAAATAGCACAAGTAGTGGGAGAACCACAATTAGTGTGCGTGCCGTACGTGTGATGACGTTTTAAGGGGAGTGTACACTTATCGGACGGCAAGTTATCGGACTTTTATTGTATTTCGCTAACACATGTTCGTAACCTGTTACTAACCTGTTCTAGAACACGGTCTTTTGTGTTCTAGATAAGTTACAGATTTGTTCTGTAACCATGTTTTTTGGGTAAGAATAAAATAAAAAATAAAACGTATAAATTTTTGGAAAAATGACACAAGTGACGAACAAAATTAAAAGACAAAAGTTGTTTAACCAACAAATATCTACAACTTTGGTATAAACTCTGGTAAAAATATATTAAAAGTAAAATAATAAACTGTTGGGAAAAGCATACAAGATACAGTAACATTTTATTTAAGATTTTTCTCCTGAATTACATACACTTATGGAAAAACGATACAAGTTGCAGTAAAATGTTTAATAATAATTTTTATATTAATAGAATGCGTATTTTTTCAATGATAAAAGTAAGACCATAAAAATACTTTTGTTTCAATACTAATGCATATAAAGAAAGGTAATAGTATAAATTCATTGAAATGATGTACATTTTTCAGGGAGGCTAAGAATAAAATTAAATGCAAAATAAGAAACAAATATTAAATTAATCATTAAAAAGGAGATTTGTACTTTATTTTGCAACATCTGAATAAACAGCCCCAGACTGAACTACCAAAAGAAATATAAAATACATTTGATATAATAGAGTTGAACATAATGTAGGAAAGTTCGTATTTTCGATGAAATCAAATGCGAAGCACGAGATACGTGATGAGAATGTGTTCGGTAAAGCTGAAGGAGCTTCAACAAAAGAGAATTCACAACGACCAAATGACGGTTGTCGATGCTTTGATCTTTTATTTTAAAAGACTTACAAATGTGGGGTAAATACAAAGACCGAGCGCGTAGCGCAAGGTGAATCTATCATCGAGCTCGAAGCGCGAGATAAATAAATTGTTAAGCGCGAGAATCAACAGTGCCATATACAGTGCCATACAACTTTTTCAGTTGAAGATTTATTGTTTTAGTGGTAAACTTATGGTTGATTTAAAATTAATTTTTTAACTAAAAATGTTAATAGTCCATTTTCGGTTGAAAATTATTATTTTATTTTATTTCAAAATTCTACTATTTGCTTAACAATTTGTCTTTTTATTTAAAAATTCAACTATTTCGTTAAAAATTCATGTATTTTGTTGAAAATTTGTATTTTTTGGTAGAAAATTATTCTCTTTATTTGAAAATTCATTTTTTTGGTTGAAAATTAATTCTGTTGTTAAAAATTTAACTATTCCAGTTAAAAAATCGTAATTTTATTTGGAAATTCGTCACTGGTTGAAAATTGAACTATTTTTTGTAAAAAACTGATATTTTTTAGTAGATAATTTAAGTATTTGTTTTAAAATTGATATATTTTGCAATTTTTTGCTCTGGTTTGTTAAAGGATGTTTAGAACAAACGTCATGAATTAATATAAATGTTTGCATTTTGCGCAGAATATTAATATGTGATTTTTAGCTGACCGGAAAAATTGAAAAATGTAACTAGTTACTCAATAAAAAGTAACTTACCAAACGCTGCAACCGAGAGAAAAAATAATAATGCGATATTCATCTGTTGTAAATGTTGTTGTCATAAAACCAAGGACTGATTTGAAGGATGGAAAGTAACGGTGTCGTTTTTTTCCGGAGATTTAATCGCTGGCGTTTCGAATTTGCGGTTTGGAAGGGAGGGCAGGAAATATTTAAAGTCTGCGATAAACGGACTGCTGCTAGTTGTAACAATAACGTCAAGAATCATGTATTACGTTCTAACAGGTAGGATAACAATTTCATCAACATATTATTTCATTATGATTTATCCTATCATATCTAATAAAATTGGTGCAGAATGTTTCCTAAATTTGAGGATATTTCTAATCATTTTTAAAAAGATATTGAGAAATTTATAAACAGTTTCAAAAATGATACAATATTTCGCAAAAATAAAGGAAATACTCGTGGGAATATTGAAAGTGATTCTTTATTTATTTTGAATAATTTGAAGAGAATATTTAAAAGATTGTTAAACGTTACAAAAGATTTCGAAAATTGTCGAAAATGAATTCGAAAAATTAAGGAACAATTTTATGAATAATTCGAGTTGATTTAAAAGTTATTTGAGATTTTTCGGAATTCTGAAGAGATTAAATATATTTTAAAACTGAAACATTTCTAGACATTGATAAAGACTTCTGAATTTTTTTTAAGTATCACAAAGTCTTAAATATCTTTTGAACTACTAAAATTTGTCCTAAAATTTTGTGAATGGAATCCTCAGACTGTAAATTCTTAGAAATTTTCTAGATTTTCAGACACATCTGAAAAAAATTTTAGAAGTTTTTTAAGCATTTTGAAAAGTTTCAAGTGAATAAAAAACAAATGTACGATTTCTTTAATGGAAAATACTAATTTAAAGTGACACGGGTAAAACTTGCCAACATATCTAACTGTTTGAAAATTGCAAATCTTTTTCAAATTATACAGATTTTTTGTTTTAAATAATTTTTGTCTAAAACGCTAACATAAACTAAAATTGTTTAAAAATTATAAACCGTTAAGATTCATATTTTCGTTCAAATATGACAGTTTTCGGTGATCCGATTAATCTTTGAAATCTATTAATTTTTATTAAAAATACCAATCTGCGGCTTAAAATTCTAACATCACCTAAAAATGTTGTAAATTGAAAATCTTGAAGAGATTTTTCTTTAAAAATGCTGAATTTTAGTAAACAAACAGATTCACAAAACTTAAACTTTGAAAAATTTAGAGTTATCTTCAAAGCTTTATGATTTTATATTAAAATTCTTCTTTAACAATACTAATTTCCAGCGAAAACCACTAACATAAAACATTTATATACTATTACTAATACTATTATTATTCCTTATACAAAATACAAATATCGAAAAACTATTTATTTTCTCATTTGTTTTTACGGTTATATAAATGTAATTTTTCTGAGATTCTTGAGAAAATTAAAAAAGATTTTCGAAAATCTCAGGTATGTCATATCAAAATTCCAACAAAAATCTTAATATTTAAAGAAATAGTTAAATTTTTTAACAAAAATGTGAATTTTTCCAAGAAGATTTATTTTCTATGGAAAAATACAAATTTTTAACGAAAAATATAATATTTGTTATGTCAATTCTAAAAATTCTGCAAATTAAAAAAAATCCACTTGAATTATTCAAGATTCATTTTTAACAATTTCGGAAATACTTTTTTTAATTCTCTTGAAATAAATTTTGGTAAATTAAAAAATCATAAAAAATGTTCCCAGAAATCTTAAGACAATTTTTAAATTTTTTTAAAACCTTACAAAACTTTTAAAAAACTCTTAAATTTTTTCTCGAAATCTTCAAAACTCTGCATTTTATTTTAAATCGTTTGACATCTTTTTAGGCTTAAAATTATGTTTGTATCTTTTCAAAACTTTTAAATACCTCTTAAACTTATTTTAATATCTTTTCAAATAATGTCTTAAAATTATTTATTTTAAATACATAAAAAGTAAGTTTAAATTCAATTTAGAAGCTTTAACATTTTATTTCAATATCTTTAAAGCATTACATTTTGTTTAAAATGTTGTGAAATCTTTTCACATTAAAAAAAAGTTAAATCCTCTCAATATCTTTTAAAATTATTTTAACTTTTCCTACAATTTTTAAAACATTTTGCAAAATTAAAAAAAAAAAATTATCTTAAAATATTTTCGTTTTTGACAATGTTGGGAATCTTTTGTAATTTCTTAAAACAGTGTTAAATATGATATTAAAATTAATTTTTCAAATTAAAAAATCACTTCAAATATTCCTAGGAATCTTAGAACATTTTTTTTTTAATTTTGAAACTCTTTCAAAATCTTTAAAAATTTTATTTAAAAATATTCAAAAATCTACATTATGTTTAGATTATAATTTTTTCAAGATCTTTTTACATTTCAACTTAATTTTAAAACTTTTTAAAGACTTCTAAATATTTTTTTAAATAATTGTGAGTTTTTCTTCAAATGTGTTGAAATTTTTTGCATAATTACAAAAATTGCAATCTTCCAGATACTTTTTTTACATCTTTTAAAATCTTTTTGAATATTCTCTTAACAAGAATGTTGTGACATCAAAAATAGTTTATAATTTTCCCATATATTTAAATCGAACGATCGAAAGATTATATTGAAAATAATAAAATTTACAAGCCAAAATAATTTCTTATCTTATTAATGTTTTTCATTGCAAATTAAAGTTTATGACAAAAAATCATTATATTTTAAATAAGTTTGATAATTTTTGACAAATTCAGGTTAAGTTAGCGTTTGACACGTTTTACATCAAAAATTGGCATTTTAAAACAAAAATCATAATTTGAAAAACATTTAGAATATTTTAACGATTTTGGATTTTTTTAGGATTTTTGGTCAGAAACTGGTATTTTTAGTTAAAAAAATATATATTTAAAAAGTGTTAAAGAATTTCCATAACTTTCCAACAATTTTACGTTACATTGGCGTTTTACACCAGAAATCGGTAGCGGGATTTCATATCTAGATTTTAATGATTTTTATGCAGATTAAAATTTTTTGAACAATTTAAAGTTATGTTAAAGTTTTTCACAAAATCAATCAATTTCGTAGAAGATATACAATTCTAGAGAAGTTTATGATACGTTGTGTTAGTGTTTTCGTTGGAATTTTTGGTATTTTCAATAAAAACATTTTTTTTTTAATTTACAATTTAAATTTGCATTAGAAAATCATACATGATTTGCTAAAAGATTAATATTTTTTAAACAATTTTAGGTTACGATGGCGGATTTAACATACAATATTATGGTTATTTTCAAACATAATATTAATAATTCAAATTTCTAATTATTTTAGTGTTTTTTCGTTTAAAAAAAATTAATTTTGTACAGTTCAAAATCCAGCTGTTGAAGAGTGAACTTTCAGCAATTAAACTTAAATAAAAAAAAATTGAATTTGTATCTAGGAAATTCAATTTTTGTCAATTTTCAGTATTTGAAAATCGGAGTAAATTGACGGAAAAATTTGCTAAAACCAATTATATTCGGCCGGCAGATCAGGCAGTAACGCTTCGTCTTCACAGCCCGAAGGTTGCTTGTTCGATTCTCGTTGCCTGTACTTTTTTTATTATTTTGTTTATAAAGTGTTTCTAAATGTAATTTCCCGAAACAATATTAAACAATTATGTAAAGAATATTTTTAAATGTCTTTTTTCACGGAAAAAGTCACCTCTTTAACATGTTTTAGATCATGTTTTAGATTTTTTAACAAAAATGTTTTATTATTAGTCATTTTATATTTCAATTTAAAAATTGCTTTTTTCATTAATAATAAGATTTTAAAGGACAAGCAATTGCAATTTTTGGAAATATGTAATATATTTAAAAAATAAAACAAAATGATTTCGAAATAAAATCTTTAATTGTCTAGAGAAATCCAAGATTTAATTTTCAGTAAGCTATAATTTTTTTAATTTAGGGAAACCTCAAATAATGAGTTGTTTCATCATGAATCGTTTATAAAATGAAAGGTTGACTCCATGATTTTTACTTTCTATTATTTTAAGATTTTAATAAAACAGTTTTTAATATAAAAATATAAAAATTAAATTTTTTATAGGAATTTTGCTCGGCTCAATTGGATTTTCGGTCGCAGATATTGCGTCCCAATTTGAAGAAAGTAGAGTCGCACCAGATGTTGTAAATAAAGCCCCTATTGAGGAGCTTGAGGTAAATGGAAAAATTGTATTTAATTATAATTTTATATTGTTTAATTTTTTCGCATTTGAAATTCAAGTTTTTTTCATATTTAGATTTCCCTTAATTGTCTGAATTATTACAGATGTTTATATGTAAAATAATAATTATTATATAATAGCATATGTAATTAAAGCTGTAATATTTTTAAGATTTTCTGGAGAAATTAAGGAAATTAAGGCGAATACGAAACTGAAAACCTGAAATTTACATGTCTTACTACATCTTTTCATTCGTTTCTATTCAGTTTTGTGACAAGAAGTCACTCTCAATGTAAGTGAAAGCAGTTTTAGGGAACAAAAAATTTGTTTTCGCAAAAATGCTTAAATTTGGAAATTTATGTATTTCAATTGTTAATAACAAATTATTCTTTTCTATGTTCGAATGAATATAATTAAACTTTACTAACATTAACAAAAATAAAAATGATTAATTTTGATTTACAGCAAGTACAGTGTCTTAACTTTTAGTCGAATTAAATTATTTTACATACTCTGGTATTTTTAAATAATGAGTATTCACTGTAAGGAGATATCCCCTAAACGATTTCAAAATTTTAAGTTGAACTTGAAAAGAATTCTTTTGCAGCAACAAATTAAAATACTGAAAACAAAATTTAAATAATTTTTAAATGGTATGTTTTAAGTTGATTATAGAAAGCATTTAAAAAATATAAAAATTGTTTATTTAAAAATGTTTCCCTGTCTGATTTTTTTAATCTCTGTAAATGAATTTCCATCGACCTAAGTTTATCCAATTTGAACAAAATTCTCCAAGGCGCAGAGAGAAAAAAATATTTAAAAAATGCATAAAAAGATTGTTTTTTTTTCTACATGTAAAAATTAATGCTAAATCTTTCCCCTATTTTCCAAATTTTCCGTGAAAAGTTACCCTATTTTCCCTTTTTTGTGCTCCTTTTGCACTGTCCTCTCTACAAACAGTATGAACTTATTCCTAAAAAATAATTATCTGATTAATACGAAAGTTTTAAATGCAGGTCAAATATGGTGAGAAGAAACTCAAATTTGGAGATGAATTAACACCAACTCAAGTCAAAGACATGCCAGATATTGATTTCAAACATGAGGACAGTGCACTGTACACTTTGATCATGATTGGTAAATATCGACATTTTAATTTATAACAGAGATTCTATCTGACCCGGAAATCGAGTAAACCGGGAAATGATCGGAAATCTTATTCGCTGGGAAAAAAATAAAGAAATAACCGGGAATTTCCTTCGGTGACAGAGATTTTTCTATTAAATATACTAATATACAAATTAAAAGTTATTTAATATACAGTGAAACACTTCAATAGCCCTCTCTTCTATAGCCATTCCGGGAATTAAAGGTAGGTAGGTATAACAGGAACTGCGCGGGGGCCGCGGGGTCTGCGGTTGTCACTCAGACAAGCAGTCAAGCGTGAACAAACAAAAGCGGAGAGGGCTACAATGAGTTAATTCACACTCAAGGTCAGCCCCAAAATCGGCGGTATAAAAGAGTTTCACTTTATTTCATTATTCTAGTTCTGAGTTGGAACAGGGAATTCGTGAAAAAAATTTTATTTTCACTTGGAATAGGAAATTTTTAAAACTCATTAAGACTGACTTGGAACAGTGAATTTTCTGAAAGAATTATAATTGTGAGAATTGGGGAACAAGGAATTTTCAAAAAGAATTAGAATTCTAAGTTGCGACCGGGAATTTCAATCAAGAAATGTAATTCTGAGTTTAGGACAAGGAGTTTCTAAATTAAATTATGATTTCTACTCTGAGATAGGAAATTTGAGTGAAGAATCATAATTTTTAGTTTGGAACACAAGAAATTTCACTAAAGAAATATGATTTTGCCAATTGGGACGGAGAATTTTCCTCAAGAATTTTAATTTTTACTTTGAGACTGAGTTTCAGTTAAGAATTATAGTTTTGAGTTGAGATCACACGAAATTTTAATAAAAAAATATAATGTTGATAACTGAGACGGGAAAATTCCATAAAGAATATTAACTTTCACCTTGGGACAGGAAATTTTCATGAAAAATTAGAATTTTGAATTTGGAAAAATGAATTTTAGTGAAGAATTGTAATTTTGACTTTAAGAAACAGAGAATTTTAGTGAAAAAAAATTTGTATAACTGGGACAGGGAAAACTCCCTGAAGAATTATAATTTTTACTTGGGGACAGAGAATTACAGTTAAGAATGATAATTTTGAGTTTAGCTCACAGGAAATTTTAGAAAAAAATATATAATTTTGATAACTGGGACAGAGAAAATTCCCTGAAGAATTTTAACTTCATTTTTGGACAGGGAAATTTAGAAAAAAATATATAATTTTGATAACTGGGACAGGGAAAATTCCCTGAAGAAATTTAGGTTTCACATTTAGACTGGGAAATTCAGTTAAGGATTGTAATATTGAATTTATAACAGGGAATTTCAGTGAATAATGATAATTTTGAGTTTAGATCATTTTTAATTGGGAACAGAGAATTTGAGGAAAGAGTGGTAATCTTGATTTTGGGACAGAGGGAATTCAGGTTAAGAATTATATTTTTGAGCCTGGAAAAAGGAATTTTAATGAAAAATATAATTTTTACAATTGGGACAGGGAAGTTTCCAAAAGAATTAAAATTTTTACTTCGGGACAGGGAATTTTAGTGAATAAATATAATTTTGATTTCGGAACAGGGAATTTTAATGAAGAATTATAATTTTGAGTTCCGGACGCAGGAAATTTCAGTAAAAAATACAATTTTGACAATTGGAAGTGGGAACTTCGTTAAAGAATTTTAATTTTTACTTTAAGACAAGAATTTCCTTGAAGAATTTTAATTTTTACTTTGGGGAAGGCAATTTTAGTCAAAAATTAGACTTTTAAGGTTACACAGGCAATTTCAGGAAAAAAGAATGATTTTAACATTAGAATAGGGAATTTCATTGAAGAATTTGAATTTTTTCTTTGGGATAGGAAATTTTAGTGACAAATTTTAATTTTGAGTTTGAAGTAGGGGAATATTAGTGAAGAATAGTAATTTTGAGTGCAGGTCGCAAGGAATTTCAGTAAAAAAAATATAATTTGGACAATTGGGACAAGAAACTGCCTTGTAGTATTTTAATTTTTACTTTGCAACGGAAAATTATAGTAAAGAGTGATAATTTTGAGTTTGGAAAAGGGAATTTCAGTAAATATTTTTAATTTTGACTATTTTAGAACGGGGAATTTTTCCCCGAAGAATTTGAATTTTCACTTTGGGACAGACAGTTTCAGTGAAAAATATGATTTTGATAATTGGGGGAGAAAATTTCCCTGAAGAACAACAAGTTTTACTTTGAGACAGGAAATTTCGGTTAAGAATTATAATTTTTGATTTGAAACAGAGAATTTGAGTGAAGAATTATAATTTTGAGTTTGCGGCAGAGGAAATTCCAGTAAATAAAAGTAATTTTGACAATTGGGATAATAATTTCATTTAGTACATAGAACTTTTCACATGGAACGGGAATTCTGAAAAAAAATTAATTCCGATTTAGAAGAAGGAATTAAAAAAATCCCTGTTCTAATTCAGAACTGCCATTTTTTCCAAAGTTCTCTGTTCTAAATCAGAATTGTAATCATTCTTATGACAAAAAATGAACTGATGAAACATCTGATGAGAAAATGTTACGAAAATCTTCTGAAACATTTGAAAATCGTATTATATATTTTAAATTGATCGGTAAAAATTAACAATTGCCTGGAAGTCAGTGGTGTCAGAACACGGATATCTCTGGCATGCGCAGTATGCTGGGGGGCGGTACCTATTTCAGTAGCCAATGGGAAGTTGGCGGTAAGTTTTAAATTAAATTTTGATAACAATCAAGAAACAAATCTCTGGCAGATAATTTTACAGCTGAAATATGTGATGTGTTGTCTGCTAAAAGAAAAAACAATCTACTCGCCGTACCGCATTTACAATAGTCAAATTATCGTTAAATACTTATGATTAATAAAAAGTACTCTTGCATATCGGTTATATAAAATATTTTTTTTATCAAGCATCATCATTTTATTTTATTTATTCTAATTCTGCTGAAAAATAATGAAGTGCAAATTTCCGCATTTAAAAGTTCCCGCCAACATCCCATTGGCTACTGAAATTGGTGCCGCTCCCAGCGTCCTGCGCATGCCAGAGATATCCGCATTCTGAAACCACTAGAGTACTAGGGTAGACAGGAATATGCAGCCGCCATTCTGGTTCCTAGAAAATTCGCGGGAAAACATGCGATAAGCATGTCCTAGTTTAGAATTAAAATTAAGCTTAGAATATAAGAAAAACAGTCTGCTTCAGTGCTACGTTTTGTCAAAATACAGCCGAAGATGGATAGCATATAGCCATAGCAATATAATTTAAATATTTGGGCTCTGAACCTTGTGTTGATATTTAATTAAATTGCCTATAGGCATTTTTTAAAATATATTTAAGCGAAATAAGATCCAGATGAAAGTAAGGTTAGGAACCCGTTTGTCTAGAGAATGGCGCAAGTTAACCCACGCAAATGAAAAAGACATCTGCTATGCAATGTAAATAGTTATCATAATAAACTTTTGGAAAAGTATTAGTTTTTGACCTATAGTCTATTATTATTTGTTGCTCGTTATTTAATAAATCATACGAGTATAATTTTAGCGCACGCCCGTTAAGCTGAGTAAACTTTAATTTACAATCATAATTTTTGCAAGAATTATTTTGTGGGAAATGTGTGGGTTAACAATCATATAGTCTAATTTAAATATTCTATATATTATATCACATGTAATTTTATTTATAATTTATGTGTTGGTAAAAGTGCTTTAGTATGATTTTAAAATTAATAATCTATATCATGTAAATGTATTTATCATATTTTTTAGGTGCATTTTGACCTACTCAAATAATGACTTAATATCAAATGTGATCTAGAAATTAGGTTTAAGAGAACTATAACTGAAAGTTATAAAATATTTGTTTTTTCAATTTAATAAAAAATATTATTTACCATATGTATGCATTTTTATATTCATTTCGAACAATATACAATTTCAAATCAATAGTTAAAATCAACGTGTTATCGGTAAGTAGAATAATTTGCCATTTTTTCTTTAGAATTGATCATTACATTATAAAGTTTAAAAACATTCATATTTCTAATAATATTATCTTGAAATATTACAGCTTACTTTATTTTAATTTTGTTACTCACTACTATTTAATTAGGTTTTAGACCAAAATTCATCTCTTAAAAATTCGACATCAAGTTAGCGATTTTGAATTTGGCGGGGAACCACAATGGCGGTTGCATATTCCCATCTAATATAGTACCTTAACACCACTACTGGAATTAAACCAAAAAATGAGTTGGAATTTCAAATCGACCGTCAGGTGGACACCCTGTCAAAAGGACTTTTTAAGACTTTTTCCCACTTAGCGTTCTTAGTTTTTGCAAAAAATTAAACTCTTTATTTTATATTTTCAGATCCAGATGCGCCAACCAGGAAGGCCCCCATAATGCGAGAGTGGCAGCATTGGATTGTGATAAACATCCCCGGAGATGATGTTTCTAAAGGAGAAACTCTTGCGGACTACGTTGGAGCCGGTCCTCCACAAGGAAGTGGTCTTCACAGATACGTAATTTTGGTTTTCAAACAGCCAGGAAAATTAACAGTTGACGAAAAGCACCGGAAAATAACAGATCAAACTCTTCGTGAAAGATTTTCCACCAAGAAGTTCGCCGCCAAGTACAATCTTGGCGAACCAGTTGCGGGAAATTTATTTTTGGCTCAATGGGACGATTATGTGCCTACTCTTTACAGGAAACTCTCAGGCAAAGATTAATGAAAAAAATGTTCGCTTTTAATAAATAAAAAGTCGCATTAATTAAGTATTCTACAAAACTGTAAATTTGAGAATAGTGATTTTAAGAACTTCAAAGTTTGGTGTGTTTTAAACTACACGTGTATTATCATAGTTTTGAAAATTTTGTAATAAGTTTTTGTAATAACTGAGATTTAATAAAAGATGGAAAAAAAAGATTGGAAGTTTATTTGTTTATCCCTGCTTGAAGTAAAAATGTAGAGATCCTATATTTTTGAATAATTCAGTCCGCCAGTTCGTATACTTACATTTTCAAGGTCGTTGATTACGATTCTGTATTCAGATTTAAGAAATTCAATATGGCGGACTAATTTTGAGAAGTCATTCAAAGATAGCAATTGGTGCGCGCACGAAATGCTTGCAAGAATGCACCTATCCTGCCAGCACTTTCTGAACACGCACTTAGTGCATGCACACTGCATCACCAATGACAGGCATGCATACAGGCACCCGGAGACGAAAAGATGCGACGCGCACGTGCGCGCACTATGAATGCACTTTGCAATTTGCTGAAGTAAGTAATATAAAACAATAATTACTAGCTAATATAGAGAAGAATTTTGAAATTAATCTTTAAAAAATTGCAAAGCATCATGTCTAATAAAATAATTGTGTGCAAAATCCAAAGACATAAAAATAAAATAAAAGTTTAACTTTATATTATGTTTTTTGTTATAAATATACAGCAATCACTACTGTGCATGTGCGAGATATCCGCGTTCTCCTACTACTAGTGCCGCGACGCCTGCTGGTGCACTCTCGGAGTTTATGCAAGACGCTTATTCGTTCGCGTCTTGTACCGTGTGTGCTTAGGTCGTTGTTGTCATTGTGGTATTATTGTGTTATTATATGTGTTACTTTAGGTATTTTTATCCCTAATTGTTTTAATCCAGGGAAAAGTGCAGGAAGGATTATTCGAAAAGAATTGATTAATAAAAGGTCTCGTGTAAAAGAAAGTGTGTTAAGTGTTCCATATAACCTTAAATTTGGTGTGATGGCGTGTGTTTGGTTTTTGTTTGTATACACGCGCGTAGTGACACTAACCTAATTCGAGCAAGTTTGGCTACGAATCGAGATAAAAAATTCAATTTTTAGTTTCTTTTTTTGTACTCCCCTGTCATTCTATATTTTTCAGGACATTCACCGGAGTCACGTGAATAATTGTAGGCGCCCAGTGAGCACACAAGTCCTAAACTTGTCCTATAAACGTTTTTCAGCGGACGTCTTAAGGACGTCCTGCGGACCTTTTAAATACATGAAAAGATGCAAAGGATGTCTTAAAGACGTAAAATTATATGACATAGAGGTACATTCTAAGGACGTCTGTAGGACGTCCCGGTGCCCACTGGGCGTTTTATTATTCGGCAGCTTTGTGCAATTTTATTCATTTTCAATTCTAAATGTTTTAATTTTACATTTCTGAAATAAAAATTGAAAATTAAATCTTGCTGGTTCTTTCCTTTATCATAAACAAAACAATTTTTAGACCCTACTTACGCGCACACAAAGTGCCTTCTCCATGCGCGCACGTGCGTGCAGGCGCGATAGACCGGGCATATGCCTCTCCATGGATGACACATCTGCGTACTTATCTGCGCACACGTCGTGCGTGTAAATATACACGCTGTGCCTGCGCTGTTCCTCAATTTAGATTTTTGAACATCTTTAACTATTGTTACTCTATGGAGCTTAGGCGATTTCAATAGAGATAAATAAACGTTTATTTTTCGGCCTGCTGGCCTTATAAAATTGACTTTCTTATAATTCCATTTTTTACAGAATTTTCCTAAAACTATGTTTTACAAAGTACCATCCATCCCCAACTTATAAGTAATCCGCTCGCTTCTATAGCCCAACCTTCCTCGCTGCGCCTCGCCTCGCACAGATTTCGCTGTTTTGTCGCTATGCCTCGCATTACCAGCCTCTGCCTCCGCGGCTAATACCTAACACTTAACTACTATTTACAATATTTACACTTTTTTACATCTACTTCCTCTCCCATTTACAATCTTTCCTTCTCCATTCTTCTTCCTCCTTTCTTCTCTTTTTCTCCATCTTACCCACACCCCCTTGACCCATACCACTGCCCTTTTGTCTCCCCTTTCATGCAACAATACCTCCATGCTTATCCCACTCTTTTACACCTCTTCACACTCCTGTAATCAGTGCTCAACTTTTGCATCCCCCTTCCCTCATAATTCACAAATTCTCTTCTCTCTAAAAAGCCAGAACCTATTATAACCCTCCATGCAACCGCATCTCTATCTCGCTATAAGTCCCTATATATAAGCATCTGATGTAAGCCCCTGACTACCTTGCTCTCCTTTCTCACACAAATATTGCGCTCTCTGTCTTGGCATAATTCACACATAGTTCCCGTTAAACCTTGACTCTCTTATCCTCTCTTCTCCTTCTGCCTTCTCTTCCTCCATGCCATTCTTTTGAACCAACCCATAGAACTTCCTTCGTTCCTCGTGCAACCTGCTAACTTTATCCATCTGCAATCCATTCGTTCTAAAATACTTTTTCATTTCGACATCCATCTTTGCACCACTATGTGTGTTCTCCTTCTCCCACCAACGCTCCCTAACCAATTTACTTCCCCCCTCTTCTAAAAGTTTCTCCTCATATTTACACGCTCGACTCCCTGTTATAATCTCTAAACTCGTTCTTATTGTCTTCCAGCCCCCACACCTGCCTCATCACCACATTTGCCTTTCTCGCCCTCTCTTTTATTATGACCATCCACTTCTCCATTCCTTCGAAACAGGAAGCCCAGGTACACAAACTCTTTCACCTCCTGTAAAGCTTTTCCCTTCCATTTCCACTCCCCTCCCCTATCTCTCCCACCTCCTTTCCTGAAAACCATAACCTTCGACTTGTCCGCATTTAATTCTAACCTATTTTTGTCCAAATATCTTCTCAACCTCTTCATAATCTCCTTTAAAGCCTCCGCGCTCTTTGACAGCAGCACTGTGTCATCTGCATATGCGAGTGACCATATCCTGACTCCTCCTACCCTAACTCCTCCTACCACTTTGTCCGCTAGCTTACTTTCCATATCCGCGATCAAAATTGCAAAAAGCTTTGGGCTAAGCCGGCACCCTTGCCTCAACCCCTTATCCATCCAGAATCCCTCAGATATTCCCTTCCATTCTCTCACGCTATCTTTCGTCTCCTCATATACCTCCCTTACCCTCTCGATCAGGCCCCTCTTCACTCCCCTCTTTTCCATTTCCTCGCACAATCTCCCCCTACCCACCGAAGGGAACGCACTCTTTAGATTTAAAAAAAACGCGTACACTTTGGCACCCTTTTTAGTTAGTTCTCTATCCACCACGTGTTGTAAGACGGAAATATTGTCAATAGTACTCCTTCTCTCTCGAAAGCCCGTCTGCGTCTCCGGCAATATTCCTTTCCCCTCAACATCCTTGCGCAGCCTGTCTTCTAACACCATCGCGTATATTTTGTACACAGTATTCATGAGCGTAATTCGTCTATAATTTTCCTGCCTCTCCCTATCCCCTTTCTTATACAGTGATACGATCAACCCCTTTCTCCACCCCCTTGGGAATCCCTCCCCCTCCATACTTTTTCACTATCCCCGTCAGACACTGCCTTACTACTTGTGTGCCAAACAGCCACGCTTCGTTCTCTACCCCGTCAATCCCTGCTGCGTCCCCTTCTGTCCTAAAACTTCTCAACTCCTCTTCCAGCTCTTTTTCTTTTTCCTGCTTTCTTCTTACACGTCGCCATAAACTCCTTCCCCATTTCTACGTACTCCTCCCTTTTGGTGGTTCCTTCCTTCCACTTTCTGTACTTCTTTTTCACCTTTATCTTCATCATTTTACATTCCCTAGCCCACCATGGCTTCACCATTTCTTTCTTTTTCTTCCTAAATACCTTCTTTTGCTCACAACCTTTCACTTTCTCTTGTAGATCCTCCCATATCTCGTCCACTTACTCCCCCTCAAAGCTTGCGTTACCCAACTGCTCCTTATTCTTTTCAATCGCCTCTCTCACCCATGACATCCTCTCCCCTAGCGACCGTTCTTCCCCACACTGCCTTTCACCAGCCTCCTCCTGTATCCAAAAACTTAATGGCTGATGGTCTGATTCCACCCTCCCTTCCACTGTGAATTTCTCTATCTCCTCTCACCCTTGCGTATTCATAATTACATAGTCTATCACCGATACACCCCTCTTACTAACATACGTGTATTCTCCCTCTTCGTCCCCTTTTGCCATACCATTCGCCACCACCCACCCTCTATCCTCCATCCAGTCTCTTAGAATCTCCTCCTCTTTATTTATTATCTTATCCTTCGATTTTCTTTTAAAGCTCTCATCTTCCTAGTACAGGCCCCTTTCCCGCCCATTTCTCGCATTAAAGTTTCCCCGATTACCACTGTACCCTCATTCCTCTCCTCTAATAAGCTTTCTACACTTTCTTTAATCCCTTCTATTCCATCCTTATTGTGCACAGTCAAAAACTTAGACATAACCCATCCTACCTTTATAGCCCTCATTTGCACGCCCTCCCCCTCTCCCCCCTCCCTCTATATGAACTTCTTCCTCTAATCGATCCTTGACCTCTGTTATGATTCCTCCACTAGCCCTTCCTTTCCTTTTTACTTTTACCGCCTTCTGTAGCCTCCACCTATAGCCCCTTGGCAACTTTCGCTCTACTCTATCCCATTTCTTTCTCTCTACCCACGTCTCTGCCAGTACAATCACATCAAATTCCTGAATATACATCCAGAACTCCTCATCTTTCTTCTTTACCCCAGTTACGTTCCAGTACAACACCTTTAACACTCCTCCACCCTGCTTTTATCCCACCCCCTACTTCCCCCGAAACATATTCCCCTGCACTTCCTTCAAAACCTCCTTCTCCTCGTCCAATACCCACATTTTCTCGTCTATTTTTATTTTCCGATACCCCACCTTTGCCGCTCCCTCCGCTCCTCTCCTTCCTACCCATGTCATTCAGCATTCTTTGAACATTCCTTTCCTTCCTTATCAAACCTTGATCGATAAAAACCTTATTGTCCTTTATCCTATTTTTGCTACGCATAACCCCCAATTTTTCTTCCCAGCTCTCCGATTCCACCACCGCCACTTCATTCTGCTTTCGCCCCTCCATCCTAACTTTCCCTACATTGCCTTTAACCCACCATATGCTCTGTAGCAGCGCCTCCACCCCTTCCCTTTCTCGCTTTTTAGCTTCAACCTTCTTATCACTATATTATTTCTCCGATCTGCCTTTTCTCTTCTCTCCATTTTCAACTCCATTACCCTTATCCTTTCCCCATCTGCTCTCTCCTTCTTTTCATTCCTACGCTCTCCCACTTTTTTGTCTATCATGATTTCCACTTTCTCCCAAATACCTTGCTTCTCGCCCTCTCTATGATACTGCTATCATACTCGACCTGCCCTCCACCTTCTCTAGTCTTTTTTCCGTCCTTTCCTTCCACGCCCTAATATCTTCTTCCATCTCCTTTATTTTATCCTCTTTTTCCTTTCTAACCGACACCAACTCCATCTGCAATCCTTCTACTTTCCCCCTCAGCCCTTTTACTTCCTTCTCCCATTTCTCATCTCTTACCCTCAGGTCCTCGCTCATACTTTCCATTTGCTCCATAGCCCACCTTACGTCCTCCCTCAGCCCCTGATCTTGCCTATCAGCACCCTCATAGCCTCCTTCTCAGTCTGTCCCTTTATTTTTAGGGGGGGGGGGGGCGATCTATGTGTTCATACTCTTTTTTTAAAGAGACTATCTAGCTCACTTTTCTCCAGACTCTTTGCTTTCCCTTTTCCTCTTCAAGAAATCCTCCCCCTCGCTTTTACTGGAGGCTCTCTGCCTTGCCTGATCGTTTCTTTCGCTCCGATTTTTCTCCCTCCCTGACGCGCCACTTGGCAGCGGGCCACGCAAAACTGGCCGTCCTGTCGATCTGGAAAATTCCTCCCCGTCTACTTCACTACCATACACAAAACTATACCCATACACGAAAGTAAACACTGCCGCCAACAGATGTCTCTTAAGGCTGCTGCCGCTTACCGCCCTAAAATTTCAGTTTCTTTTGCCCTATTTCACCCCTCAAATCCCCTTCAGCCACCCTTTTCTCACCCCTAACATCCCTCAGCACTACAAGAACCACCCTTGTCTGCCATGAAGGCCCAAAATCTTGAACACAAAACTACCCTGCTCCCTTGCAAACCTAACCTCACTTTCCCTATTTAGTCAAATCCAACTCCTAACTACAATGTAAATTAATTTTTATCTTCCCAATGTACCCCTCACAACCGTAATCACCTCCTAGACTTCCACCCTCACACTCCACTCACACCTTCCCCACAAACTTTGTAAAAACTTCTCACCGCGTGTCACTGCATTTTTTTTGTTAAAATAGGTCAGTATTTGTGGATTATATGTCATTTTGAACCAATGAAGTCATTTCTTCCTACTGTGCGGCAAGCATGCGCCTTACAACAATGATGCGACACGACATCCGATACAATAGCGTTCAATACCCGAGTCGGAATATAGCTCCTACTTTAACTCTTCACGCTGATATTTGTGGGGGCTAAGGTTTTAAATTAGAGGATATTGCCATACGATTTTTGCCCCTACTTTAACGCTCTTATGGGCACAAATCTCCGAATCTTCCATTTGGGGCGTCAAAATAGAGGCTTAGTTTTTGTTTCTAATTTATTGCTCCACACTCTACCTTCCTGTACAGAATACAAATATTTAACGAAAAATTAACAAAATGGAGCAAGAAGAAGTTATTTCGCACGTGGAAAAAAAAATCCATTAAATCTTATAGAACTAATCCTATAGTAGAGGATACGCTCGGTATTTTAAAATCTTCTTTGTTTTACATTGCGTTGAACTAATCCCGAAACTGGAGAGAACAGTTCTATAAAATCATAACCGATTTTTCGCCACAAAAAATAAATCTTCTGTATTATTATATTATTACTATTATATTCTAATATTTGTTCACATGTTTAAGGACACAATTCTTTACTATTATACAATCACTACACTAGTTATAATCGCACGCTATGAAAGTTTTTATTCGCCGCGGGGGTTCGAACCCTATAAGTTTACTATACCTGATTTGGGACACTAAGAGGAGGGTGGGAGTGGGTTGAAAATCGAAGTTATTAGTATGGTTTTATTTTGCAGACACTCCTCTTAAATCCCTCAAAAACTTGGCACGTTTCGATGAAACCCTGGGACATGAGTTCAGTTTTTAGAAAATTCGCAATTTCCCCATGTTATTTACTAGGCAGTCTGATAAGTACCTGAAAATTCTAAGAGATGGCATTAGTATTCACTAATGTGAACCATTTTCGTCGAGCTTGATCCTTCAAATGAC
>NC_046659.1:116628001-116661446 GCF_010883055.1 Belonocnema kinseyi | reverse complement strand
TTGGAACGATTCATAAGTGGTTTACCGAGTTTCGTTGTGGCCGTACGAGCACAGTTGATGCTGCACGATCTGGGCGCCCAAAAGAGGTCACTACACCAGAAACTGTCGAAAAAATCCATGATATGATGTTGAATGATCCCCAAGTGAAATTAAGAGAGGTAGCTAATGCTGTAGGCATATCATTGGAACGTGTGGGCAATATCGTGCATTCAGTTTTGGGCATGAAGAAGCTCTGCGCGCGATGGGTGCCGCGTTTGCTCACAGTGGACCAAAAACGAATTCGTGTGACAACTTCCCAGCAGAATTTGGCATTATTTTCGCGTAAGCCGACCGAGTTTTTGCGCCGATTCATAATCATAAATGAAACCTGGATCCACTACTACACTCCTGAGTCAACGCAACAGGCAAAACAGTGGGTTCCACCAGGCCAAAGTGCTCCGAAGCGTCCAAAAACGCAACAATGGGTCGGAAAGGTTTTGGTCTCCGTATTTTGGGATGCACATGTCATAATATTCGTGGACTATCTTGAAAAAGGTAAAACCATAACCGGAGCATACTATTCATCATTATTGGACCGATTGAAAATCGAAATCGCCGAAAAACGACTGCATTTGAAGAAGAAAAAACCGCTTTATCATCACGACAATGCGCCTGTTCATTCATGCTTAGTTGCACAAGCAAAATTGCATGAAATCGGCTTCGAATTGGTTCCTCAGCCACCGTATTCACCAGACCTGGCCCCCAGCGACTATCACTTGTTCCCTAACCTAAAGAGATGGCTCACCGGTAAGCGTTTTTACTCAAATGAGGAGCTCATAGCTGAAACTAAGGCGTATTTTGGAGACATTCCGATCGAGTACTTTTCAGACGGTATCAAAAAGTTAGACAATCGTTGGACTCGCTGTATCGACCTAAAAGGAGAGTATGTTGAAAAATAAAACCGACTTTGGCTAAAAAAACGTCTCCGTGTTTCATTTTTCAGGGACTTATCAGACTGCCTAGTAAATGGGATTTTTACGTGTTAATATTAGAATTTCAATCAAAAAAATTACGGATTTTCTTTCTCCGGAAATAGAAACTTTGGGGGGAGTATCTTACCCTGTAGCTCGAAAAGCGTTGTTTGACCACCCCAGTGGTCAAAAAAGATTTTAAAAATATTTTTAAATTCTTTTGAAATGTCGAAAATTATTCGAAATATTTTGTAATCTGTGTAAAATCTTTGTGAAATCTTTTAAAGTATCACAAATTAGTTGAAATATTTAGAAATCTATAAAAAATCTTTGAAATTTTGTCACATCACTAAAAATTTTAAAATATTCTTGAAATTATTAAAATGTTCTGAAATATTTGTGAAATTTCGTGGAATTCTTGTGAAATAATTTAAAAATTTTAAAATAATTAAATCTGAAATTAAAAAAAAAATTTTGTAATAATTAAAATCTTTTGAAATATTTTTAAAATCTGCAATTTTTTAAAAATATTTTTAAATCTTCAAATTTTGCGAACTTATTGTCAAAACTTTAAAATCTTAAAAAAATCATTAAAATATTTTAAAATAACACAAATTAGTTGAAATATTTTGAAATCTATGTAAAATCTTTGAAATTTTATGAAATCTTTGTGAAAATATTGAAATACTTTTAAAATCTGATAATTTTTGTTAAACTTTTTTGAATCATTGAAATCTTTTGAAATATTTGGAAATTTTTTTTAAATGTTATTAAAATGGCAACTTTCTTAACAATATTTTTAAATCTCTTTGAAATATTGGTGAAAACTTTAACATATTTTAAAAATGTGAAATTGTTAAAAAATATTTTAAAATCTTTTTGTTATTTTTTAAATCATTGTGAAAACTTTGAAATCTTTGTGTAACTATTGAAATATTTGTGAAATCTTTTTGAAATGTTTTAATATTTTTGAAATTTTTAATTTTTTATAAATATTGTTAAAACTTTTCCAATTTTTGTAAAATAATTGTCAAAACATTGAAATCTATGCGAAATAATTGAAATTTTCTGAAGTCTTTGAGAAATTATTAAAATATTTTGAAAAATTTTGAAATATGATATTTGTTTGAAATCCTTGTAAAATTATTTAAATCTTTGCGAGTTGTTTGTTAAATCATTTAAAGTATCACAAATTAGTTGCAATATTTTGAAATATTTTGAAATCTATGTTAAATTTTTGAAATTTTGAAAAATTATTTATGTATTTTAAAGTATTTAGGAAATCTGAAATTATTTTTAAAATCTTTTTGAAATAACTGAAATCTTCCTAAACATTTGTGAAATCTTTTGAAACATTTTTAAGATCTGAACTTTTTTCAGTATTTTAAAATCTCTTTGACGTTTGTGTGAAATTAAGGTCAAAACTTTAAAATCTTTATGAAATATTTTGAAACATTTTTAAAATCTGAAATTTTTAAAAAATATTTTAAAATCTCTGAAACTTTTGCGAAATTATTGTCAATACTTAAAAATCCTTGAAAAAAACATTTACATTTTTGTGAAATCTTTTAAAGTAGCACAAATTAGTTGAAATCTTTTGAAATCTATGTAAAATATTTGAACTTTTGTGAAATCATTGACATATTTTTAAAATCTGAAAATTAAAAAAAATATTTTGAAATCTCTTTGCAATGTTCGTGAACTCAGTGCGAAAACTTTGAAATGTTTTTGTAACTATTGAAATATTTGTGAAATCTTTTTAAATATGTAATTTGTTTTAAAATATTTATTACTATTTATTTTGACAATTTTTGTAGAATAATTCAATTAATTTTTTATGTTAGGGAAATTTTTCTCAGCTTCAATGTTAACTTATAATTTTATGATGTAATAACAATTTGAAATTCGAAAATTTTTAGAAGCTTTTACTTTGAACGAGATAATTTAGTTTCCAATATCAGATTGTCAAATGATAATCACTTTGAGTTTAAAATTAATCAAATAAAAAAATTTTCAATGACGCAGTATATATTCGTATCCTTGGTTCAGATAATTTTATTCATAGGAATTGATAAACATAATTTCATTATTATAACATGTTTTCAAATGACAATCTGTTTGGTAATAACCCATTGGGCACCAAATTTGGCCACGTATTTACGACATCTTTACGACATCCTATGTCCATGTCATTTCGGTGTCTTTTCGATATCGTAAAGACATCGTCAGAGCTTACGTTACAGCGTCTTTACGATATCGTAAAGACATCGTCAGATCCTACGACATATTTACGATCTCGTAAAGACGACTTAACGATATGGACATAGGATGTCGTAAAGTTGTTGTAAAGATATCGTAACGATGTCGTAAATACGTCGCCAAATTTTGTGCCCAACGGGACCAATTTTATCCAGATCCAAACATGTTTACTGTTTCATGTACTGTTTTCCTGTTATGCCGATAGAGTTAGTAGTAAAAATGACTTGTCTAATCTTCTCAGGGAAGGCAGAAAATAGTGTAAAGTCTGACCAATTACTTTGCCAAATATCAGTAAGCAATTACTTGCTTTAAATCAATCTATCGATTGAATTAACTCTTCAAATAACAGAAAATACTTAACTTTAGTACAGAACATATAGAAAATATAGTTTTTTAATGTTTAAATTAAATTTTTTTCGCAATAAGATCTACTACTTCATCAATCGGAAGTTCGTGGTTCATTTCCCAGTAGAGAGACGAGATTAGATATTTTTTCAAACAAAATTTAATTTTTAAATTAAAAAAAAAATTTTTCATCTCGTCTATAATATAATTCTACATGTGAAAAGAAAATAATACAAAAAAGAAAAAAAAATTAATTGCGATATAAGTGTATTTACTTATAAAAATGGTTGTCGACAGACAACTTATTGTGACAATAACGGCCATTTGAAAGTTTACACGATGAAGAAATAAAAAAAATATATGTACATTCAAAGTCCAAGGTTTTTCCAGCAAAATAATTTTTTATAAAGCCTTGCGCTCAATTCGTCGCTAAATGTAGCTAATTTTTCCTAAAAAGTTTTTTAATTGATAAAATCAAGAGCAACCCATACTTTTAAAATCTAAACCAAGGATAAGAATATATACTGCGTCATGGCTGAATTATCACAAAAAGTGTTTACCCGTGGAATGGAAATTTTGGCAAAGATAAAAATATGAGATTCGTCGACTGTGTTTATTTTCTAATATATAATCATTCTTTAAATAAATAAATATTCGAAGGCAAAGCCAATTTGCAATAAAATACAAAAATTTGGAATTACATTTTTTGTACCAAAAACATATACATTTTTAAGAGTATAGTCCAATCTTCAAGCAAACCCGATTCACTTTCAACCAAAGAACTTTATTTTTAAGCAAAAAAAAAAATTAAATTTCTACCAAAATAGATGAATTTATAAATTTTCTAAATAAACTCTAATTATTCCTTGCATTTAGAAAAATCTTTTAAATCTTCATCAATTAAAAAAAAATTATTCACCAATCAATTTTTCCAATAATCTTAAGAAAAGTTTTTTATTTTCTTAATACCTTTAAAAATTCTTAAAATCCTTCAAAACCTTCAAAAATCTATTTTTTCATAACAAATTTTTCACGTCTTTTAAAAAATTGTATACCTTCTAATGGCGTTTTTTAATTATTCTAATTTTTATCAATTTTATTTACATTCTGTAAAAAAATAAATTATTTTTAAGTCTTCAAGATTAATTTTTGATAATTTTTTGAATGGATAAAAATATTTTTAAATGTTCATTAAAAATATTTTCTCAAAGTAGATAGATAAAATTCTAATTATCTTTTTCAATTATTAAAATTTTTATAAAATCTTTTTAAATTAAAAAAATTTCCTTGAAATATTTTGATTTAAAAAAATATAATTTATCATTTATTTCATATGTCAACTTCACTTTTGGGAGAATTGTACAGTGTCGGGAATTTCATTTTTCGGGATATTTTAGTTTCTCCCGGGAACTTCTTATTCGAGAATGTTTAAATTCGGTAAAATTATAAGGCGTTTGGGAATTTTCCAATTTAAGATTTTTATATTTCGGCAATTTCATAATTTCGGGAATTTCATATTTTAAATATTTTCTTTTGTCCGGAATTTCACAGGGTCGAGAATTTTATTTTTTGCGATTTTGAAGTTGTTCCTTGGGAATTTTATTATTCGGGATTTTTTAAATTCGGGAACCTTATTTTTCGGGATTTTTACTATTCGGGAATTTCCCATTTCAGGAATCTTATTTTTTGGGATATTTTAGTTGAATCTCGGGAATTTTTTTTCGGCAATGTATAAATTCTGTAAAATTATAAACCTATCGGGAATTTTACAATTTAGGATTTTTATATGTCGGTATTTTTATTATTTTGGGAATTTCTTTTTTCGAATATTTTAGTTTTTGGGAATTTTTCAGTAGTCCCAAAAAAAAAACAAAAAATTTATTCTACATTGACAATGGCGAGTTCAGAGGAGACTCATAACTCGTGAAAGAGTATATCTTCGATAACTGTAAATGCAAGAGTTCAGAGAAAGGGAATTTGGTGGCGAGAGGGAGAAATGATAAAACGGATTCCTGGGACATTAGCCGTTTTTGTTCAGTAGTCATTTCGACAGCCACAAGAATGTATCTCTTTAAATCAGGTATGTCACCATATTTTTAATTACTTAAATGCTGTTAATTTTAATAACAATTTAAATAAATAAAAATAAATACATGGCACGGCTGTACCTAGTTTAAGCACAAGTTGAATACTAATGAGATTTTTTCTTTGATTAGCTTGAAATTTTTTAAATCTTTTGAAATATATGGAAAATCTTCGAAATTTTTGAAATCTTTTTGAAATCTTTCAAATATTTGTGAAATCTTTTTTAACGCTAAAATTGTTAAACAATATTTTAAAATCCTTTTGAATTTTTTTTAAACTATTGTGAAAATTTGCAAATATTGGTAAAACCATTGAAATATTTATAAACTCCTTTCAAATTTTACTAAAATCTTTTGAAAAATGTTTAAATCTTGTATCAATGTTCGTGAAATCATTGTGAAAACTGTGTAATCTTTTGTTAAATTGTTGAAATCTTTGTGAAACCATTTAGATCTTTTCAAATATTTCTGAATTTTATTGAAATATCTTTAATGATTTGCAATATTTGTAAAATCTTTGTGAAATCATTCAAATATTTGTGAAATATTTTGAAATCCTTGGAACGCTTTTAAAATCTAATGTTGGTTTTGAAATATTTTTTAATTCTTTAAAGTCTTTTGAAATATTTGAAAACTTTGAAATTAAAAAAAAAAATTGAAATCTTGTTGACACCTTTGTGAAATTATTGTCGGAACTTTAAAATCTTTTTAAATTCATTGAAATCTTTTAAAGTATTTCAAATTATTTGAAATATTTTTTAATGTATCTGAAATCTTTGAAATTTTGTGAAATGTTTGTGAAATAATTTAATTCTTTTCAAATATTAAAAAAATCTGAAATTAAAAAAAATATTTCTAAACCTTTTTGAAAATTTTATGAAAGCAATGTGAAAACTTTGAAACTTTTGTGAAATCATAGAAGACGTTGTGAAACCATTAAAACATTTTTAAATATTTTTAATATCTGAATTTTGTTGGAAGCATTTCGGAATCTTTTTCAAATTTTTCTAAAGAATTAAAAACTTTTTAAAAACTGAAATTTTCTTCAATATTTTATATAATCATAAAATGATCAAATCCGAAATTTTACATCAACATCATCTGTATTAATCAATAAATATTATTTTTTACTATAAAAAGTCTCCATTCACTACATATTTTTTGGATAATTTGAAATTTAATATTAATTAAATACAAAAATTTACCACTTTCAAAAATGGTCACAATAGTTTTTTTTATTTTAATTTTAAAATGTTAGTATGGCGGCAGACAATCGTAATCAACAAAAATATCCTATTAGAATTTAAATATCATTTAAACTAGGTCCATGCTTGCTAGGAAAAATAAAATATTTCGTAACAAGTTACATTATCATAATGCGTGTATAAAATTTAAAAAAATTAATGGTATGAAATATTTTTCAGGAATTTTGCTATTCATGGTCGGCCTTTCTGTCGCAGATATTGCTTTTGAATTCAAAAAAGCTGAAATCGTTCCTGATGTTATAACCAAAGCTCCCACTGAAGAAGTTGAGGTAAATTATAATTTTATTGTCTTCTGGAAATTTTATTAAAAAAATGTTAAATTTATTATATTTATATTTTTTGTTAATATTTATTTATAATTTTATTATAATAATTTAAAATAAATTGTAAGGATTTTAAATTAAAATTTAAGAAGTTGAATTCACAATTTTAATATATGAATATTATTATATAAATATTAAAACTTAAATAATAAGGGTAATATTTAAAAAGTTACTATAAATATATAATTAATAAAAAATATTAAAAAAAAAAAACAGGTAGAATATGGAAATAAAGAGGTCAAGTTTGGTGAAGAATGGACACCAACACAGGTGAAAAATGCACCGGAAATTGATTACGAGGACGATGAAAACGCCTTTTATACTTTGATGATGACAGGTATTTTATACAGCGACACATTTAAAACAGATGATATTTTTAAAAATTTTGAAACTGAAATGTCAGAAAACCGGAAAAGAGTGGTCGGATTTCAGAATCATATAGTATAAATTTTTCTCGGCAAACGTCGTTGATCCCTGGACACTTTTCGAAAAAGTTTCGAATTTAAATTGTAGAAGTATGGTTTTAAAATCTTTTGAAATTTATCAAAATATTTTTCCAAATGTTGTAAAATCATTAGGAAAACTTTGAACTCTTTGTGATATCATTGATATCTTTGTGCACTCTTCTTTTTTTAAATCTGATTTTTTTTTAATATTTTGAAATCTTTAAAAAAAATTTCAAATCTCTTTGAAATCTTTTCAAATAAAAAATTTTTGTGACATTAGTGGGAAAAATTTGAGATGTTTGTGATATCATTAAAATATTTGCGAAATTTTTGTAAAAACATTTGAAATATTTTGATATAATACGTTAACCTTCTTTTTCTTTGAAAAATTTTGAAATCTTTAAAAAAAATTTTAATCTATTTATTTATATATTTATATATTTTGAAAGCGACGTGAAACTTTTGTGTAATATTTGTGTAATCGTTGAAATCTTTAAAAAAATTTAAAAACTAACGATCTTTAATACTTTAAAATCTATGTGAAATGTTTGTAGAGTCTTTGAAATTTTCATAAATCTGTTTGAAAACATTTACATTTTTTGAAATGTTTAAAACTATTTGAAATCTAAATTTTTTTGTGAAATTATTGGGAAAAATTTGAAATGTTTTTAATATCATTACAATTTTTGCGAAATCTTTGTAAAAACATTTGAAATATTTTGAACTAATTCGTTGATCTTCTTTTTCTTTGAAAAATTTTGAAATCTTTAAAAAAAATTAAAAATTAATTTATTAATATATTTTGAAATCTACGTAAAACATTTGTGAAATCTTTGTGAAATCATTAAAATCTTTACAAATATGTTTTAAAACTAGCGTTTTTTAATGTTTTAAAATCTATGTGAAATGTTTGTCGAGTCTTTGATATTTTTTTAAAATCTGTTTGAAAACATTACAATTTTTTAAAATGTTTTAAACTGTTTGAAATCTTTTAAAATCTTTTGAAATATTTGTGAACATTTTAAAATGATCTTAAATGATTTGAGATATTTTAAAATCTGGTGAAATCCTTTGAAATATTTTTGAAACCTGTTTTTTTTTTTCAAATGTTTTAGAATCTATATGAAACGTTTGTGAAGTATTTGAAATTTTTAAAAATCTTGATGAAGTCATTAAAATGTTTTGAAATTTTTTTAAAATCTTTGGACTTTTTTAAATCCTTCCCGAAATTATTGAAATATTTGTGAAATCTTTTCAACTAAGTAATTTGTTGATATGTATATTAAATTTGGTTAAATGTTAGAAACTGTAATATATTATTTTTGAGGAGTGCCTTTACTCATATAACGATGTTTAAATAAATACAAGTAGTTGCAAAAAAATAGGATCGCTTATAAAAAAATGTAAAAATTGGTAATTCTGTTTTTAAACAAAAAACTAATAGAAAAAAAAATCAAATTTGTTTGAAATATATTTAACTTTTATTATCAAAAAAGTGCTGCATTCGGATAAAAAATAATAAGCTGTAGACTAATTTATTCAGAAAAACGTTTTACTGATTAATAATAATAATATTATATAATTAATATTGTATATTTTTATACTTATTGTTTATTAATTTTCTATTTTTTATTTTTTATTATTATTCTAATAGCAATTTATTTGTTAAAATTTTCTGAACACTTATATTCTTCTTTACATATTACGTAACATTATTTTAAATCCTTTTACCTTCCCAAACCCTAACTTCAGTTACGTAACATTTTTTTTTGTATTAGTTTAAAAATTTTAATAGAGGTTTTGTAAATTAAAATAGATTTTTAGGATGAAGTGCGGTATAGAAATAAATTAGACAATATTTTGACGTAACACAAGAATGCTTTTTTGATATTTTTTTAGTTACACGCATTTTCAAATTATTTACAAGAACAGAAGTATCAGCCGTTTTTTTAGAATTATAAAAGTTTTATCATTTTCATGAGATAATTAGGAAAGAATTTTAAAGATTTAAGATGTGTCGAAAAAAGAATGTAGAAGATTTAAAAAATATATATTTTATTTTAATGGATTTTACAAATTATTAGAAAAATTTTAGCCTTTTCAGTAGATATTTAGGTCTTTTATAATTTCAGAAGAAATAATAAATATTCCATAAATTTTCGGATACGCTTCCAAGGTTTCAAATATTTAAAATCTATGCAAAGACTCTTGAATTCCTAAAAATATTTTAAAATGAATACAATTATTCTTGAAATTTTGAAATATCATTTAAAATGTAAAAAAATTACCTCAAAACCTTCAAAAATTTCTTACGAATTGAGGAAAATTATAAAAGATTTTTGAATATTTCAGATTCGCCAACGAAAAATCTAGATTAAAAAATATACATATTTTACGGAATTTTACAAAATAATAGGAAAAGTTCGAGCCATTTTAAAATTAAATATCTACACAATACTTCTTAAATTAAAAAAAATTGTTTTCATCTGACTGGAATTTTTATTGAAATTTTGAAATTTTCCTAAGAATTTAAATAACATTTATTTCTTTACTTGAGACCTGTCAAAGTTATTTTAATTAAGGGCATAATATACTTTACCATATGGGTTTTCAGTTTTCTATACATTTTTTTAACAATTTTTTATTTGAAAAAAAAACATTAGTGTCCAGACGTTTGCGTTTTTAACGTCTGACTTTTTTTTTGTTTAAAAACTTTCACATAAATCTGCATTTTTTAAAATCTTCTGCAGTATAAACATCTTCTTTATTCTCCTTAAATCTTCGCAATATTTATAGAATTTTATTGTTTAATTTATTTTTTATCTTGTAATGTTACCAAATTGACACATTTTGTTTTAAAATCTTCTTCTCTTTCTCGAAATTTAGGGAAATATTTGATGTTTCAAAATCTTTTTTGAATTTTCTTCTAAAGCTCATTTTTCAAATTAAAAAATCTAAAGAAACTGTTTTTGGAATCTAAAGAATTTATGTCATTATCCTGCATTTTAAAAAAGTCCTAAAATATCTTATCAATTTTCATTGTTTTTTAAATCGTTTAAAAACTTCTAAATATCTTTTAAATTTACTATAATTTGTTCGAAAATTATATATTTTGGCACGATGTTGCTTTAAAAGCTTGTAAACACTTTTTTTTTTTTAATTTTATGATATAATTTAAAAAGTTTTGTAATCTTTTTTAATGAGCACTTATAACTCATTAGTAAAAAATTGTTTGAAATTTTCCCATGAATCTAAAATATATATTTTTTCTTCTCTTCTCGCCCTAAAAAATTAAGTTTACCTAAATTTGAATTAAATCCTGGAAAATTGAAATAATTGTATTAAAATTTTTCATTTATTTTTAACAATTTTGAAATCTTTGAATTTTAAAATTATTATTTCAGAATGAAATATTAACTGCTTAAAATTATCCCATAACTGTTTAAAAAAATGTCATCTCAAAATCTTTCAAAATTATTAACACGCTTCTATTGTTCTAATTCTTAAAATGAGTTTTTGTTTCAATAACTCCCTATTCTTGCAGTGATTTTTGGCTATCATATTTTTCGAATTAAAAACTGTAAAATATTTGAAAAAATTCTGTAAACAAAGTCATGTTTTTATATTTTTTGTATGAATTTTTTTGAATTTTTGAATTTTTTTAAAATTTTTCTCTGAATTTTCTTTTTTCTATGAATTATTCTTTTAACAAATCAATTAAAAATTTTACAATAATGATTTCTGAATGTGATATTTTCTAAAATTACAAAATCATAACTTTTTTAAAATTAAAATGTGCATATGTTATTTACACTACAATGCGTATAACATCATGAAGAATATTTTCTGTAAATTTCATAAAAAAAAATCAAAAATTAGCTAAATTATGGCGAGTCGAAATCAAAAAATACAAGAACAAATTATTTTCTAAAAAGCGGGGGTTTTTAGTTTTTTTCGAAAATGGATAAAGCTACCATTTTTTTTAGCAAAAGTCAAAATTTGTTTGATAAATTTCCAGGGGCCTTTCCCGTGCAGCGAAAAAAATTTATATAGGTGATTATAGAAATCAGTTCCTCAATTGTTAGCAAAATTTTTTTTTATTTTTCTGATCATTTTTCTGTGAATAATTCTTTTAACAAATCAACTAAAAATGTTATATTAATGATTTCTTTATGTCATATTTTGCAACTTTAGAAATTTATAACCTTTGATTAAACAAAAATGTTGATATGTTATTTACACTACAAGACGTATAACATTAAAGCGAATATTTCGTGCAAATTTCATTAAGAAATTCCAAAACTTGACTGAATTATGGCGAGTCGAAGTAAAACAAACGCAAGAAAAAATTCTTTTCTAAAAAGGGGGTTTTCGCGTTTTATGCGAAAAAGAAAAAAGTACAACTTTTCCATCTAGAAAAAAATATGCTCAATTAAATTTCCTATAAGACTATGTACTATTAAAAGTAAAAGTCGAAAATTGTTTGAAAAGTTTCCAAGGGGCCTTCTCTGCTCAGCAAGAAAATTGTTTATAGGCGTTATAAAATCCGGCCCCTCAATTTTTAAACAAGACTTTGACCTTTTTTTCCTAGATCCCGATGCACCGAGTCGTACGAATCCCACATATCGTGAATTTTTACATTGGTTGGTCGGAAATATTCCTGGAGATCATATTTCCAAAGGTAAAATTTTGGCCCCTTATGTTGGCTCTGGCCCCCCGAAAGGATCTGGACTTCACAGATACGTCTTTTTGGTTTACAAGCAGCCTGGACAAATTAATTTTGAGGAATTTCAGTTAACTTCTAATGGAAAAGAAGGTCGTCGAAAATTCTCGGCCAAGAATTTTTCAGAAAAGTACCAATTGGGTGATCCAATTGCCGGGAATATGTTCCAGGCCCAATGGGATGAGTCCGTCCCCCAGTAAAAAGGAGCGTTTTTCACATGTTTTTATTCTTTTATTTGGCTGATATAATATTAATAGTCATGCTTTAAAATGTATATCCATGTAAAAGTAAAGGTGGTTAAAAAAAGAGTTATTTTTTAAATTGCAATTAAAATAAAATAAGCAATTTTTGAAAAATGGACTTGAAAAATATTTTTTAAATTTTAATGAAATTCAGGGGAAATATTGGAACCAAAAGAAACAATTTGTATTGAAGCTATTTTACAAAAAGAATAATTAAATAAATTAAATCTTTTTTGGACCACTCTGATGAAAGTGAATAAAAAATAAATAAAATGCTTTCTACTATAATAGTCTCGATTTTTTCTAGTTTCATAATTAATTATGACTTATTATTATTAAACTAAATTTTTTTTTGATACCATATACAATAATTGTTCTTAAGAATCTTTTAAAGATATCCTGAAAATTTTATTTTAACACAAAATTTTCCTTCGTAGTTATTTATAATTAAAGTTTAATCTATATTTATACTCCCGATAGGGTAATTATAGATCAAAATTTTTGATCCTTAATAAAAGTATTTTGTTAAATATCTTAGTAAGAATCCTTAGGTATGTTTAGAAAAATAATTTTTGACAAAAATATAAAAATCTATTTGATACATAATTATCCCGTTTGACGATAAGGAATTTATTTTTTTTAAATATAGAGCCCCCACTATTTTACATACGGGGGGGACTTTCTTCGACTCTCCTCCAAATATTTATTTATTGCAGGATAATTTTTTTGCTTTCTCTTCTTTTTCTATTTAAATGTGAACTTAATTTGTGAAACCAAATAAGAAAATTTAACAATCTTTTTTTATGTTATTGGTTTTGACTATGCAAAATTTATTAAATAATTTGATGTTAATTGTTTTTTGTTTACTACTCAAAAATAAATATTTATTTCATGCAAACCCAGGCAAACCCAGGCCTTTCAGATTGCCGGTCTGATGCTCTTACCCACTAAGCTACAAAGAGACGAGATCAATTTCTTCACAACCCTTACAAGTTGAATTCTGACGTAATTCCTTCTACTTGTAAGATTAATTTTTCAAATATTTGAATGTTTTTTTTCTTATGTTAGCTATTTGGTTTTAAACATTTTAAACTATTTTTTATTAAAAGTTCATTCTTTCGGTTGAAAAGTCCATTATGAAAATTTTGATTAAAGTTTATCTTTTCTTAGCTAAAAATTGTATTATTTTCTTAAATATGTTATTAATCTTTAAAAAAGTCAACAACTTTGTTAAAGCGCCATAATGATTGGTTAAAAAATTGAACTGTTTTGTTGAAAATTTGTCATTTTGGCTTGAAATTTTTAAAATTTGGTAGCAAATTAAAAAATATAATCTTTTTTGTTTAAAACTGCAACCACCAGGTTAAAATTTAATCTGCTTTGGTTGAAAATGATCTTTTTTGTTTAAAATTCAGATTTTTTGGTTAAAACTGATATATTTTGCAGAAAATTCGTATTTTTGGACCAAAAATGCAAGAATTTGTTAGAAAATTCTACAATTTGCTCTAAAGTTGAATTACTATGTTGAAAATTTAAAAAAAAAAACTGTTTTACTGTTCCTTTTTTGATTGAGAATTGATTTCTTTTAATTAAAAATTGAACTATTTGGTTGAAAATTCATGTATTTTGTTAAAAATTCATCCTCTGTGGTAAAAAATTAATCTACTTGTTTGAAAATGTAACTATTTATTGGAAAATTTATTATAGAAAATCAATTTTCTTGGTAAAAAATGCAACTGTTTTGGTTCAGCATTAATCAGTTTTAGTAAAAAATTTAAATAACTCGTTGAAAATTCGTTTTTTATGTAGAAATTCAACTGTTTATTATTTAGAATTAAAATTTCGCAATTCACTTATTCAGCTGAATATTGATTTTTTGTATAAAAAATTTCACAGGATGAAAATTCAACTAATTGGATAAAAATTAACTACTTAATGAAAATTCGAATTAGTTTTCGAATTAGTTTAAAATTGAATTATTTGGTTGTCATTTTTGTAGAAAGTTTGTCTTTTGGCCTAAAAAATTACAAATTTTGGATGAAATATTTGTTCTTAATTGACTAAGAAACCTATTTTGTCTTTTTTATTTAAAAATTAATCATTTCAGTTTAAAAATTCAACACTTTGGTTCAAAGTTGAACTCATTTAATAAAAATTTAATTATTTGTTTGAAGATTCGTAAATTTAGTTGAAAATTCATCTCTGGCTGAAAATGGAACTCTTTGCTGAAAAATGAGTTTTTTTTTAAATTAATTTTTATAACTGAGCATTGATCTCTTATAGATTGAAAATTTGCCTGTTTGATAAAAATGTATATTTTTGGGTTAAAAGTCAACTGTACTATAGAAAAAGACTTTTTTTTTGTTTGAAAATTTATCTCCACTAGTAGAAATTTCCTCTTATGTGTTAAAAATTGAACTATTTAGTTGAACATGTATCCGTTGGGGTTGAGGATTCAACTTTTTAGAAATTATTTTTTAAATTACAAATAAATATTTTGTTACTTTAAATAAAATTCTTTATTTTTTTACATGAAAATTCAACAATCTGTATAAGATTTAATGTATTTTGTTGAAATTCGACCTTTTTGGTGAAAAAATAATCTTCTTGGCTGATTAAGCGTCTTTGAGGTGAAATTTATATAAAATATTTACATATCTTTTGGTTGAAAATGCTATGGTTTGGATGAAAATAAACCTATTTTGGTTGAGGATTCAACTTTTTAAATGAAAATTAAGTTTTTGAGAATAATAATTATTTTCGGATTATAAATTCAATTGCAGTTTGAAAAATGAGTTTTTTTAAAATTGCAAATAAGCTTTTTTTACTGAAAATAAGTTTCTTTAAATGAAAATTTACCTATTCCATTTTGCTTAAAAATCAAAATGTTTTAGATGAAGAATTAAACTAATATTTGGCTAAAAAATTAATGTTGTTAGTTAAAAATGCAACCATTGGTAAAAAATTATGTATTTTTTGAGAATTCGTTTTTTGTAATAAAAAATTAATGTATTTGGTTGAAAATTTATCTTTTTGTTAAAAGTCCAATTCTTTGGTTAACAAAAAAATTGAAATATTCCATTTTTGGTTAAAAATTGATCTCTTTTAGTTGAAAATTCAACTTTTGTTAAAAATTGGTCTTCTTGAATTGAAAATTCATCTCTATCCGTAAGAATGTCATCCTTTTTAGTTAAAAATGCAACTATTTTGTTGAAAATGCACCTTTTTTGTAGATATTTTCTCTTTTTGTTAAAAATCCAACTCCTTGCTGACAGATGGAACCACTTTGTAAACAAAATTCTTCAATTAATTTTTTTAATTGAAAATGTAACTATTTGTTTTAAAATGAGCTTTTTTGTCGAAAAAAATTTTAACGAAAATTCAACTATCTTTTTCAAAATCTATATATTTTGTTGAAAATTCGTCCTTTTTGGGTATAAACAATTTTGTTGTTGAAAGTTTCATCTAATTATCAACTATCACATTTTTGTTTGAAAATTCAACTGTTTTGTTGAAAATTAATTTTCATTTATAATTAAGAATTAATTTTTCTACTTAAAATTTAATTGTTCTATTTTTGTTTAAAACTTAATCTTCTAAAATTAAATAATTAACTGTTTTCTAAATAAATTATGTATTTTGTTTACAATTCGTCATTTTTGGTGGAAAATTAAACGTTTGGGTTGATATTTTCTCTTTTTGTTGAAAATTCAACTCCCTGTTTGAACATGGAAACACTTAATAAAAAAAATTGAATTAATTTTTGTAATTGAAAATGTAACTATTTGTTTGCAAATTAGCTTTATTGTTGAAAAATTCATATTTTGGTTTACAAATTTAATTGCACTACAGAAAATTCGATTTTTGAATCGAAAAATTATTCCTTTTAGCAGAAATATAATATTTTTGTGGCTACAAATATAACTGTTTTGGTTGAGGATTCAACAATTTTGTTGAAAATTTGATTTTTACATGAATTTTAAGTTTTTCAGTTTTGATTTGAAATTTATCTTTTTTTAATAAAAAATTCAACTATTTTTTAAAGAATTAATGATTTTTTTTTAAATTCAGCATTTTTGGTAGAAATTTAATCTTCATGGTAGCCAATTTGTCTTTTAGGATTAAAACAACTTTTTGGTGTAAATTTCATCCACTTATCAACTATTACATTTTTGGTTGAAAATTCATCTTTTTAACTTAAAAATTCTACTCGTGAGTTAAAAGTTTACTTTCTTTTCTAAAATTGATTTAATTCGTTGAAGATTTATAATTTATTAGAAATCGAATCTCTTTGTTTAAACATTTAACCTACTTTTTCAAAATTTTATTTTTCTTGGAACATTAAATTATTAAATTTTTTAACTAAAAATCTAACTATTTGATAGAAGAAAATTAATTTCGTAATAGAGAATGAGTTTTTTTCTTCAAAATTTATCTATATTTGTATAAACTTATTATTATTCTTTTAGTTACAAATACAATTGGTTGTTTGAAAAAGAATCTGTTTTTGTCAAAAATTCAACTATTTTGTTGAAAACTCGTCTTTTTTGGTTCTCCAGTTTTAGATTTAAAATAAAAATAATTTCTTGCTTAAAATATAAATTATTACACTTTTCGTTGAGAAATCATCTTTTAGGTAAAATTCAGCCACTTGTTTGAAATTTGAATTATTTATTTAATTAATTTATAAAATTAAGATCCCCCCTCAAATTGCACTATGTTATTTTTTAATTACCCCTAAAATAAATTCAAGAAAAAATGGTCAGCATAAATAAAGCAAGAAGAAATAAAATTTCGAATTAATTAAAAAAAATGAAGTTTATGAGTTCCTCTATTTGTTCAGTTAAATGACATCTTAGCTGGGTTTTCGAGAGATACCGTTTTTAATTTACCCAATTATCATAATTGTAAACAATTTTTTTTAAATCGACATTGGTATCTCTGATTTTAATTTTTTTAAATGAATTGAAAAATAAATAAAAACAACAAAAAAATAAAAATGATAGATATTTGTTCCCTTCAGATAATTTTTTTAGCATTAAGCTAATTGAAAAATTTCGTTCGATTCAAATTTATTCAAATTCAATCTCGCCTTGCTTTTTTACTCTTATATGGCATAAAAGTGAACGTAACTTAAGGCTTTTTGACTGGCGGGGAGAGCATATAACTTTCTTCCCGACGCGTTGGCTACAACTTTAGTAGCCAGGAACAAAGAATGAAGCATCTAGTATCAGGTAAACCAAGAAAATTTTTATACTTATTCTTAAATATAACAATTTTCATTCTGAGTTTTTTATTTTTTTTATAAACAATATTTCTTACTGTATTTAATTTTATGGATTGCTTTATTTTTAAATAATATTAATCAACATAATAAGTCACATTTGACCTACATTACATTCATTATAAAACGAACTTTTTTATAACGATTTTTTATAACTAATGCTCACAGGAAGCTATTAAAATTTTCATGGACGTTGTAATTAAATTATTCAAACATTTAAATGCAACTTTCATTTTAATTTTCTTGTGTAAAATCATGTGGGAAATCACTTATTTTAATTTTTTCACTTCTTATTTATCATTTTTATTATTATTATACTTATTTTTTGTCTTGAAAACGAAAATCAACCAAAATAATAATAATAATTATTATTTCAATTAAAAAATTATAATAGCAATTTTTAACTCTTAAAAGTAATTTATGACTAAAATTGTTTTTAAATTAGCATGTTTTCAAAAAGGGTTGATATTATATCATATAATTTATTTATTTATTTATAGCAATTTTCCTTTGCACGGTCGCTTTTTCGATTGCAGAAGTGCCCGATGTTAAAACTAAATTTGAAGAAGCCAAAATTGTGGCTGACATTATAGAAACAGCTCCAACTGACTTAATTGAAGTAAATAAAAAATTTATACAATTTTAAATGAAATTTTGTTTGTTTTTACTTTTTCTTCAAAAAAGGTAAAAATTCATTTTTTTTCTAGGTAAAATATGACAATACATCGGTGATCCTTGGGAATGAATTGACACCAACAGCAACGAAATTTATTCCCCACATTGATTACAAACACGATGGAGGAGTTCTTTACACTTTGTCTATGACTGGTAAGTTTATAAATGATATTCTTAGATTTAAAAACGAATCTATATTTAATTATAAAATATAAAATTTGTTTAATTTTATTTGTATATTTTAATTATTTTCTTATTTATATAAATCTACTACATATTATTTGCAAACGAAAATGTGAAAAAATTGTTAAGTGAAATCAAAAGAAGAGTTTAATTTTTATATTTTTGAATTCCAGTGGTTTGAATTTGTATCTGAATATTCATCGAAAAAAGAAAAAAAAAGAAATATATGGTAGTTGTCGCGTTTCACGACCTCATCAACTTTCACTATAAAACCGGTTTTCTGTTGTTCAGTTTTCAATCAGTATTTATACTAACTTTTATTTTATGAATAAAAAATATTTCAATTTGTAATATAGAAATAAAAAACTAATTATATTTTTCTGGTTTTCTATATGAATTATAATTTTACTAGACAAGTAAAACGTTCTCGGTTATTTTTCTGTTTCACGCAATTTTTGAACTAAAAAATAAAATTGATATTATTCGAGATATTATTAATTTCATAATATCTCAAAAAATCTGAAATAACGGAAAAGAAAAGCTAAAACAATATTTTTGATAATTGACGATAAAATTAACAAAATTATTTCGTATTGTGATTCTTCTTTTGAACCTCACGGTTTTGTTAGAAAATAGCTGATTTTCAGTGAAAAAAAGTTAACATAACCTTAAATTGTTTCAAATATGTATATATATATTTTTAATTTATGTCAAAATTTCCGGTGAAAACTGCTATCTTAACCTAGAGTTCTACACAAATTTATAGTTTTATATGAAATTTTGTGATTTTTCAAACAAAAATACCGATTTCCGCTTTAAAACACCAACATAATCTATAGTTCTTTAAAAGTTGTGAATATTCTTTGAAATATAATATTTTTATTAATGAAAAAACCAATTTCTGGATTGATAATACTAACATACCACAACAGAAAATTATTCAGAATAATAACAATAAGACAATAACCAATTTTCCATCAGAAATGCTAATATAACCTCAAACTGTGCAATATTCATTTAAATCGAATTATAATAATTTTTGTTTATAATGCCAATTTTTTGTGTATAATGCTAGCATAACCTAAAATGTAAAAAAAAATATAAATCTATAAAATATAATGATCTTTGTTAAAAAAGCTGATTTTATTTGAAAAACGGTAGCAATGTCTGAAAAACTTAAAAAAAGTAAATCTTGTTTGAACTGTTTGAACTAAAATGATTTTTATTTGTGAATACGAACTTTTGGTGTAAAACACTAACATGACCTAAAATTGATCAATTTTGTTATAAAAATACTAACCTTCAAGGAAAAATACTGTCATTATACAAGATTGTTAAAAGATTGTAAATATGATTTAAATTAAAATGAGATTTGTTTTAAAATACCGATTTTTGTTGGGAAACGTTAACATAACCTTATATTAATAAGTATATTTGATAAGACCCAGTGGGCACAAAGTTTGGCGACGTCTTTACGACATCGTTAGAACATCTTTACGACAACTTTACGAAATCCTACGTCCATGCCGTTACAGTGTCTTTACGATATCGTAAAGACACTGTAACGACATGGACACAGGATGTCGTAAAGATGTCGTAACGATGTCGTAAAGACGTCGCCGAATTTTGTGCCCACTGGGGAATCAAATCAAACCTTTTTTGGACCGTCAATGTAAATATGATTAAGAATTTTGTTTGTAGGTGTTACGGCCTTTATTAACTTAAAAGAATAAAAACGAAATTACTGAAAATTTCGTTTATTAATATTCTGACGTTTCGACTATCACTGCGTGTCTTTTTCAGAGAATCTAAAAAAATAATATATAAATAACGATCGTTTCATACATGTAATTACAAACAAATTGATTTTTAAACAAATTAAAAGAAATGCAAATACGTGTGCTTATTTCCTTGTAGAAAACAAGAATATTCAATTTTGCAGTCAAACACCTGTCAACAGTTAAGAGTCAATTTTAAAAAATAATACTGATGTGTGTCAATAAATTAAATTAAAATATACAAAAAACGTATCATATAAAAGCTTCATAAAAATTGAAGAGGCTTTTTTTTGAGAATCTACATCTTAATTGATGGAAAACCAAAATCTTTTGGTTTTGTGTATTTTTTAATACTTTGATATATTTTGTTGACATTCAAAATTTCTGTCTGCAAGTTAATCGAAATATTGTGATATTTGTTTATAAAAATAGATTCTATTATGCGTCTTCTATATGTATTTTTTTCTCAAGCAAGAATTTATTTATAACGATCTTCTCAACCTTTTAGAGACTCCTTGAAAATGCGGTAAAGCAACTTTTAAATCCGATTTTTTTGTACGTGCCAACCCGATTATTCTTCTGACTGGAACCATTGTAGATTTCATGAATTCGTTCTCAAATAATCCCAGTAGGCACAAAATATGGGGGCGTTTTTACGACATCGTTACGACATATTTACGACAACTTTAGGACATCCTATGTCCATGTCGTTAAGGTGCCTTTACGATATCGTAAAGACATCGTCAAATGATACGACATATGTACGATATCGTAAAGGCGCCTTAACGACATGGACATAGGATGTCGTAAAGTTGTCGTAAATAAATCGTAAATAAGTCGTAAAGATGTCGTAAAGACGTCGCTAAGTTTTGTGGCCACTGAGATACTATTTATCGAAGGAAACGGATAATTATTTTGAACTAAAGTGATTTTAATTTGATCCAAATTCTCTTCCCTGGATCTAATATCACTTAATTTAATGCATCTATCGATTAAACCTTTTATTAGGCTGATCTTTTGACAATATAAATGATGGGAATTAAAGTTAAGATATCTATCAGACCATGAAGCTTTTTTTAAATCAATTGGTAATTGACTTCAGCTGTTTTTATAATTTGTAAATCAAGATAATTTATTGAATTATTATGTTCAAGTTCAAATTTAAACTGTATGGAATTTTCATGACTGTTAAAAGTATTTATAAAATAGGTTAAAGTTAAAATTTTCCCAAGCTCTTGTTCTAGTAGCGACTAAAAATTTATCTTTCGTTATTTTAGTTAGATTTTTATGTTGTATTAGTTTTTCTTCGATGCAGTCTAATGCTAAATTTAATAAAGTCTTTAAAAACATCGAAACAATGTCCAATGAAACTATAGAATGTGTTAAAGGAACTTTAATTTTTTTTAAAGTTTCCTTTAAATCCCAGTTATTTTAAAAAAATGATTCTGTGTTATCTGAAACCGGTTTTAAAACATTATAAGTATATTTGGTTAAGTTATAAGTAGAAGATCCAATTGTGGACACAATCTCCATTTCACATTGGGTCTGTGTATTTTTGGACGAGAATAAGATACAGTACTATTATGTGTTTTTAATTTATATGTCGTTTGTTAATTTATTAATATTTTCTTTCTCCCATCGAATACCCAGTGGGCACAACGTTTGGCGACGTCTTCACGACATCGTTACGACATATTTATGAAAACCTTACAAAATCCGATGTCCATGTCGTTAAGGTGTCTTTAGGATATCTTAAATAAGTCGTATGATCTGACGATGTCTTTACGATATCGCAAAGACACCGAAACGACAGGGACATAGGATGTCGTAAAGATGTCGAAAAGATGTTGTTACAATGTCGTAGCGATGCCGTAAAGACGTCGCCAAATTTGGTACCCACTGGGTAGCTATATCATTACATTTTTCTTTTATTATTAGAACAAGATTAGTTTCAATCTTTTTATACAAATTATCATTGTTGAGGATGTTTTCCACAATTTTATTACAATTATCTCTATCAACTGCTACCGGTATGTTGCCTATGTCTGCATTTACAAAAATTAGATATTTATTAACCTTTTGAAAATTTTCAGCAACGTTGAATATTTTCAAGGTTTTTAAAGTTATTATTTCGATTATGGTTTAATATTAATTTAGTAACTGTTTTTATGATACTAAGTCTCTGATTTTCATGATCTACATTTTTAAAACAATTTTCTATACTAGCAACCATGTTATTGATAGATAACTTATTAACATTGAAAGAAATACCCAAGGTGTTACTGCCCAGTGGGCACAAAATTTGGCGACGTCTTTACGACAGCGTTACGACATCTTTACGACATCTTTACGACATCTTTACGGCATATTTACGACATCTTTACGACATATGTACGGCATCTTCACGACATCTTTACCACATATTTACCACATTCTATTTTCATGTCGTTTCGGTGTCTTTGCGATATCGTAAAGACATCGTCAGATAGTTCGACTTATTTACGATATCGTAAAGACACCTTAACGACATGGACATAAGATGTCGTAACCATGTCGTGAAGACGTCGCCAAACTTTGTGTCCACTGGGTGAGTGCTGAGTGTTTCACAACGTTGTTGGAACGTAAACCATTATTTTGATTGTAACAATATTAAAATTCTTGCTAGAGAAAAATGCATACAAAAGACGCATTGTAATTCTTTTTATTTGAATAAACCAGTTTTTGATGTCAAATACGTAACCCAAAAAAATTTCTAATCTTGGACGAATTGCAATGCTTTTTTTTAGAATGCAAATTTTGTTGAGTGAGACGCTAACATAACCTAAAATAGTTGAAATATGTGAATTCGTAAATTTAGTTTTTAAAATGTTAAATTTAGGATATAAAACAACTTCAAGTAATAAAAAACCAATGAGCTTAGATTTTTAAAATTTTTATAGATCCTGATGCACCTATAAAAGGATATAATCGTGAATGGCAGCACTGGCTTGTAGGAAATATTCCCGAAAATAAAGTCTCAAAAGGAGAAGTTTTGACTGAATATTTTGGTCCAGCGCCACCCAAAAATGCCAATGCTCATCGATACGTTTTCCTATTATATAAACAAAATCAAGGAGCCATCACTTTTGACGAAAGACGTCTCAGCAACAGGTAAATTTTTATTAAAAATTAGAATAAATAAAAGAAGGTCGAATGCTGTCATCCGGCGTACGATATGGGAGATTTTAATTTTCTCTTCTTTCATTATAAAAATCCAGCCAAATATGCTAGAAGAAAAAATTAAAATTCTCTGTTGAAATTCGTGGAAATAGAACATTAAAATCTGTCAAAAAATGCGGAAACGAAAATTCAAATCACGAAAATACTGCCAGAAGAGTAAATTATAATCCGGCAGTACTTTCTAGGAAAGAAAACTAAACCAAGCAAAAAATGCAGGAAGATAAAATAAAATCTGACAAAATATGCTGGAAGAGAAAATAAAAATCCAGCAAAATATACTGAAAGAGAAAATTAAAGTACGGCAAAGTATGCCGGTAGAGAAAATAAAAATTCGGTCAAATATGCTGAAAGAAAAAATAAAATGGGCGAAATTGCCTGAAACAAAAATTAAAGTCCAGCAACGTATGCTGGCAGAAAAAATTTAAATTCGGGAAAATATGTTAGCGAAAAATTTGCTGCGTCAAAAGTAAAATGTGCTAGAAGAGAAACTTAAAATCAAGCCAAATTTTCTCAAATATAAAATCAAAATATGGTAAAATTTGCTGATAGAGAAATTCAAAATCCGGGACAATATCCCAGAAGTGAAAAGCAAAATCGGGCAGAATTTGCCTGAAGAGGAAATTAAAATGTCGAAAAATATGCCAGAAGAAAATAATAAAATCAAGACAAATTTCCTGAAATTTAAAATTAAAATCCAGAAAAATATGCTCGAACAAATATTAAAATCATGAATTTAAAATTCGGCAAAATATGATAGTGAAAAATTTACTACGTAGGAGCCAAAATTTGCTCAAATATAAAGATAAAAACTGATAACCTATGCGAAGAGAAAATTAAAAACGGACAGAATATGCCCAAAGAAAAAATTAAACTTTTGCAAAATATGCCAGAAGAGAAAAATTAAAATCAACAAAATTTACTAAAATACAAAATTAAAATCTAGAAAAATATGCTGGAACAGGAAATTAATATGAAGAAATAAAAAATTCTAATTCTACAAAATATGCCAAAAGAGAAAATCACAATGCGGTCAAATATGCTAGCGAAGAATTTGCTACGTAGGAGGTGAAATTTGCCGAAATATAAAATTAAAATTCAGAAAAATATGCGAAAGAGAAAAATTCTGATCCCATTATATATTCCGGGATAAGGAATCAAAATCCAGTAAATGTGCCTGAAAATTAAAAATTCCGATTCCTCAAAATATGCCGAAAGAGAAAATCAAATTCTATCGAAAAATGCCTGCAAAGAAAATTAAAATCTGGCAAAATATGACGGAAGAGAAAGCTAAAATTAAAAAAAAATTGCTGTAATAGTAAAATAAAATTCGGCAAGACATGCTGAAAGAGAAAAGTAAAATCAAGCATAATATGTTGGAAGAGAATATCCGGCAAGATATGCACAAGAAAAAATTCTAATCCCACATTATATTCCTCAAAAGAAAATTAAAATGCGGCAAAAACTTCTCAAAGAGAATACACAAATATAATACCTTCTCTGATAAAAATGTAATAACTCTATTTGATTTTATTTATGTTCTAAGCTCCCGCTGTGAATAAATTTGAAATTAAAATTTTTACTTTTATTTTACAGGGACAAAAACAGGAGTCGATTCTCCATTAAGAAATTCGCCAAAAAATATAATTTAGAAGGGCCGATCGCTGGGAACTTCATGAAAGTCAAATATGATGACTATGTTCCAACAGCTCTCAGGCAGCTTGGTTTATAATAAATTTTTCCAATTTTATATCTACTCATGAATATATCGAATAAAAAATGCATGCAGCTATTTAAAGGAGTGCTTATTAGGGTGATCAAGAAATTTTCTTCGGGAATTTCCATGCCTCCCCCCCAATTTGATCGAATTAAAAAAAAACTAAACAAGAATTTTTTGTTTTTAAAAACGATTTATATTTAGGGGTTACACCAGCCTTATAAAACATAAATTAGGTTTAGCCAGTTTTTGGTGCAAATTCTTTTTTTGCAGTTTGCTTGTGTACAAATTGTATCTAATACCTATAAAAATTTATTTTCTACTGATATTCAGAAATTTTTAAAATATTGTAAATAATTTATTATTGTTTATAGCAAATTCCTCTTAGAATGTAAGTAGAAAGTCCCGGTATTCTCTTAATTTTTTGAAATTTTAGTTACGTCGAGGAAATAATTAATTAAATTGAACAAATAATAGTTTAAACAATTATTTATTGTTTATGAAAAATAAAAATAGTCTCTTAGAATAATTTTAAAAAGTTGTGGTTTTAGCTAAAATGTTCAACCTTCATTCAATTCTTTATGTGGAGTGAGGTAAAAATTAATCAAAGTTAAAAAATAAAATTATTTACAGATTTTAAACAATTTATTGACATTTATAAGAACATTTTCGTCGATATTTTCGTCGACATTTTCGTCGACTTATGTAAGAAAGCAGTTTTTTTCTAAGATGTACAACTTTTTATTTAGAGTGAGTTAATAATAAATGCAAGTTAATAAAGTGTTTATTCAAAAAATTTATTATTATTAAAAACTACCTTCTCTCAGAGTAATTCTATGTAGTTCCGTTTTTGTTGTTGTAAATTTTTAACTTGTCTTTGGCTGTTAGTTTTGAACAAATAATAAACGAGCATTGAAGAGAACCATTTTTTTTCTTTGAATAAATATTTTTTAAACATCAGAAAAAGAATAAAAGTACTTGATTCAGAAAAACATTGAATTACTGTTGAAGAAATAATTCTCTTTGATCTGTATCCATTAATTTTTTATCTATAAAAAGTCAAAGAAAAGTTGGAAATTGCACAAAAAATCGCCAATTTGTTTAATTATTCTAAGAGAATATTGTTATTCGTTATAGATAAAATTAAAAATGGCTTAAGCCAAGGGCTTCTGCTGAATATGGTTACAAAAATGAATAGGCAGTCGCGGACAATTGTCCAGGGGTGGTCCCGAAGGAATTTACCCCCAAGCTGAGACAACACGAAACGTAGTTGTAGTAAGTGTGGTTCAAAACAAAAGAGCGCGCAGGGCTCCCGACAATGGTTCGGCCAACAATCCCGACCACTTTAGAGCTGAGGGAGCGAATGAAGATGGATTCAATGCGATGGATCGGCGGAATCTCGGGACCTTCAGGTGGACGGAGCAACTAAATATCGACTTGCTAGAGTGCTACGATGCGAGTGTGACCCCTTCACGGGGTGACATGGTACGACTGCATGCTTTTGTGGTGCGAGAAACACCCGGAGCTATCGCACTTTTCACATCAGCGTCTGCGAAATCATGCCGAAGTACTTCAAAAAAGGGGCTATGTAAGCGGAACGCCTACTCTACCACAGCTAGAATAAGCCGGCAATAGACAAAGAGAAGTGACACTAAGATCAACAGCGGGCAGGTTTCCGATAGAGGAAGAGCGATGCTTTGTGAACCGGAGGAACATCCACACCCAGGTTTCTCTTAAGCCTAAAGATCTGGCTGAAATGGATGACGAGCTTCTTGGATATTTTTCCGAAGAATACGACCTCTGGACTATCAAGTGTTGTGTGTATAATGCAGCAAGTGCTTTGGCGGATGAGAACCGTAAAAGAAAACCAACGGTTGATCATAAGACCAACATACGAATGCATCAACTCGCCATAAAGATAGGCTGAGCAAGACAGTACGCGTCCCGCATTCAATGTGTGATTGACTACATCACATCTGGCAGAAATTTTACCGCCAAGGTTCGAAATTTCGCGCGCGAACTCCGGACCCGTTATCACACACTTAACAAGTCAAAGCTGCTGAACATCAGGCACCATATTGTTGAGAGAATACGGATACTATCTGACGCTAAGAGAAGTCTAGAGCGGAGAGAGAGGTGGGGAAGAGAAGATCAACAGTTTCTCTCTGACCCATCTCGAATCTTCCAAGACCCTCCAGTTACTGTCGACCACCCGTCTAAACCAGAGGATGTCGAAGTACTTTGGAGAGAAGTCAACGAAGTGCAGCATAGATATAACACCTGATGAAGAATGCCCACCCATCACTACCGGGGAGGTGCAAAAAGTATTAAGAGGGATGAAGAACTATTCTGGCCCGAGATCAGATGGTATCAAGACCTTCTGGTGGAAGAAGTTTCCTTCAACCCATCAGCATTTGGCCCGTATTTTCACCTCATGTTTAAAGTCGGAAGAACCAATTCCGGAGTGTTTTTTGGAAGGGAGCACAATACTTCTGCCGAAAATAGGCAAACTTAGCTGACCCGAAGAATTACAGGCCAATCACTTGTCTGAACACACTGTATAAGATTTTCACAGATATCCTAAATGATAAGGTTGTTCGAGCAATTGAACCTGTGTGGCAAGAAATGTATGAACAACACGGCTCAAAGAAAGGCGTATCAGGATGTCGGGAGAACCTGCTCATCGAAAGATGTGTCTGCAAAGATGCATCATAGACTTATCATCTATCTTTTGGAATATTTAAATGTTCGTACGCAAATCGTCAGGTACATAGAGAGATTGATGCCGCTTTGGAAAATCAGATTTAAGGGCATGTAATACTTCGTCGTGTGGTCAATCGGGTACAGTTCCGACGGCTTTTTTCCACAAAAATGAAAATTTCAAAAACTGAATTCGGAAATGCTATAAAATATCATAACGGACGTCCCCGGACTCTTTTTTCAGGGATAATAACAAAAAAATGTTATTATGCTAATTACCAAATTTTATGCATGTGTATTATTTTGTGGTTAGGGAGATTTTTAGCTCTCTGTCATTCCGATAATGTAGGTCTCTATCGTACCGATTCTGTCGGTAAGCACTCTTTAATAATCATGGTGTAATCATGGACCAGATCTGATGAAACTTTGAAACTAATGTTCAATTTTTCGCCACTGGGAAATTATTTATGAAATAAATTTTTTTGGTTGCCTGTAAACAAGGTTAGTTCCGGGAGATTAGTTACTATGTTTATTTGCAAGTCCAAAGTTTTCGGCCAAAAATATTGTATAGTTTGGAAGTAACGCACAGGAGAATTGTAACATACATAACTTCCAAATATACACACGTTGTTAGCAATATAAAAAAATTAAAAAAAAACACACATAAATTAAGTGTGCGGGAACGTCCGTGAGCATGTTCGCTATCATTTCCCAAATTTTTAAGACAAAATATTGATTATTCTAGAAAAAAAGCCGTCGGAACCTAAAACTGGTAAAATCGATACTCCTCCTCTTTTGCCTCACATTACTGCCACTATCTCTAGCACTTTGCCATTCCGACGGGTACTTTTGCAGCAAACCTGTAGATCGAAAGTACAAGGTCACTCATGTATTTTACATGGACAATCTTAAGATCTATGCTAAAAACAAAGAAAAACTACATCTAGCTCTAGGGATTGTTGAACAATATACTAAGGAAATAGGAATGGAATTTGGTTTAGATAAATACGCCAAGGTTTATTTGAAGTGAGGAAAACTGAATTGCCGGCGAGGAACAAAGTATCTGCAACGAACACGCTTGCCATCCTGGTGCTACTCTATTCATTTGAAGTAGTATCATGGACGAAGAACGAGCTTAGATCCTTTGATATCGGGACACGAAAGGTTATGCACATGAACAGAAGCATGTATCGAAAGTTTTCTGTTCCGCGACTCTACATCTCACGCCGTCAAGGTGGTCGCGGAATATTGAATTTCGAAGGTCTTTACAACAGAATCATTCTGGGTACAGCACATAGAGTCGCAAATGGAAGAGACCCTCTTCTTAAAATTGTCAGGAAGCACAAAGAAGCGTTTTTGTACAAAGCAGCGGAGGAGGCTGATGGAACACTCGGACTTAACTTCAGTATTAGGTGTGAGCAAAATGCATCAAATCTTATGTATCTCGAGTACTTACTCGTGAAAGCCCGGATTAAGAAAGCACAAGAGAAAAACTTCCGTGAGCAGCTCCTCGATAAGAGGATGCATGACATCTTCCACAGAAATGTGGAGGATCAGTCAATTTCGTGTGAGCTACTTTTTTCTTTCCTTAAATCACCCGGATTGAAGTCTGGTACAGAGGATTTCATTTTGGCATGCCAAGACGGTGTCATTTCTACCTTAAAATACCATTGCCACATTCTGAGCCAAGACATTCCCGATGATAGCTGCAGGGCGTGTCATGCACACCCCGAGAATTTGGTACACATACTATCTAGTTGTCCAACTCATGCAGGAACAACCTACATCCAGAGGCACAATGCGGCACTCAGCGTGCTTTATTACCATCTCTGCCACTCTTACGGCATCAACCTCAATATCGCTCCTCTACATGCTCCCAGGGAAATCGAGTCAATTGTCGAGAATGGGAAGTGCCGCATATACTGGAACTTTATATTCTCGACAATTGCTTCTGTTGTACACTCGAGGCCTGATATTGTTCTTCTTGACTTCGAGAAGCGAACCATGTTCGTTATCAAATTTCCGGCGCCAGCTGACAAAAACGTTATAGCCAAGAAGAATGAAAAGAAAGAAAAGTATAGAGACCTCATAAGGGAGTTGCGACGATTGTACCCTTAATATTCTGTTAAAATAATCATCCTTATCATCGGCGCTCTTGGAGGTGCAAAGTTTTCACTGGTTAGTAGCCTGGAAAGTATCCCTGCGTGTGAGCAATATGCTAAAACACTTGTGGGAAAATACAGAAGGCGGTCGTCCTTATGTCGCTCCGTGTCCTCAGGGTGCACGAGACTTTTGCCGGATCGTCGTCTTGATTCCGTTACGGATTGTAACCACGTACCTCACGGTCGTGAGACGTGGTTGTGGCTGAAATTTTACCGCGATTTTGCTGGGATCAGGTGCAGTTTTTCAGATTAGCACCTATTCCGGGCGAAATCTTGCGGTTGTCCTTATGGCAAACTTTTAATTATAAAATATAAAAGTTGAACATTTCTAAAAAAAAAACGCAAATTTCGAGCATTATTTGAAGAGAATATTTTTATAAATAATAATAATTTGTTTTAATAATTATGTTTGATTTATTTTTTCTATAGTTAATAAAACCACCTTATTTTTTAACATTTATTTGAGTTGAGGAGAATTTTAGTTTATATTTTAATTAATCATTGCTTAAATATTTAAGAAAAACCAAATCTTTAAAGGAATATTCTTAGAGAATATTATTCTAAGTAAGAATTATTTAAACAGTCATGATTGTTAAATTCCTTTATTTATAACCTCAGGTTTAATAAACAGTTTTAAAAAGCTGGACATTTCAGTAAAAACGGCATCTTTCTGGCATTATTTTCAAAAAATATTGTCATTTGTCATAAATAATAATAGCAAATCATTTAAGCACTTATTATTAATATAAATAATTTAATAATTCCTTGCTCTAACTGAAAAGTTGAAAAAATAAAGAAAACCCCGCGAGTTTCTGTCTACATATATTTTAGGAGAAAAGTACTAAAAATAGCAATAAATTATTAAAAAAATGGTTCAACTTCTGATTATTTAGTAGCGAGTTTTACGAGTAGTAAAAATTCCCGTTCATTACCTTACTATAAATAAAAAGTTGAGACAGGCTTGAAAATGTAAAAAAACGACAACTTTATATAGCATTATTCTAAAATAATATTTGTATAAATATTAATATATTATTTATCGATAATGTTTGCTAACTTGGATTGATTATTACCTAAATCCAAGTGAAAAGTTGAATTAGGGTTAGAATTTAAAGAACCAGCCCTAACTTTCTAGAATTATTCTAAGAGAAGATTGTTAATTGTTGTAAGTAATGATGACTAATTGTTTATACAATTATTTTTGTTAAATTTAATTAAATATTTTCTCGTTTTTAACTGAATAAGTTGAAGGAACAGAAAAAACGTAATTTTCTACCCATATTCTAAGAGAATATTGGTAAAAACAGTAATTTATCATTTTTTTAAATTGTTTACAATTATGTTTGTTAACTTTTATTGATTATAATCTCACTTGACGTGAAAAGTTGAGAAAGCGTTAGACATTTCAGAACATATCCTAGATTTCTAGCATTATTCTAAGAGAATATTGTTAGTTGTTATAAATAATGATAATAAATTGCTTATGAAATTATTTTTGTTTAATTTACTGAATTATTTTCTTACTTTACACTAAAAAGTTGAAGAAAAGCAGAAAAAACGTAATTCTCCACCTATATTTCAAGAGAAAATGGCTAAAAACAGTAACTAATGATTTAAAAAAATTGTTTACACATCTGTGTACTAGGAGAGAGTTTAAGAAGAAAATTGTATCAATCCTTAACTTACTGTAAATAAAAATTTGAGAAAAAACGGCAACTTTCTAGCATTATTCTAAGAGAATATTGTTAATTGTTATAAATAATAATAATAAAAAATTGTTTATACAACTATTTTTGTACAATTGAGTTGATTATTTTTCCGTTTTAACTAATAAGTGGAAAAATACAGAAAAAATGTAATTTGCTACCCATAGTTTAAGAGAAAATTTCTAAAAAACGTGATCAATTATTTCAAAAAGTTGTTTAAACGTATGATTATTAGCAGAGAGTTTTAGCAATAATTTGTATAATTTTTTCCTGAATAAAAAGTTTTTCTAAAAGCTGCAAATTTGAGAAAAAACAGAAATTTTTTAGCATTATTCTTAAAGAATATTTTGATAAATAATACAAAATTAATTAAAAAATTATGTTTGTTAACTTCCATTGACTTCCTTACTCTAAGTGAAAAGTTGGAAAAGTGTCAATAATTTCAGAACTTATCCTAACTTTCTAGCACTATTCTAAGAGAATATTGTTAATTTTTATAAATAATGATAATGAATTGTTTAGAAATTATTTTTGTTAAATTTAACTAATCATTTTCTCGCTTTACTGAAAAACTTGAGAAAAAAGCCCAGAAAAAACGTAATTCTCTACTCATATTCTGAGGGAACATTGCTAAAAACAGTCCGGGCAGTATATTTAAAAGAACAGAAATTAAATTTTTAAATCAGCGAGTTTAAGAAATCTGAAAACGTGAGAAAATATTCTAATAGAGGGGTTAATTAAAAATTGATCAGAACGGACCGGGGGAGGTCATTTTAGGGTCCTAGTTAGAGATTAAATGAGGATGGGGCGGAAATTTTGGAAACTGGAGGAATCTCAACGGACATTGTCCAAATCTTCTTCGACATTAGGATCACATGGACAGCTAGCGGAGTCTGTCATATTTTCGCGTGCTAAACGGGCATTTAAGGCGTAATGGTTACTTCTCATGCGACAGAGGGATACAATCCATTCTCTTCTCGCGTTAAAGGAGGCAATCCATGGTTTCTTGCGTTATTTACAGAAACACTGGGTGTAGTGGACACCTTTCGAATTGCTCATAGCAATAATCCAGGCATGACAGCTGTCATTGAGCTCCTTGACGGCAGAGTGATAGAAATCCGAGTGAGGGAGGGGAATATTTAGAAGATTGGCGTTTGTAGCTGCTGATTTAGCAGCCACAGCTGCCCGCTCATTACCGGATATTTCCTTGTGGCCAGGGATCCATTCTAGTTCAACAGTAGGATTAAATTTAGCAAGGGTTGCAAGACGGTTTCTAATAAGAAAGATGAAGCTACCAGGTGTATACATATGAAACCGGTATTGCCATCTAGCGGCCAGTAGGCACACTTGTAGGCACTGTCGGAACTTACCATTTGTGCTAATTGGC
>NC_046659.1:116622381-116627901 GCF_010883055.1 Belonocnema kinseyi | reverse complement strand
AGCGAGGGCGCATACTTTGAATAAAATATTTGTTATCATTCTCTTGAAATAAATGTGTTTTTTTCTTGAAAAAATACCGGTTTCATATGTATACACCTTGTAGACTTAATGGTGTTAGGACACGGTGAAGCCACACTCTGGAGAACACTTAACTAGTCAGTAAAAATAACCGACTTTGAAAAGCTGTTCTGCAGGATGTAGTCCAATGTGTGAAGAATAGCTATAGCTTCGATAGAAAAAATAGAGGCATGACTGAAGATTTTCCATGAACGAGAAAAGTTTGCTGACAGGCAAATATATGCACAGCCCGCGGAGTTGTCAGATTCTAATTTTGAACCATCTGTAAAAAAATGTATGTAATCGTTATACTTTACGTCTATCAAATCGAAAACAGGTAATGTGGTGCAGGGCTTCCCTGAACCAAACGACCTACTATATGTCCTGTTCAATCTGGTGGACAAAAAGGTGATCTTCGTGAGGAAATTCAAAAAATGGGTGCACATATGTTCTTCTAATTTGGTGTTTGAAGTCCTTGACCTTGCCAAAGGCATTAAGAAGAACAAATATATCCCTAATACGATAGTTATTTTTGGGTTGAGAATTATTTCAGAGGGTTAATAAATTATCGGGAAGAGGGTGATCTAGAAAGGAAAAGGTTTTGATTATATACTTTTTTGGCTAAATAGCAAAATCTAATTTTTTAAGGAGGCTGACAAGTTTCCGGAAGCATGACATTTATGGGGGTGCTGCTGCGATACCCGAGTGCTAATATCAGTGCTTGGTTACGAATTTTCTCTAATTTATCAAAGTATTGGTGATTTTTGAAAGTAAAAATATGTCAGCCGTAGTCGATACAACTTCTAATCATTGTGTTATAAATTGTCAGAAGAATAGTGGGATCGGCCCCCCACCATACTCCCCTGAGGACTTTTAGAATATTTAAAACTTTGCGACATTTATCAGCTAAATAGATGAAATGTGCATCAAAACAGAATTTAAAATCTAGAGTAATGACAAGAAATCTCGCACTATTCGATAGAGTGATAGTAGTGTTGTTTTTTGGATTTCTAGATCTACAAAGGATGGCTATAGCATTTGCGAATTCAATTAGGATAAAGTCGTTGGGTATAAGTGAAATAAGTTTCCTAGTATAAACAGAATATGAAATAGGGCTAAGGATGCTGCCCTGAGGCAGACTGACAGTGCTGATTCTAGGTCCAATAACCTCACCATTAATTTTGAAATATATATTTTTGCATGCAGTGGAACTATATATAAAGCGAGGCGCGGGATAAGGAACACCTAAATCGCGCAGGTTCTCCATTAAAATCTGTGGGAAGACACTGGGGAAGGGTCCCTTAATATCCAAAAAGATGCCAGCTGTGACCTCCCTACTTGAAAATCCAGACCAAACTTCGGTTGCCAGAATGGCCAGATTGTCGGTGCAAGATCTGCCATTCCTGAAACCGAATTGGGAAGGTGATAAGCTAAAATTGTGTTCTAGGTACAAGTTAAGTCTATTATGAATCAATTTTTCCATTAGTCTGAATGAGCATGATGCTAGAGAAATTGGGTGCAATTTTCCTTGAGTTGATTTTGGAATAAAGAAAACGAGAAACTTGTTCCAAGAACTTGGAAATGCTCCGGATTGAAAAATTTGGTTGTAGATTGCAAGAAGAGCAGATCTGGTTTCATCAGGGAAATGTTCGATAATGTTGCAGTCTATTTTGTCTAAACCTGGGGATGATTTGATATTAAGTAAAGAGATGGCGATGTTGAGTTCTAAATCAGAAAATGGAGCCTGTAAATAATGGTTATCTCTAAAATCATGGGGAAATTTGTCATTGAAAACGGTAGGAGGGCAAATTTCGTCAGTTAAAGAATTAGGATGGGCAATCACTTCTTCATCAGCTGAACGCGAGGCAGTGGCTGGCTGGGTGAATCTGTTTTTAAACATTTTTACAGTTCTCCATACCTTTGAATGAGGGGTCATCCTATCAAGGGATTTGCAAAAACTTCTAAACGAATTTCTTCTAGCTTCGTTCAGGGTTCGCTTGGCCACTGCTTCAATTCTTTTTAAATTAACGTAATTGGGATAATCGGATTTACTTCTAAATTCTGCAATGTCTCTCTTTCGTTCAGAAACATCCTGGTCGCAAGTTTTGTCCCACCAAGGTGCTGGGACAAAATGTTTATTTTTTTGTTTGCAAAAGTGATTGCCAGCACCCAGAGTGAGAGCTGGTTTAGAGGGGGGCAAGCCGCGGAAACCGCCTTATCCACTCCTTCAACAAACGTGTCGTAACCATTCAAAGGGTTAGGTGACTCTAAAATTAATTTTTGATCTTTAATGAATTCTGATAAATTGGAAGAAAATTTAAACCAGTCAATTCTTTTTAAATTATATTTATGGGAAGTGTAGTCCGAAATAGGTATGGATAAACCCAAGCATGTGAACAACGGAAAGTGGTCACTTCTGAGATTGTCATCCAAAAAATCTGAGGCAGCTATAGGGAAAAGATGAGAAGTGATTAGTGCCAGTTCGAGAACTGAATGAGAATTTTCGTGGAGTTGCCATTATTCAGACAAATGAAATCGGAATCATCTAAAGTGGAGCGGAGTTCAGAACCGTTATAAAAATTTTGAAGGCTGTCCCAGGATGCGGTGACAATTAAAATCGCCACCTAAAAACACATTGTTGTTGTTAACTACAAGAACAGAATCGAAGAACGCTGTCCAGCACCTGCTAGGAATTTTATTGTCCGCTGAGGGAACTCTGTAGACTGAAACAATCAGGAGTTCACCCACGGAGGAACCTATCGACACCGCTAACGTTTCGAGGCTGTTTCCCACGTTAACTATAGAAGAAACTCTTCAAAAGGCTATACCTACGCGAATATCTATGGCCAAACCACCGTTTCTATTGGATAATCTATCTGATCGAATAATGTGAAAGTGTTTGAGATCGAATTTTTTTCAGGTTTCAAAAATGTTTCGCAAAGAAGTATGATTTCAAGGTCATGGGAGATGTTAAGAAGGTCACCCTTCTTGTTCATCACAACTTGACAGTTCTGGAACTCAATGAAGCTCCGGAGGCGAGTGCTTCCCTGAGACCCATGAGAGCAGCAAGAATGCTAATAATGATATGAATGGCTTAGGAAATGTTCAGCGAGAACTAGGTACTTCTGAAGGTGGGTCAGGTGGTAGGTTTCGCAGCGCGCTACCTCTAGGCAGGGCATTATCTGTTCTTCCGTTATTGAAGAAAGGGAAAAGGGGAGTGGGTTGGGCCCTTTTGTGGGTGCTATGCTAAGTTGGATGGGCTTTGGTTTATAATTCTGGGAGTTTGAATATGCTCCCGAACTAGGGGGTGGGGGGCGGTTGGGTTAAAACCTCTAAAAAGCTTTGAAATGCGGAGCTATCGGAATTGGTGTTCAATGTTGGGGTTAAGACATCTGCAATTTCCGGGAACTGGGAGAAGTTAATAGTGGAGGGGGTGTTGCGATCTGAAGTCGCAGTTGAGGAACCCTTCTTGGGACGGAGAATCGCTTTGGCTTCGTTGTATGAGAGACTATGGTCTGCTGCGTATATGCGAAAGTCATGCTGGAATTGATATTCCGGGCAGTCTCTGGAGGTAGCTAAGTGAGGGCCATCGCAGCTCACACACTTAGGTGCTTTCGGTAGACATCTTGCCAACTGACGTCACTACGTGAAATATCTGAAAGTGCTCATAAAAATGCGCATGCGTTGACTTGATACTGCCTGCAGTGAAGTCATATTGTTCGCGACCTCGCAACTTGCAAAGCCTTTGGCACCGTGCTGCCGGATAGAAGTTTGGTGGGAGGAGAGAACCGAAGAACCGTTTGGAGACTCGGTTCCGGAACCGATCGCTCGGAACTGGTTCCAAAGAATCGATTCTCAGGCACTAGTTTTCGGTTCTTTGAAGGAACCAGAATCGGTTCGACCGTCCCTAGCTACTACATGGCACCTCTAGCTCATTTTCAGCACAGTAATACAAGAATCTCAATTTCAGTAAAAAAAAGACGGTTGACTTTCAGATGTAACCAAAAGGATCATTCGCCAGTTTAAAGTCAACTGATGATTATAACATGACTTTAAGTGACACTAAACAAGGCACTTATACAGAACGTAAATCTTTAATCCTTTTTTATATCTTTTTTTTTATCACATCTGCACGATTATTCTATTGATAATCAAAACCCGTTACAGATCTGAGTACATAGTATATCAAAATAGGAAACGTTGACGAAACGACTAACATGAGCTCAGTGTTGATCGTTACCATCCAGCATTCAGCGCTATCAGTGTTGCCAGATGGTCCGCGCGTCCTTCCACCTAAGACACTCCAGATTCCACTAGATTCTACCTAAATGGAGATTTTTTCCACTAAATCGAATTATAGTACTTTTTTACTATTTGTAATCGATATAAGATCGATTATCGCTTCCTAACGACGTGTAACTCATAAATTCGATTGCGAGTAATTTAAGTAATTGAAAAGAGGTTGAGATTGAAGTTTGATCAAAGTTTTTTCCTGTGCAGAAAGGTATCAAAAATTTTGAGTCGAAATTTGAATAAAAATATGGGCGATTGTATAATTCAATAAGTTATTAGTGAAGAAGATGAAGATGATTAACAGTCGACATGCGTGCATAAATAAAAACGATATTTATTAGCAAAAGCTATTCATTACAACTTTTTTCTTGTCAACCACGAAACTTGCACATTTTTCCTATACTGGCTACAGTAACGATAAAATTACATTAATCACAGCCTTTATTGAATCACGCTAAGTTACAACTTACAACTTTCACAGAAATGATTTATCACGAATGAACGTAAGTTCATTGAATACATTGAACGAGTTGTAAACCGTTTCGTTTTTATGATTTTAGAGGTCGGCTAGAGCATTGAGTATACTGTCATCGACAATATACTCACAGCGCCAAGTCAAACTAGAAACTTTCAACTCGACCGTCACGAACTATTTATTAAAATTCACCACGAATTATGTGGAATTTATTCTGAATTCTTTCGAATCTGGCCTTATTCACCCACTCTGGCGGGAATTTTAAAATTACGTATCCTGACATACGTGAACACAACACGTCAAATTTTTGTAAAAGTTTGTGAAATATTTCGTTGCTAGGCTTATCAAATTTGTAGTCAAACTACAAAAGATGAAGAAAAATCTTAGCCGAACAATCCACTGATCAATCTACCAAAACTTTCCACTGAACATTTTGTTACACTAAAATTTCCACTGAGAGGTCTGAATTCCACTTAATTTAGCGGAAATTCCACTGATCTGGCAACACCAAGCGCTATCGACGCCATATTGGCTACTCTCAGCTGCTCTCTTGGCGCCTATTCTAAAATCGCCGAAATCCGTCCAAGTGTTTGCGCCAGTGATCCCAGATCTGAAACGAGATGCGGTCCAACACTATGACAGGGCTATGTCCGTGTGAATATAGTAGGAGACGCTGTAAATGACTGAGTTGCGCG
>NC_046659.1:116600107-116622281 GCF_010883055.1 Belonocnema kinseyi | reverse complement strand
TTAACTCTTTCATTGAAAACTCATATTTTTCGCTTAAGAATTTCAATTTTTTGTAGATAATTCGTCTTTTTTACTTTAAAATTAAATAATTTCTTTAAAAATACATGTATTTTGTTTAAGATATGTCTTTTTTTGTAGATTATCAATTTTCTTGGTCGAAAATTCATCTGATTAGTCGAAAATTTAACAACTTTGTTTAAAATTACTTTTTTCTTTAAAAAATTATTTATCTTTATCTGAAAATGTAACTATTATATGATTGATTAAAAATTAATCGCTTATATCGGTTAAGTTGGAAAATCGTTTTTTTTTTTGTATAGAACATTAATCTTCTTGGTCAAAAATTTACCTTTTCTCTTGAAAATTTAACAATTTTGTTGAATATTCGTTTTTTTGTCTTGTACAATTCAATTTTTTAGCCCAGTTTTTATCTGGAAATTGTACTATTCCATTTTTGTTTGAAACTTTATCCTGTTCATTTTATTAGTTAAAACACCAATTATTTGATAGAAAATTAATTTATTTTGTTGAAAAGTAAACTTTTGGGTTGAAAATTGATTTATTGTGTAAATTAGATTTTTTTCCTAAAATTAGAAAAACTGGAAAATAAAAAAATTGCCTTAAAATCGTCCCGATTCCTTTTCTTTTTTAAATTTTCAAAATCTTTTCAAATACTCACTTAAAATTAATTTTTCAAACTAAAAAATCATTTTCAATTTTCTTAGCAATCACAACCATTTTTGTTATTCTTTTTGAATATTTTACAATTCTCAAAAGCTTTTTTTCTAAATCTGCAAAAATCTAAATCGTGTTTCAAATTATTTCAAATAATTTTAAGTTTCAAATTAATTTTGAATATTATTCTAAATTAAAATTGCAGCGTTCATACTTAAAATTTAGCTCATTACAATTTTAACAAATCACGGCTTTTTATTTCTAACCACTCTGTTCAAATTTTATAGTTTTTAATTGTTGTTTATAATGGCGTGTTCCAGATCTGAATTATTTTTTGTTTTAAAAAATCTCTGATCCAATTCAGAAATACATACAGTTGCTTTGAAAAAAATTTTAATTCAGAAATATTTCATTTAAACGCTCAACAATTCATACGTATAAAACACAAACTTTTAATACCTTTTAATTTTACAATTTTTTAAATTAAATTATTTTAAAATACGAAATAGCCGTTGACAAATTTTTATGACTTTAACATTTGAGAGATTTCTGGTTAAACAAATACAAATTACGCTATTATTTTTAAGGTTCAAAATGATAATAATTCAAAAACAATTCAGTTCGTGACATTAAAAATTGAACGAATAAATTAATTTTTTAACTAAAAACGTTTTTAAATACAAGTTACATTGTTTTTATTTTAAGTTGTTCCAGATTAATATTTTTGCATTGTTATTTAGAGATAAAAATTTTAGTTCGCCAATTGAAAATGTTAGAAATTAACTTACTATCAAAATAATCGAATTTTCAACTAAAAAAAAAGAGAATAACAAATTTCCAACAAAATAATTACATTTTCTACTAAAATGATAAATCTTCAACAACAAAAGAAGTTTTAATTTTTGATAAAAACTGTTGAACCATAAAAATAATAGCGTAATTTGTATTTTTTAACCAGAAATCTCTCAAATGTTAAAGTCATAAACATTTTTCAACGGTCATTTCGTATTTTAAAATAATTTAATTTAAAAAATTGTAAAATTAAAAGGTGTTAAAAGTTTGTGTTTTATACGTATGAATTATTGAGCGTTTAAATGAAATATTTCTGAATTAAATTTTTTTTTCAAAGCAATTGTATGTATTTCTGAATTGGATCAGAGATTTTTTGAAAAAAAATTCAGATCTGGGACACGCCATTATAAACAACAATTAAACACTATAAAATTTGAACAGAGTGGTTAGAAATAAAAAACCTTGATTTGTTAAAATTGTAATGAGCTAAATTTTAAGTTTGAACGCTGCAATTTTAATTTAGAATAATATTCAAAATTAATTTGAAACTTAAAATTATTTGAAATAATTTGAAACACGATTTAGATTTTTGTAGACTTAGAAAAAAAGCTTGAAAGTTTGAAAAATTAATTTTAAGTGAGTATTTGAAAAGATTTTAAAAATTTAAAAAAGAAAAGAAATCGGGACGATTTTAAGGCAATTTTTTTATTTTCCAGTTTTTCTAATTTTAGGATAAAAATCCAAATTACGCAATAAATCAATTTTCAACCCAAAAGTTTACTTTTCAACAAAATAAATTAATTTTCTATTAAATAATTGGTGTTTTAACTAATAAAATGAACAGGATAAAGTTTCAAACAAAATAGAATAGTACAATTTCCAGATAAAAACTGTGATAAAAAATTGAATTAAACAAAAAAAACGAATTTTCAACAAAATTGTTAAATTTTCAAGGGAAAAGGTCAATTTTTGACCAAGAAGATTAATGTTCTATGCAAAAAAAAAACGATTTTCCAACTTAAGCAATATAAACGATTAATTTTTAATCAATCATATAATAGTTACATTTTTAGATAAGGTCAGTTTCCAACAAAATACATGAACTTTCAACGAAACTATTTAATTTTAAAAACAAAAAGAGTATTTCCACCCAAAGCTTATAATTTTAATTTTTAACAATATATTTGCATTTACAACAGAACGACTTTACAACCAAAACATATTTATAGTTCATAATTCAACCGAAAAATGTAATTTTTAATCAAAAAGTATAAATTTTCCATAAAACAATTTAATTTCTACAAAGAAAGACGACCTTTTAATAAAACACATGATTTCTTAACCAAAAATGGTATTGATTGATTGTCAGTTTCAAAAATATAAAAAATAGAGTATTATAATATAACATAATTATAACATTATCATTATTAATATACGTATATATTTATATATATATATAATAGTATTAATATTTATATAATTTATATTTTATACATTAAATAACATAACCTCAAAATATACGCATATCAAGAGGCGCGCGATATATTCAAATCATGAGAATCGTCAGCATCAAAATCTGGAAATATTAAAATCCTAATCTCCTGAATTTATTTCAAAGCAGTTAGCTGTCAGCAGATAGATATATAAATAGAATCGACGAAGTGCTCCGACCGGCAATCGTGCATCTTCGACTTTTCAAATTCAGAAGAGGAGAAATCGGTTGCGCGCGCAACTCAGTCATTTACAGCGTCACCTACTATATTCACACGGACATAGCGCTGTCATAGTGTTGGACCGCATCTCGTTTCAGATCTGGGATCACTGGTTTGCGCATCGCATTTCGCTCACGCCTTTCTGCCGGCACACATTAAATTCCAGAACGCGCGAATAAAAATCATCCTAAATTCAACATACCTGTCAGTTAATCATCATATTACTCGTATATCAGATTGGAGATACTGCACTTAAGTTCCATTTCTGGTTCAAATTAAGTGATTCACTTAATTTAATGCAAAAATGAAATTCATCTACATTTAAAATTCATCATCTTGTATTACTGTGTGGGAAAAGTTGACTGAAGTCGTTTTTCCCCAGCACCCTTCAGTTTGTTTATAAAATAACTTTTTTTAAATTTAAATGACTATTTCCGCGCTCAAACAAAATAACAAATTCAGAAAAAAAATGTAAATTTCTACCTCTATTCTTAGAGAAAATTGGTATAAATTATAACAAATTGTTTAAAAAATGTTCTGAAATATCTAAATATGAATACAAAGTATTATTCTGTCATTAGAAATAATTTATACTATAGGAATTATGTGTTAAAGTGTATGTAGTTGGCAAAAGTCACATACAAAATAACCAAGAATTAGACAAAGATTGAAGGAACATTCATTTTTATTTCAATAGAAAACACTTATTTCGTTATACTATATCACCAATGGTTACTTAATTCATGAAATATTACAGTCAAAGTTCATGACTGAATTTATCATGAATTGTCAAATTTCTACCCAGCCTCACGATTTGCTCTTCTGTTTTGACTGAGAAAGCGTTGACTATAGAATATGCTTTTGGTAATCGTTACATGGGTAAAAAGATGTTTCGCAATTTTTTTGTTGACATAACTTTTTCACTTAATATTCAAAAAGTTTTTGTTGGTAACTTAGACTATGGAATTAACAGTATTTAAAACTAAAATTCTCTGAAAAATTAGTAAAAAATTTCATACTGGAAAGTATGACATTTTTTTTACTACTTACTTTTTTGCTTTTTGAAAAATGGACACTCGGAAAATCTAGTCATTTTTAGAAATTGTGACAAAGTAATATTTAGTTTTCTACCTTTTCCTTGAATAATTTTTGAGGCGGAGATTATAAATAATAGTAAATATTAAAAGCTTTCTACCTTTTACACTTTGTACCTCTTACACTCTTCAAAATGCCTCCTTTGTCTTATCAAGCACACAGTGGATCCATGAACAAGGGGAGACCGCCAATTATTGATTTGATTGGCCGATAGCTCAGGCAGTTGCGCTGCGCCATTATAGCCGGCAGGTTGCGTGTTCGATTCTTGCTGCTTGTAATTTTTTATAAATTTATTTTATTCTATTTTTTTATTAATTAAAAATTATGAAACAAAAAAAAGATTCACAATTAGTGGTCTCCTCTTGTATGAAAATAATCTGTCATAATTTCGAATATTAATTTCGCAAAGCCTTTCTTTAAAAAAATGGTAAAAAACACGATTTCATCGTTGATAAATGTGTCACTACCAACACTTTCGGTTTTCATTTATTAAAAAAGTTCTATTAAATCAGAATCGGCCCAATAGGTCAAAATTAAAAGTTTTTGCAATAATTTGTATTCAATTAATTAATGAATTTCTTTTTATTGGACCAAGTCTGATTTTCGTTTCAATATAACATATTCATACGTTTAACAATACGCTTAAACAATAATGACTAGAATAAAACGTGCGTGTTTCTAATATTTAATAAACAAAATATTAAAAAATGCTTACTCAGTAAAAAAATAGTTCTCGAGCACAAGCAAGTATCACATCAATAGCAAAAATTTTTCACTGTTAAAAACTACTATACGCTAAAGTGTGAAAATGTAAGACGTGAACTTTAAAAAATTAGGAATTCTATTCTACTGGCTCTGCCAGATAAATTTAAACAAATTTTTAATTAGAAAATATTTTTAACTACTAAAAATTGAGCATTTCACTGTGGCCTTGGATTTCGCAAATTTTTAAGAGTTTAAAGTACAAAATTCTTGCGACTTTGATCATAATTGGAAAGATTTTTCAATATAATTAGAAAATTATTTATTTAAAAATGAAATGAACTCGCGCTATCGGGCCACTAAAAATGTGTCTTTTTTTCTCAAGAAGCACAATATTGCAAAAGGACGATTTGATTCAGTGGTTCAATTAATGAATTGTTTAACAAGATCAGTTCTTTCATACGCACGGTTATCAACATTTTTCACATCAATTTGTGAAAATTTTTGAGCACGGAGAAAATATGTTTCATCGCTTTTCCATGCGCTTCTTAAAAACTAGTAGGAAATTAAATAATCTGTAAAAATAAAACAATTGAAGCTTAGAGTTGATTTTGAATTAAAAATAAAAATACTAATTGAAGGTAAAATTAAAGATTCATTTTTTCTAAAACTAAATGAATCTGTATTTTATCCCTTTATAAATAAACAAGAATGTAACATCTTGTAATTTTGAGCAGTGATGGGTAAGTTACTTTTTAACAGGAACTAGTTGTCGTGTTTGTTTAAAAAATGTCACTTCTTCTTAATTAATTTTGAATTTTAAAAATATATAATGAATATGAAAAATATATACTGAAAAAATAATTATTTAGAACTGACACAAAGTCACTTAAATTACTTTTAGTCATTTTTTTTCTCAAATCACTTTTTTAAGGTAAAATCATTATAGTCACTATTTGAAATAAAAGTTTTACTCAAGTCACTTTTTTTATTAATTAATACAGAGAAAGAAACGGTTTCTGATTTTTTTAATTCAGCCTGAATTAATTTCGATTCCACCTGAATTCTTTTGAATTCAGCCTGAATTCTCGTGAACTACTTTGAATTATTTTGAATCCATCCTAAATTCTTTTAGATTGATCCTTAATTATTTTCAATTAATCTGAAATTTATTTAAAGTAACCCTGAATCGTTTAAAATTTTCCCTTAATTCTTTTGAATTCAGCCCGAATCTTTGTGAATTCTCTATACATTGTTTTAAATTAAAACTAAATTCATTCAAATTTACCCTCAATTCTGTTAAATTCATCTTAAACACTCTTAAATTCCCCCTGCTTTATTTTGAATTCATTCCGAATTCTTTTAAAATCACTCGGAATTCTTCAAAATTAAGACTACATTTATTAAAATTCACCACGAATTATATGGAATTTATTCTGAATTCTTTCGAATCTGGCCTTATTACTTTTAAATTCAGTGGGAATTTTTGTAAATTCACCCTGAATTATTCGTAAATTTTATTAAATTCATCCTGATTTTTTTTAACTCAGTGTCAATTCTTGTGAATTCGCCCTGAATTATTTTGAATTTATTCTGAATACTTTAAAATTCCCTCGGAATTCATATGAATTTCATAGAATTATCTTGAATTCTTCTACATTTACTCAAATTCTCCTGAAATTAATGGAATATCTTCAATTTTATTTAAATTTTTTTAATTCTTTGGGATTTGCGCGGAATTACGATAAATTTATCCTATGTTCTTTCAAATTCTTTCACATTTTTTCAATTCAACTGAATCTTAGTAAATTCACTGAATTCTACTGCGTTCATTGCATTTTTCATGGTTTTTTTTTAAATCACCTTGAAGTCATTCAAACTAATCTTAACTTCTTAGGAATTTTAACAAATTCTGTTGAATTCCATTAAATTTTTTTTAGTTAATTTCCAATTCACTTGAATTTTTTTGAATTTACTTGAATTTTCTTTTAAATTCACATGCAATTTTATTGCATTCTTCTCATTTCCATTTAATTTTTCCGAATTAACTCAATTTTTATTTCATATACACTGAATTCTTTTAAATTAACCATAAAATCTTAGGTACTACATCGAATTCTTTTGAATTTTTTCTCAAATGAGTACAAATTTAACGAATTAAATGAATCTTTAAAATGATTTAAAATTTTTGTTGCATTGACTTGAATTTTTTTTAATTCACTTTGAATTTTTATTAATTCTATCGAATTCTTCTCATTTCTCTTAAAAATTTTCAAATTATTTAGAATTTTATTTAATTCACCCTAAATTATTTTTTAATAACCATAAAATCTTAGGCATTTCATCGAATTATTTTCAACTCCCTTTACATTTTTCTAAATTAATAGAAAATTTAATTGAATTCATTTTTTCCAAATATTTTTGAATTATTTTCAATTCACTTGAGTTTTCTTTTAAACTAACTCTGAATTTTTATCAATTCTATCGAATTCTTCTCAATTTCTTTAAATTATTCCAAAATAACTCGAATTTTATTTAATTCACCTTGAATTCTTTCAAATTCAGCATGAAATCTCAGGCACTTTATCAAATTCTTTTGAATTCTCTTTGAATTTTTTTCACTTCTTTCAAAATTTAATGGATTTTTAAAAATATTTTTGAATGGTTTGTAAATAACTTAAATTTTCTTTTGACTTTTCAACTCATGTAACATTATCTGGAATTTAATCTGAATTCTCGTTAGCTTATTCTGAATTCCCTTGAATTCAGAATAAACTCTCTTTCAATCCATCAAATTCTTTTGAATTTCCTTTAATTTTTCTGAATTCACTTAAATTCTTCTAAAGTCAGTGGCATATTGTGGATTAATTTTTTTCAACTCATTTTAATTCCCCTGAATTTTCATTAATTTATCCTTACATTTTTTTAATTGTTTCTAATTTTTCAGCTTCTCTTATTTTTTAAACTCTAACTGAAATGTTTTGAATTCACTTGAATTCTTTTCAAGCGGATCTGATTTTACTGAAATCAGTGAAGTACTTTGAATTTATTCACTTGATTTTTTAAATGCACCAACATTTTTGTGAATTTCATCGAATTATTTCCATTTTCCTTAGATTTTTCTAAATTCACTCGAATTTTAGTTCATTCAACGTAGGATTTGTTAAATTCTTCCTGTATTTTAATGACTTTGAGTTACTTTCTCTGTTCAAATCTAAAAACTGAAAATGAAAAAAAAATTTGCAAAAGCAAAGAAGTAATTAAACAAGTAAAGATTTTTATAGTTACTGTCACCGAAAAAAATGTAACAGTTCATTACATATTTACAAAAGTAATTTCGTTACCACTATCATTACTGAAAAAAGTAATTAGTTAAAAGAAACTAGTTACTTCCCATCACTGCCTATTACTAAAATCTGTTCAATTCATCAAATGAGATTCACATTGTTTCTATAAATTGATTAAAATTCTTTTTAAAATAACCAATATAACAAAAATTATTTATAAGTGGTAAAAAACCTTCAATTTTCTAAAACCGCAGTATCGATTTTGGAAAAATTCAAAAACCAAAAATTGAGCCCTGCTCAAAATTTGTTGCACGTATCATCAATTCTTCTATCCTTTTTAAATTTAAGGCAGCACCAAATCTGTGTTTAACGTGATATTCCAGCAGAGATCTTGATCCCGAAGGTCACCCCAGCCTCCATTTCCTTTCCTGAGTTTCTTTTTGGGTACCATTCCTGCAACTGTTAGAGTCAGTTGAGTTGGGTACAGATGATTTCGAGCAGATTTTAGCACATTTCGAACTTTTGCTATCACTGCTGTCGATTCGCAGTTATTTTTCTTGTGGTGAACTCCACTGAAAATGAAAATCAATTATTAGATGACTACAAGAATTAGAAAAAAAGGATTTTGTAGCCTATTAGGACGTTAACTAAGTCGTTCAAACATCCTCCTCATATTCTTTCCCTCCTCCCCCCTTCTACATTCCTCTATTTCCCCTCCATTACGTCACCCTTCACCACACTAAATTCTTCCTTCACACCAACTTCTTCCTTCACACTAAATTTGACCTATACACTAACTTCTTCCTTTACACTAATATCTGCATCCACCACTTCCCCCTCTCCTTGCTTCCTACGCTAACAACTTCCTTCCACTTCTCCTCTTTCCCAGCGTTTACTTTCCGTACTATACACATCCTATTTTATTATTATTCTCACTACTTCCTCTCACTCACAGTCACTTTCCGCACTCCCCTCTCCTCGTTACTAGATATTCCTCCTAGTTCCCGTTTCCTCATTTTCTCTCCCTGTTATTTCTTCTTTCTTACTTTTCCTACTTTGTCACAACCTATACACCTTCCCGCCTTCACTTTCCCTCAACCACCGACGCTTATTCTTAATAATTTTCCCTTTTCCCTCTGAATCACAGTCACATCTTCTACTTCCCTTTCCTCATTACCGCTTACTAGCCCTAGTTTTCTTCTACTCATTTTCTCTCCCTACCTCTACTTCTCCTTCCCTTACTTTCTGTACTTTTCCGACCCTTATTTTCCCTCATGTTTCCTACTTTCTATACATCACCTTCTTTCCTTCAATCTTCGCCACACCAACTTCTTTCCTAACTATTTCTTCCTCTTCTCGATTTTGAGGATAACACTCTCCTTACACTAATCTTCTCACCTAGCCTTCACTTCCCCTCCCCTACACACGCTCATTTCTAATCATTTCCTCTTCTTCCTCTCTATCACAGTCACATTTTCTACTTTCCTCTCCTCATTACCGCTTACTAATCCTAGTTTCCCTTTACTCTTTTTGTTTCACTACCTCTAATTCCCCTCCCCTCACCTTGTCTACCCTCATATCCCTAATTTCCCCTCATGTTCCAAACTTTACATACATTTCTTCCGTCACTTGATCCTTAGCCAAAGTAGCTTCTTTCCCAAATACTTTCCCCTCCACTCAATTCTCAAGCTATCACTCTCTTTACAGTACTTCCCTTCCTAATCCTTCACTCCCCCACCCACCCCTACACACCCTCGTTTCTAATCATTTCTCCTTGTTCCTCGCACTCACAGTCACTTTTTTTACTTCGCTCTCTTGATTATCGCTCTATTGTCCTATTTCTCCTCTCCTTATTTCCTGTCATAACCTGTACTTCCCCTCCCCTAATTACTACTACTTCCTCACCTATAATATTCTCTAATTTTCCCCACTCTACCTACTGCCTCTCCCCACAGTTCCCCAACTTCCCATCCACTACTCAATTGCACCTAATTTTCCCTATTTCGTCTACCCTCATTTCCTCTACTGCTCTCCCATAATTAAGTAAAAGCAGGCTTTGCAGGATAAATTGCTCTTAAGAAAAGGGAAGAATTTTTCACAAAAAAGGTGAATGAATTCTTTTAAATAAAATAAATGTAAATATTATATTATATTAAATTTAAAATGCTTTAAATTCCTAACATTTCCAGTAATTATTTAAGTAATTAATTAATTTTTAACAAAATAAATGAATTTTCGTACTATTTTCAACCAAAACCGATTAATTTTAAACCAACAGTTGCATTTTTAACGAAACAAAAAAATTTTGACCAAAAGATATGAACCTTCAACCAACATAATTAATTGTTACAAAAAAGGTTTAACTTTTAATCAAGTTGTTAAATTTTTAAACAAAACATATTGAAATTTCAAATAGTTTTTTTAACAAAATATTTTAAATTTCTACTAAAACAGACTTATTTATAAACCAAAAGGAAAAATTTTCCAACGAAGATATCGAATTTTCAACGAAAGAAATTAATTTTTAAGCGAAAATATAATGATTATATTTTCAGTATAAAAATTAACTTTTGACCAAATTAAATAAATTTTCAACATAACAGTACAATTTGCAACTGAATGGATTCATTGTAAACCAGGAAGATTAAATTTCTGTCAAATAAGATCAATTCAACACAAGAAATAGAATACTCAAATTTACAGTTGAAAGTCAATTAATGAAATTAATTTATTGTTAAATTAATTTTTTATTAACAAAAATGATGAATATTGAACATAAAAGTGAATTTTTAACTAAATCGTTGAATTTCCATCCAAATACTCCATTTTTCAACCAAGAAAGGAAATTAATTTTATAATATAGTTAAGTTTGCATTTAAAGGGATAAATTTTCAGCCCAAAAAATTAACTTTGTATCAATGACAAAATCTAACAAAAAAACATAAATTTTTTAGTTAAAAAAATAAGTTTTAAATTAAAAGTAGAACAGGACAATTTCAAGATAGAGAAATAAAACTTTTAAAAAAATGTATCTTTAACTAAAAATAGAATACTGGAGTTTTCTATAATAGTATCAGAACTTTCAACAAAAAAAGCGCGGCTTTAAACGAGACGCTTGAATCGACAATCAAAAGGAATCATTTTTAATAAATATTTTGAATTTGCATTAAAATAAGTAAATCTGAAAACAAACAGTTGCATTTCTAACCAAATGGGTGAACTTTTAACAAAAAAATCGAATTTCCAAAAAAAACTTGAATTTTTAAAACTTTTCAATAAAATTGTTGCGTCTTCATTATTAAAAATAAATTTGTATCAAAATAATTTAATTTGTGACCATAAAAGTTTAATTGTCAAATAAAAATATAATAGTAGAGTATTCAACCAAAAAGAGTTAGCTCAAAAAAAAGATAGATGGATTTTCTTTGAGGGATCTATTAATTTAGTTACCATTTAAAAAAGAAATTGAATTAAAGCAAATATTATTCAAAATTATTTTTTTCTAGAAAAAAGTTCGAATTCAAACCAAGTAATAAAATTTTCAGCCAAAAAATTGTTTCCAGATGATAAATTTAGCCGATTCCTGGTCAAATTTTTGGAGAAAGAAGAAAAAATCGGCCACGGTCCGGATTCGAACGGGGATCACCGCTATTCAGGAGTGCAGCGTTTAATCAATTACGCGGTACTGAAAGTGTCATAACGCCAAAAAAATGGCAGATCCCAAAAAATTAAGGATTGGGTAGCCTTTTTGGGATATCTTATTATTTATCTTTCAGGATAGTTTTTTGGATAAAGTAAAAATAATAAATCAATTATCAAAAGTTAATACTGAAGTTTTGAAGCAGAACAATTCTTTCAATGCGGAAAGTAAGTGTTAATTATTATAGACACTCGGGCAGTTTTAATCAGCCAGAGAGTGAAATATGATAGCAGTACAGTATACAGATGGAACTAAAATAACGATAATCGCTAGGGGGCGGCATCCGGAGAAATGCAGAGCGTATATAATTATCAGTGCATTGCCTCCTACTTCATTACATGCCGTATAATTAATAACTTTAATCCGATTGCCTGGAAATGTTTCGACTTATAGCGAATGATAATTTTGTTGTTTCAGCTGCAGAGATAAATAATATTATTGGAAAGTATTCCTATTTTTATAAAAAATATACTGCTTTTGAAAAGTTATTTGTGATGCTATGACTTTAAAACTTAACAAAACTGAAACTTTTTTTCAAATTAAACGATTAAAAAAAGACGCATTTCGAAAAAAATGTTAAATTCCTAATAAAATAATCCAATTTTCAACTAAAAAGATTAATTTTCAAGTAAGAAGATTAGTCTTCTACCAAAAAGACAAGTTTTTAGTAAATGGAATAGTTACCCAGTGAGCACAACATTTGGTGACGTCTTTACGACGTCGTTACGACATATTTACGACAACTTTACGACATCCTATGTCCATGTCTTTACGATATCGTAAATAAGTCGTATGATCTGACGATGGCTTTACAATATTGCAAAGACACTGAAACAACATGGACACAGGATGTCGTAAACTTGTCGTAAAGATGCCGTAACGATGTCGTAAAGACGTCGCCAAATTTTGTGCCCACTGGGTAAATATTCAGTTTAAACGAAGGAATTTTCAGCTTGTAAACAATGAATTAAAAAAAATAGTTCAATTTTTAAACAAAAAGAATAAATTCTTGAGCAAGTTAATTAATTTCCAACCAAAAAAAAAAAGATAAATTATCTACAAAGAAGAACAAATGTTCACCAAAATATAGTTGAAATTTCACATAAAAAAAATGAATTTTCAATTTAAAAAAAAATCGAATTTTCAACCATGTAGTTAAGCTGTTAAGCAAGGAAATTATTGTCGAACAAAATATTTGAATTTTAAATTTCAGTTGCAGAGATAAAGAATATTATTTGAAAGTATTCCTATTTATATAAAAAATATACTGCTATTGAAGAGTTTTTTTTGATCCTGTGGCTTTAAAACTCAAAAAAATTGTAATTTATTTTTAAATTTACTAACATAAAGCAACTGCATTTCCAACAAAATTGTTAAATTTCTTACCAAAATAATTTAATTTTGAACAAAAAAGGTGAATTTTTAGTAAGAAGATTAATCTTCCATAAAAAAGAAAATTTTTTAACAAAATACAAGAATTTTCCTTAAACAGTTAAATTTTCAACTAAAACAGACATATTTACAATAAAATAGTAGAATAATTAAATTCTCAGTTAAAAGAAAATGAATTTTCAACTATAGGAAAAAATTTCAAAAAAGTAGTTCAATTTTCAACCAAAAAAGTAAATTCTTAATGAAGAGGTTTAATTTCTAAATATAAAAAAGATAAATGTGCAATAAAAAAAAATAATTAAAAATTAAATAGCTGCATTTACGGAGAAAAAAACATAATTTTGAATGAAAAGAAAACGAATTTGCAACAAAATAATTAAATTACTCAACAAAATAATTTCATTTTTCGACCAAAAATATTAATTTTCAATTAAGAAGTATAATCTTTTATCAAGAAGATTAATTTTTAAGTAAGAAGAATAATCTTTTATCAAACAGAGGAATTTTCAACAAAATACATGAATTTGTAACTAAATAATTGAATTTTGAATCGAAAGAAATAAAATTACAACAAAATAGTTCAATTTTCAATTTCAAAAGTTGAAATTAAAAAAACTCATGAATTTTCAATAATATAGTTTTTTTTAACTAAAGAAATTAATTATCTTCCAAAACAGTATAATTTTTAAACTGAGTTGCAGAGATGGATGATATTACGAGAAAGTATTTCTATTGTTATAAAAAATATTATGATATAGAAAAGACTTTTTAAATCCCATGGATTTAAAACTTAAGAAAATTGAAATTTATTTTCAATTTAAACAACTTAAGGAAAACGCATTTACAATAAAATAATTCAATTAATCACCAAAATTATTCAATTTTTAAAGAAAAAGTTCAATTTTCAAGCAAGAAGATAAATCTTCTACTAAAAGAGACGAATTGTTAATAAAATATATGAATTTGTGGGAAAATAGTTGAACTTTCCAGAAAAAAAGATAAGTTTACAATAACAAATAGAAAAGTCAAAACTTTAGTAAAAAAGAATATTCAACAGAATAGTTCAATTTTCTACTACAAAGATGACTTCTTGAGTAATAAGATTAATTTTCAACCAAAAAAATGAAATTCATACAAAATTCATGAATTTTAAACGAAGAAAAACAAATTTTCACTGAAAATGAAATATTTGAATTTCTAGATAAAAAAATTTCAATAAAAGAAGAATTTTCCAAAAAATAGTTAATTTTTCAACAAAATAATTGGATTATCAGTGGAAAAGATGAATTTTTAAGTAACAAGATTAATCTTCTATCAACAAAGACGAATTTTGAAAAAAATGAATTTTCAAACAAATAGTTTAATTTTCAAATAGAAAAGAAAAATTTACAATAAAAAAGGAACAGTCAAATCCTCAGTTAAATAATAAATTTTACACTAAAAAAATGCATTTTAGACAAAATAGTTCAATTTTCAAACAAAAATATGACCTCCTAAGTAAGAAGATTAATTTTCAAACAATGAAATTAGAATTTAAAAAAATACATCAAATTTCAACTACAGAAAACAAATTTTGAGGAAAAATAATATAGTTGCATTTTCGGATGAAAGAATTAATTTTCAATAAGAATTTGCAACAAAATAGTTAAATTGTTGTAGAAAATAAATCAACTTTCAACCAAAAAGATGAATTTTCAAGTAGGAAGACAGATCTTCTATGAAAAAGACGAATTTTTGACATAATAAATTATTTTTCAACTGAAAAAATTAATATTCATCATAAAAAATTTAATGGTTAAATTAATGGGTAAAAATGAATTTTCAAGAATATAGTTAAATTTTCAACCAAATGAAACAATTTTCTACAAAAATAGTTGAATTTTCATTTTCAGTTGCAGTTGCAGATATAAATAATATTATTTAAAAGCGCGGTAGTGTAATGGTTGCTCGATGGCTGACGGTAAAACGATTACATTTTGTGTTTCAAATTTATTCTTTTTAGTTGAAAATTCAAGTATTTTGATGAAAATGCGCCTTTTTTATGAGAAAATTAAGATTGTAATTTGAAAATGTAACTATTTTGTTACGAATTTGTTTTTTGGATTAAAAATTAATTTTTTCAATGAAAAGTGATCTTATATAGTTAAAAAATGAACTACTCGGTAAAAAATTAACGTATTTTATCCAAAGTTAATTTTTTTGGTCAAAAATTAATGTTCGTGGTTGAACATTTATTTTTTTGGGTGAAAGATTCATAATTTTTGTTACAAATGTATTTCTTTGGTTGAAAATTGATTTATTTTGATGAAGATTCGTCTTTTTGTTAAAAAATAATTGTGTTGGTTGGAAATTCACGTTTATGGTCAGAAATTTAATGCTTTTGTTAAAAAATAAATTTTCGGCGGCAAAATTCTTAATTTTAGTTGAAAATTAATCTTTCGGATTGAAAATTTATATATTTTGTTAAATATTCGACTTTTTTGCTAAAAAAGTAATATGTTTGATTCTAATTTCACCTTTTATGTTAGAAGTTGAATTATTTGGTTAAAAATTCAGTTTTAGGGGTAAAGATTTATAATTTTAATTAAAAACGTGTTTTTTTTAGGTAGAGAATTTATCTTTCTTGTTGAAAATTCCTAAATTTTGTGGTCGAAAATTTACCTTTTTAGTTGATGAATTCATGTATTGTATTAAAAATGCACCTTTTTGTAATTGACAATTCGACTTTCTTGGTAGAAAAGCAATCTTTTTGGTTGAAGATTCATCATTTTAGTACAACATTAATTTTTTTTTCCTTGTAAATTAATTTTCTTAACTGAAAATGTAATTATTTTGTCTATGGTTGAAAATGCAACCTTTTTAGTTACAAATACATGTATTTTGTTGGAAAATCGTTTTTCTTTTTGTTTGAAAAAAATAATGTTCTTGGTTGAAAACTCATACATTTAGTTAAAAGTTTTTTTTCTTAAATTAAAGGTTTATCATTTTAATTTAAAGTTTTTTTTGTCTTGAAAACTTATCTAATGTGTTTAAAAAATCGAAAAGTTAATTTTTCAGTTAAAAAAAAAAAATATTTTCAACCGAAACAAAAATGACCAAGAATGGAATAGTAATATTCTTAGTTAATAACACTAATTTCCAATAAAACAATTAATTTTCCACTAAAATGATGAGTCTTCAACTAAATAAATTAATTTTATACCAAGAAAGTCGAATTATCGACAAAAAATAAGGTAAATTTGATATTTTAAACCAAAGGTGACATAGTAAATTTCATTAGTAAACAAATTAATTATCTACTGGTAATAACGAATTTTTAACTTAATAGCTGATTTGTTGACTAACAAGATGAATTTTTGAACAAATATATGAATTTGAACGAAAATGATTAACTTTGTCTACAAAAAAATGAATTTTTATAATTCGGTTGAACTTCTAACCAAAAAGATAAACTTTTTACCAAAAAAGACAAATCTCTAAAAAAAAGTGAGAATTTGTAACCAGAAAGATAAATTTTCTTCCAAAAAAAAAAACAATTTTGAAGAATAAAATGGAGAAGATAACATAAAATATCAACATATCAAAACTTTATGAAATATATGAAAAAAGAAATATCAAGAAAAAAAAACAATTCCATTTGGTGTTTAAAAGTTAGTTTTGTTGGTTAAATTTAGTGTTTTTTGGTAGAAAATAATCTTCTTGGTTAAAATATTTCTAGGGTGAACGGTACATCAATTTTATTAAAAATGTATTTCTTTCGTTGAAAATTGATTTATTTTGTTGAAAACTCGTCTTGTTTTATTTGAAAACATTTTTTGAACTAAACGCTTAACTATCTTATGTTTGATTTAAAATTTGCATTTTGAAAATTAAACTATATTGTTGAAAATTCAACTACTACCTGGAAAATTCATTTTTTGGATAAAAATTATTTTTTGTTTGTTTGTTAAAAAGTGACCTATTTGGTTGGAAATTCTTTGATGTTTGAAAATAATTTCCATTAGTAAAAATTTACATGTCCCATTTTTGGTTGAAAATTAATCTTTTTTTAGTTAAAAATTCAACTATTTAGTAAAAAATTGATTTTTATGGTTGAAACATAACCTTTTTGCTTGAAAATTCGTCTTTTTTTTTAGAAAATTAATCGTCTTTGTCGATTCGGTTTTTGGCTTAAAAGTTTTTTTTTAGATACAAAGGTAATCATGTGATTGAAAATAAATGTATTCTCTCAAAAGTTAATTTTTTTGGCAATAAATGAATGGTTGTTTTTGAAAATTTATTTTGTTCCATAAAAGATTAATAATTTTCGTTAAAAATTTCTTTCTGTGACTTAAAATTTATTAATTTTGTTGAAAATTTGTCTTTTAGATAGAAAAAAATCTTCTTTGTTGGAAATTCATCTTTATGGTTATAAATTCAACTTTTTGTATAAAAATTCAGTTTTTAAAGTGAAGATTTATCATTTTTATTAAAAATATTTTATTTCTGTAGGAAATTGATCTTTCTGTTTAAAAATTCATACATTTTGTTAGAGATTTGTCTTTTTTCGTAAAAAGTTTATCTTTTTGGTTGGAATTTCAACCAATTTGTTCCAAATTCATTTGTTGCAGAAAAAATTCAAAATTTTAGTTAAAATTTATGTTTTTTCTTGAACATTTAGTAATACAAATTATTTAATCTCTATTTTAAATTTGGAAATTGAATTTTTTTCATTGAGAAATCGTCATTATCGGTTGAAAATTAATTTTTTTAACAAAGAAATGTACTATTTCACCTTTGGTTTAAAATATAAAATTTACCTTATTTTTAGTTAAAAATTCTACTTTCATGATATAAAATTAATCCTTTTGGTTGATGATTCATCATTTTAATAGAAAATTAGTTTGTTTTTTTTTCAACGAAAATTAATTTTCTTAAAGGAAAATATAAATATTAAATTTTTGGTCATTTTTTGTTTTGGTTGAAAATATTATTTCTTTTAACTTAAAATTTCACTATTCAATTTTTTTAACTTGTGTGAGTTTGTTTCTCAACTTTTAACAAAAAATCGATTAGTAATATTATCAGTTAAAAGAATTAATATTTTCATCTGAAAAATAATTTTTAAATACATTAGATAAGTTTTGCAAGCAGGAAAAATAAACTTCCAATTAAAATGATGAATCTTCAATTTAAAAAAATACTTTTAACGAAATAGATGGGTTTTCAACCAAGGACATTATTTTTTTTGCCAAAAAAAAAAGATTTTCCAACAAAATAGATGTATTTGTAACTAAAAAAGATTAATTTTCAACCAAAAACGGAATAGTTACGTTTTCAGTTAGGAAAATGAATTTCAAGGAAAAAAATAATGTTCTAATAAAATGATGAATCTACAACCAAAAACATTAATTTTCTACCAGGAAAGTTGAATTTTCATCTAAAAATAAGGTAAAATTATTATTTTAAACCAAAGGTGTAATAGTAAATTTTCAGTAAAAAAATTAATTTTCAACCGATAATGACGAATTTTAAATTAAATAGTTCAATTTTAAACTAAAAAATATAAATTAAAAAAAATTCTACTAAAGCTTTAACACGAAAGGTGCATTTTTAATCCAATAGATGACTTCATCAATGAAAAAGATAAATTATCGCACAAAAAGATGAATTGGAACGAAAATTTTCAATTTTTTTACAAAAAACTTAATTTTCTACCAATAAAGACGCATTTTCAATAAAAATTATAATATATCAATTTTCAACCAGAAAGATTAATTTTCAACTAAAATTATGACTAAAAAAAGATTAATTAAAAAAAAAACATGTTTTTTTCAATTCTGGAAATCATTTTCAACCAAAAAACAAACAAAAAAGAATAGTTCAGTTTTTAACAAACAAAACATTTTTATCCAAAAAATGAATTTTCCGCGAAATAGTTGAATCAACCCTAGAAATACATTTTTTATCATGAATATTAATGTTTCGCCAAAAAAGAAGCGTTTTCAACTTAATATGTATGTATGCATGTGAATTTGTAGCAAAATAATTAAATTTTTAAAATGTAAATCAAAAATTAAACATCAAATAATTAAACATTCAGGCAAAAAAATGTTATTGTCAGCAAGAACATTAATTTTTTTACCGTAAAAACACTAGTTTTAGCAAAATAAATGAATGTTCACCTAAAAAAGTTCAATTTTGAACTAAAAATGGAAAAGTTAATTTTTCCATTAAAAAATTCTTTATTAACCCACAAAAAAAATTTTTAACAAAATAGTTTAATTTTTGTAAATAATAAGATTCATTTTCTATTAACAATTAATTTTCAGTTGGAAATTCATTTAATATGAAAAAATTCGTCTTTTTGATAGAAGATCAATCTTATTACTTGAAAATTCATTTTTTTTGTTTGAAAGCGGATTTATTTTGTTCAACAATTTAACTACTTTGTTGCAAATTTGTATTAAAAATTAATTCTTTCATGCCAAAATTAAAACATAGCATTATTGCTTGAAATTTGTTATTGTAGATTTTTCTTTTCTAGTTGAAAATTGAACTATTTGTTTAAAAATTCACATTTTTTTCCATAATTCGCCTTTGTTGATACACTAGCCTTCCAACAAGACGACCCGCTCAACATGACGGGCGAACGCTCAACGAAACGACGGTGGCGGCCGTACCTCTCTCCCCTCCATTTTCTTCTCACACACGACCTAATGCAGAGCTGCCAGTTCGAGCCTGAAATTTGCCCCCACCATACCTACCGTTTGGGAGCCGCAAAACAGAAGGCGCATGATTACCACTGTGACTTCGTGGGTAAGCCGAAAATGCACGATTCGACTTCGGTTCCCTGCTGTACGATGATTGCCGATCTGAAGGCTTCGGAACACTTCGGTGGTCTTCTATTTATATCTCGATCCCCATTTGAAATAAATGGAAGAAATTGGCGAATTTAATGTTTCGCGTGATTCTTCATTTCATGCATGAGTCGATTTTGAGGTTATGGTTTTCAGATGTACATAGTATAAATATTATTAATACTATATATAATATTAATGTTAATATTATAATTATAAAATATAACATTAATTTTAATTAATAGTTGACTAAGTTTTAATAGAAATAGTTAAACTTCTAACTAAAAAAATTAGTTTTTTTTTTAAAATTTGAATCAGAAGATGAATTTTCTTGTAGTTAAAAGAAATTAATTTTCAAACCAAAACAAACAAAAAAAATCTGCAATATAGATAAATTTTCAGAAAAGAAATTTTTCAACTAATTTGATAAATTGTCAACCAAAAAAAAAAAAACTAAATTTTCAACAAAGCAGTTCCACTTTCAAACAGAAAAACTGAAAAAAATAGTTGGAATTCTTTGGAAGTGCTTTAAATGATTGAAATTAATTGAAAATTCCTTGAAATGTTTTAAAACATCCTAAAATATTTAAAATCCTTTAAAATCTCTTGAAATTTTGCAAAGCTCTTGAAAATTCCTTGCAAATTTTAAAAATACCTTAAAATATTTTAAATCCTTTAAAATCACATACTAAATAATTGAAATCAATTGAAAATTCCTTAGGATCTAGTAAAATGTCCTAAGATGTATCAAATCTTGTAAAATCTCATATTAAATTACTATTTACAGGAATTTTAAAGAATTAAAAAATTGTTAGAAGGCTTATTTTTAAAAATTCCAAAGTAATTTAGAAATTCTAAAAAAAAGTCCGAGGCATTTCCAAAGATTTTGAAGGTTTCAAAATACTCTCAAGTATTTAAAAAGATTCCAAGGAATTTTCATTGATTACAGTAATTTAATATGATATTTTGAAGGATTTGAAATATTTTAGGGAATTTTCAAAATTTAAAGGAATTTTTAAAAACTTAAAAAAATGACAAGAAATTTCAAAAGATTTTTAATATTTGTGAATGTTTTAAAAGATGTCAAGTAATTTTCAATTTATTCTTATAATTTCAAGGAATTTCAAAGAATTTTCACAATTTTAGCAGAGTTATTTAAAAAAATTCCAAGGGACTTTAGAAATCTTTAAAAGGTGTGAAGGTGTTTGAAAAGATTTTGAAGGTTTCAAAATACTTCAGAGTATTTAAAAATGTTCCAACGAATTTTTAATTGATCACAGTAATTTAATATGAGATTTTAAAGGATTTGAAATATTTTAGGGTATTTTTAAAATTTTAAGGAATTTTCAAAAGCTTTAAAAAAATTCCAAAGATTTCAACAGATTTTTAAGGATTTTGAATATTTGAGTATGTTTAAAAAGAGTTCACTGAATTTTTAATTCATTTTTAAAAATTAAAGGAATTTCAAAGAGTTTTAATAATTATATCAAGGTTGCTTAAAAAAACTCCAAATTACATTAAAAATCTTTAAAAAATGTCTAGATTTTTCAAAAGATTTTGAATGTTTTGAAATATTTGAGAGTATTTTAAAAGGTTTTAAGGAATTTTCAATTTATTACAGTAATTTAATATGAGATTTTAAAGGATTTTATACATCTTAGGACATTTTACTATATCCTAAGGAATTTTCAATTGATTTCAATTATTTAGTATGTGATTTTAAACTATTTAAAATATTTTAAAGTATTTTTAAAATTTGAAAGGAATTTTCAAGAGCTTTGCAAAATATCAAGAGATTTTAAAGGATTTTAAATATTTTAGTATGTTTTAAAACATTTCAAAGAATTTTCAATTAATTTCAATCATTTAAAGCACTTTCAAAGAATTCCAACTCTTTTTTTTCAATTTTTCTGTTTGAAAGTAGAACTGCTTCGTTAAAAATTTAGTTTTTTTTTTTTTTTTTTTTTTTTTTTTTTTTTT
>NC_046659.1:116597368-116600007 GCF_010883055.1 Belonocnema kinseyi | reverse complement strand
CTCGCCCCTCAGATAAAACTCCCCCTACCATACTTCCCTTCCCCCTCTTTAAACATCACTTCCCCGTCTCTAGACAGTGTTGCCTTTTTGAGTACAATTGTACTTTTTGCGTACTATTTCCGGCTGGTGAGTACGTGAGTACGCCTCTCGAATTTTCAGTACACTTGACATTGTACTTTTTTTTAGTACATTTGAGTAGAAAATTGTTTAAAGAAATTTATTTTAGTTTTTTTCTTCGCTACGAATCACAACAGCAAGTACACATTTATCATTCGTTCGTTGGGTCACGTGTTCATTCATTAGAGAAATGGAGCCAATGACAGCCAATGAAAGAACACGTTTGAGAAGATCGAAAACTAGAGGTGTTCTATAATTGGCTGTTCATTTTACGTTTTGCTTGCATGGGATTTCACCCTAGACTTGAAAGCAGTGATCCCAAATTTGGCATGTTGAGCTACTTCGCTTGACTGGCGCAGCGGCCCTCATTAGTCGCTATTGGCGCGCCAAATAAAAATTGAAAATTATATTTATACAGACCGTAATTTCAACCCCTCATTTATATGAATTATTTTTTCCATCATGAATAATTAATTGACATTTTGTATTTGGAAAATATTTTTCATTTTTAAAAGATTTTTTTTATAAAAAAAAGTTCACAAATTTTAAAAAACTTTATTATTTTTTGAAAGAAAAACTTTAACAAGTGATAGTTGACATTACTCAAGATTTTTATTATATCAACATTTGAATTTCGCGCTAAAATCTTGTTATATCGAGTCTATTCCGAGGCGCTGAGATCGAAAGCACAATTTCAGACTTTGCAGTACAATTTCTTGCTAACGTGCGTATAATTCCCGAATCTCGATATGGCAACCCTGTCTCTAGAGATCCTATTGGGTAGAGTTTAGAGATCCTCTAGGTAGAGTTGAGACACAAACTCATAAAGGCTCACACAGACTTGTCACTGCGCATCGCGATTAGTCCGAAACCAGAAATCCTCATAAAAGGTGCAAAAGTTTGATTTGTTCAATGCATCCATTGAAATATATACAACTGATATACAATTATAGAGGGGACAGGAAAGTTAACTCGGTTTTAGATGACAATACACCGATAAATCGTGTTTAGTCAAACACGAATAGTCAAATCAAGTAGTTAAATTTTTGGTTAAAAGAATTAATATTTTCAACTGAAACAAAATTAGTAAACGCATTAGATAAGTTTTCTAGTCGAAAACTGAACTTTCATTAAAAATAGTGAATCTTCAATAAAAATTAAAATTATTTCTTGAAAAAAAGATTCTACTCCTTCTTCAATTCATTGGGAATCGAACCACAAAACTTCTGATTTCCGGTCAGGTGCTTTTGCAATTAAGCTATTAGAGGGATTAGAATAAGAACTCTTAATTCAAGAAAATAACGCCAATTTTTAGCTAGGTGTTAATGGTACAAGTAATTATTGTTTTAAATAAATTAAAAATTACTTTTAATCATATAGGTGAGTTTTCAACCAAGAACAATATTTATTTACTAAAAAAGACGATTTTTCAACAAAATAGTTCATTTTTCAACAAAATAATTGGATTATCAATAAAAAAGATGAATTTTTAAGTAACAAGGTTAATCTTCTAAACTAGCCGTCCAATTGGGATATAAAATCTTGAGGGCACCACTAGCGGCAGAAGCTATATGGCCGCCGACAGTAGTTAGACGTCTTATAAAACTCATGTAAAAACATTGAAAATTAGTCTTAAACCTTAAAAATTAAAGTAACAATAGCTCATATTTGTGATTTTACAAAATTTAAACCGGCATGTAGAAACTTCGTAGAAGGACAAAGAATTTTACATGCAGGACACCTTCTATTTTTCGGAAAAGAGGTGGAAAACAAAACTTCAGTTTCTATTATTGCATTTTGTTTGCAAACTTAGAATTTAAAAACTCTTGTTGTCTAAATAATAAATTTAATTTTTCCCCCTTATAAACATTTAAAATGTAATTCCAACTATCATCATTTCAATGCAAAATTTAATTTATATCAACTTGAAATGATAAATAAGCAGTACCTTGTTTCAGATTTGAGGTTATGATGATAGATTTGTACCTAAAATAATATTTTTATTTAGAACTTTTTATTTTTATCTCAGTTTCACTGTAAAAAACACTAAAAAACCTTTAGAAAAATTATTTTCGTATATTCGCCTATACTTCCCGTCAAAATTTACCCACGCTCAGGGCTTTCCGATTCTGTCACCAGGTGGCGTATTCGAGTATTTCAGATCCCAATAAGACGACGAACGCGGGACTTTCACCGTCCGGCAAGACGACGCGACGGCGTGAGAGGGGTCCCCACTATTCTGCGCTGAGAGCGTGCGCGGTGTAGAGCGAACTTATGTGTTAAGTGAAACATTAGGTCAGAGCTGCCAGATCGAGCCTGAAATTTACCCCCACCATACCTACCGTTTGTGAGCCGCAAAACAGAAGGTGCATGATTACCACTGTGACTTCGTGGATAAGCCGAAAATGCACGATTCGACTTGCATGAGTCGATTTTGAGGTTATGGTTTTCAGATGTACATAGTATAAATATTATTAATACTATATATAATATTAATGTTAATATTATAATTATAAAATATA
>NC_046659.1:116566088-116597268 GCF_010883055.1 Belonocnema kinseyi | reverse complement strand
GTATGGGGGAAGGAGTTATGAGAGGGGGGTGCATGAGAAGGGGAGGTATGAGAGGGGGGAGGTTTGAATGACGTAATTAATGCGTGTACCATTCGCCTATGTGAAAGACTCTGGGCGCGCGCATCATCATGGCAATTAATCCAGAATCAACGCGGGGAACAGCGCCGGCGCCCTTGCTTGGAGGAATACAACTTTGAGCCACTCGCTGAAGACTCCAGTCCCAATTGTAATCATCATAGGAACAAAATAGGCTCGCACATTTTTTCAATTTGGTCCATGTCACTCTATTGAATGCCATACCCATGTTGTGCTTGCTAGAAATCCACGGTGTCACTTCCGCCTGAAACGAACAATAAGCAATTTAAATAAATAATTCGATGTTAATTGCTTGTATCTTTGCTGGTCTAAAATCAATATTTTTTGTATATTGATTTTTATTTCTGAATTGTGAAAAAATTTCTCTCAAGCTCCGCTGGGATCCGAACCCAGAGCTTTCAGATTGCCGGTCTGATGCTCTTACCCACTAAACTATGGAGAGATGAGGTTAATTTATCCACAATCCCTATATAATAACATAAAGAATATAAAAAAATTTAATTAAATCAAAGGTGGGCTAATCTGAAAAAAATATTTAAAAAATTAAAATCTTTTCTACAACAAATATAAGAAGAAACTCATTCATTACAGAAAAAGAAATTATTGATATTCCATCCCTAATTTCTATTCTTTTTATATAATTTCAATTTTTATGTTTTTTTTTAAATCGTAGGAAATTGTATTTTGTTGTAAGTTCTAGGGTGGTACAAAAAAAAACATTTATTTCTTTTATTTTAAGATAGTTCGACTACAAATTGTTATTTTTGGTAAGGCAAAATTTTTTTTTAATATAGGCTTGTGTAGAATGACGAGTTAAAAGTTTTTTATACTAGCATTTAAGTTTTATAATGATTAGTTTGAATGATAAAAATTAAAAACGGATTTTTTTAAGATCAATAAGTTATAAACTAAGATAAAATTTAGTACATTAACCAGATATTTTTTTAGCTCAAAAATTTTACTACTTGCCTAACAGTTAAAATGCTTTGTAAAAATTTTTTTTCGTTGAAAATTTATTATTTTAGTTAAAAATTCATTTCTTTGGTTGTAAATTTAATTATTTTGTTGACAATTCGTTTTTTTGTTAAGAATTAATTCTTTAACTAAAAATATATTTGTTCCACTGTTGGTGAAAAATTGATATTTTTAATTGAAAATTGATGTTTTATAGAGGAAGATTCATCATTTTAGTTGAAAATTCATCTAGTTCGTTGAAAATTTAATTATTTTGCTGGAAATTGTTTTTTTGTTAAGAATTATTTTTTTAAACCACAAATATATCTGTTCCAATTTTGTTTGAAAACTGAACTTTTCTATAACTTTTCTACATTTAATTATTTCGTCGAAATTTTTTTTTAGAATTAATTTTCTTAACTAAAAATGCATGTAATCCGTTATTTTCAGAATAGTGATATTTTTTATTAAAAAGTGATCTTTTATAGATAAAGATTCATTTCTTTGCGTGAAAATTCAATTATTTTGCTAAAAATTAGATTTGTTGTTATTAAGAATTAATTTTTTTTATCTAAAAATATAGAGATTCCATTTTTGGTTAATAATTGAAATTTTTAATCGGAAATTAATCTTTTGTAGTAGAAAATTCATCTTTTTGACTTAAGAATAAAAAATTCGGTACAAAATTAAACTATTTGGTTGAAAATTAACTTTTTGGTAGAAAAATAATATTTTGGCTTGAAAACACTACCATTAGGTTAAAAATTAAAATTATTCTATGAAAATTTAACGATTTGTTAGGAAAAAAGTAAATTTTCTACTAAAATACGAATTTTCAACCTGTTAATGAAGAAAAAATAACAAAAAATAGTTATATTATAAACCAAATAGATGAGTTTTTATTCAAGAAAAATGAAGTTTAATTCAAATAGTTCAATTTTGCAAAAAAAAATATATTTATCGGACGATACATGGAATTGTCAGATATTCAGTTTACAACATTAATTTTCAACAAAAAGAAGCGAATTTTCTGCTAGTTAAATTCAATCATAAAACACGAGCTTTTATCCAAATAGGTAATTGATAATCAAATGATGTACTTTCAACAAACATTAAAGTTTCTAAACAAGAACATGAGTTTTCAAAAATAACATGAATTTTCTACAAAACAGTTCAATTTTCAGCTTATAAAAAATAAGTTTTTAAATTTTTAATCAAAAGAGATCAGTCTTTAACCAAAACTAAAATACTTGGTTACTGAATTACCTTAATTTTCAGTTGAATTCTATTGAATAAAAAATAATTTTAGAAAGTAATTTAGCTTTTCAATAAAAGCCTTTAATTTTTATTACATTTGTAACCAAAAATATGGGTTTCAAACAAAAACTACAAAAACTTGGTTACCGACTGAGCTCAATTTTTCCCTAATTTTTGAAAAAATAATAAAAATGTAATTCCGGGATTCCTTAAGACCAATTTTGCAAAAAAGTACTTATTTTATTTTAATTTCCTCACAAAATGAATTGATTTACTTTGCCCATAAATACATTTTAGTAATTTTTGCGTGCAATTAAAAGAATTCATTATGAGAGAAAATTTGAAGTAAAACAATTTCGCAAGAGTGTGCTTTTTTAAAATTCTGTCAAAATCCAGGAGAAATTAGAACATTAAAAGGAACAATTCGTAAAAGAGCTATTCTAAAAAATATATAGCCTTCTTAAAACCACCCTGATAAGTTTTTATAAATTTACTTGATTGCTAATATTAATAAGTCTTTTTCCGTAAAGAAATTTTTCGTTGATAAAAATATATTATTCTACTGTCTACTTGATGCAAAATTCAAATGCAGACGTCTTCGATTTCTTGTCAGGCAGTGTGGTGATAAATTTCTAAACGTAGGCGAGAAATGCTGCAAAAGGATTTTATTATCACAGGGCCGCTTGAGGCATTCACAAAACATAAAAGTAAACCTTCAGGGATTAAAAAAAATGTAACATAAAGAAAATTTAAGGCAAAAAGGAAAATTTTTTTAACATTTTTTTCGAGCACGGAAAATCAAGCGACCAAGCAAATAAGTAAGCTACCAAGCGGATAACCATATCTATCGATACAAAATTTTTAGGATTTTAGAATTTTTTCATCAAAAAATGGTATTTTTTCGTGACAATTTTGAATTACAGAATTTTGTATTTTTGTTGTTACATTTTTGAGTCCTGTTAGGGAATTCTTTCTGGCCCTAATCAGGTGTTGACTAGCTTGTTAAGACCAAAAAATTTTCTAAGTTTGTCACTCAAATATTTTTTTGGTACATTTTCCAATGGGGTGCTCCTTAGCCCGCCAGAGTCCAAAAAATTTCTTAATGTCTCATTCAAATATGTTTTTTTGTAAATTTCCAAAAAAAGCTAGGGTGTTTAAAAGTATCAAACATAACAAATAAACGCTAAAAAATGAATTATTTCCTTTTAATCTAGTTAGACTTTTCAAGCCCTAATTGGATGCTGGCTAGCGCGTCCGGATTAAAAATTTTTTTGAATGTCTCATTTAAATATTTTTGGTAAATTTCCAAAAAGAGCCACGGTATTTAAAATTATCAAAAATAAGAAATAATCTCTACAAAAATTATTTTAGTCCTGCTAACATAGTCAGTTTTTTGTGGCCCTAATCGGGTGCAGGCTAGCGCGCAAGGATCAACAAAATTTGTAACTGTCTTATGCAAATATTTTTTGTCCATCTAAGCCACAAATAGTTCCCCGATAATTTTCTGTACGGGATCTTTTTTTGAGTAAATAAATAATTTTAAAAAAATGAATCCAGACGTTTTTCACTTAATTCATCTCTCTGATGTCTTTTTATAAATTTAGAATTGATTTTACGTCTTTATGATTAATGAATGCCATCACCTTCACAACGTGAATGCAATAACTTTTACAATTTTATTTAAAGTATTTTGCAATAATTTAAATCCACATCCTAAGTGCCATTTATTTTATATTCTCGAAATATGCACACAAAAATGACGAATAATTAGTTAAAAATTAGTTAATAATTAGAAAGTAATTAATTTTTTGTCAAATCTATGGCTAACTACATTTTATTTCAGAACTGATTCTTAATGAAAAAATGATTATCAATAGAAAAATTACCTAAAATTTTAGTGAAAAAATTGTGAACAATTTGGTAGACAAATCACAAAATCAATTTTTTATATTATTTCTAGAGGAAATAAAGTGATTTGTATGTTTCCGATTTGGAAAAAAATGTTTTCTTTGCAAAGCTAAAAATATCTGAATTTTGACGTCTTTTTTAAAAAGACACTTTTTTATGAACTTCAATAGTTTTACACCTAATTCAGATATTCCAACTTTATTTTGGTATTCTGGTCCCTTACTGTTTTTAATTACATGAAAAATGGGGAGAAACATAACAATTAACAAAACGGCAAAGATTTGTTTGAAAATATAAAAGTCAATTTTCATAAAAAACCCACAATTATATTTTTTCTGAATTTTAAACAATAAATTCGGCCTTTTAGAAATAAAACATCCAGTGAGTTTTATGGGGGCTGAAATATTGCTGTGACTAAATTTTTCTTCTTTTTTTCTCAGGAAGAAAAATTAAAAAATTAGGTATATTTTCTCAAAAAAATTCTCCGAACTAATTTTTTAGCCCAAATAAAAATGTTAAAATGCTTTTTTTATACAACCAAAAACTGTTGAAAAAATATTTTTGGAAAAATAAAAAAGATGAAAGTTTATACAAAAATCTTCTATAAATTTTTTCAAAATTCCAAGAAAAAACAAAAGAGATTTTCGTATTGTATCATATCTTCGTTTTATGTAAAATGAATTATTTTTGAGGCCGGAAAAATTTGGTTATTGGAAATAAAAGTTTGGAATTTTTTTCATAAACGACGCAAGATATCGCAAAAGAGGAGAAATTATTATTTGTGAAACTTTTCCAGGTGTTCAAACTTTTATTTTAATATTTTTTCTACTTTTTATTATTTAAAAAAATGTGAAAATTCTATTATTCGAAGAAAAAAATTCCCCTGGCCACAAAAAATTTTTCGCCGGCATCGAATTTACACGATTATTTTCTTATAAAAAGTAAAATTTAAAAAAATAAAAATGTGTCTTTTTTGTGAAAATGCACTATTTATATTTTCAAAGAAAGCGCTACCGTTTTTTAAATGTTGAACTTCTTTTAAAATTTCTGAAGGGCTTCCAATGAGGCCAGTAAATGAAATCAAAATTTAAAAAAAAAGTCGGAATATTGGAATAAGGTCGAAATATATAGAAATTTGAAAAATTTTTTAAAAAAGAACACTAAATTCAAATACTCGTAATTTCCTGAAAATGTATTAATCTCTAATAGAAAATATTTCATCCAAAGGATTAATTTTTTCATTATTTCATTCTACGACGTGTAGTGTAGAACATGTCTGATTTGAAATAGATTAGTTAATTTATTAATAATTGTTAAACAATTTAAAAGTAGTTTAAAAATAGTTGCAAACTTTTAAGTTTAAGAAGTGACTGAAATTAAATTACCAAAAAGTTTCTAAAATGTAGATAGACAGGTGGTTTTTTAAATACAAATTCTTACGTAACCGTCAACACGGCTGTTCCACATCTGAAGTGGTTCATGTCCGTGTTGAGTTTCTAGAATATTCTCGATGGGTTCTAATGGCGTCACAAAACGATATTCCAAAATTGTGATAAAAAAAATTGCGTAAATAACTTCAAGGTTATTTTTCATCTCAAATAAGCACTTCGAGTAAGCACTTTTAAGGTTACATTTTAATTTGTCCTTTTTTCTCATAATTATATGACACAGTAGAACATTTAAGGAGAAGTAAAAGTATAAATTGAAGAGTGTTTACGTGAAATGCTTAATTGAAATAATGAATACCCTTGAAGTTGTTTACGCAAATTCGCGATTCGTAATTGTGCACTTAGAACGGGCTTGTTTTTTTATGTAAAATAAAATTTTGCATTTAATGCTTTGACTTCCCTATTGTAGACTACTATTTAATTGATAGGAATGCAAAAAAATTAAATTCTAAAGTATGATGCTCAGAGAATAAAGAATTGCGTAGAAATGGAAATATTCAATGGAGATAAAATCACTTAATCTAATATTTCATAGTAATTATAATTTCAAGGTGTTGTTTAATTAGCCATGTTTATGCGCGAAAGAGGTACAGACGGAAATATACTGAGTAAATGGCAATTCACACGGTCAGGACTAAATATATAGGACGTTAAATAAAAAATTGTAAGAATGTTTCCGCAAAGATCTAGTCGGCTTTTGTAATTTGTATAATTTAGAATGGTGTACATTTTTTATTATGTTTTTGTGATAGTTCAATTTCGAAGATTTACAATTAAAAACACTTTAATTTTAAAGATTTATAATTCAAAGTGATAAAGTTTTTCAGAGTTATAATTGAGAATTTTTGAATTTCGGAAAATATAAAATTGAAAATTATTCAATCTAAAAATACAGAATATAAAACTATTTAATTTTCCTGATTTATATGATAATAGTTGTCATAGTTCAATTTCAAATAGAAAATAATTCAATTTAAGCGATTTACAATTTAAAATTACTTAATTTTCAAGATTTACAATGGAAGATTTATCAATTTGAAAGGTTTGTAGTTTAAAATGATGTAATTGTGAAGTTTTCTTTAAATATATGTAGTTTAAGTTTAAAGGGCTTCAATGGATTTTTTTCAATTTTCGAGATTTGCAATTTAAAATTATTCAATTTTCAATTAAAAATTATTTAATTTTTAATGTGAAAATTCATAATTGTGTAATTTAGAATTCTTTTTCAGAACTATGTGAAATAATATTAAAAATTACGTACCTTTAAAATATAAATCTTGCAATTGAATAATTTATCAAATTGTAAACTCTTGAATTTTATAGATTTATAATTGAAAGTGCTAAAATTTTGTAGATTTATAAATGTAAATTGTTGAATTTGGAAAGTAGAAAATTGAAAATTACTTAAATTAGAAAAAATGAGTTCAAAATTATTCAATTTTCGAGATTTATATTTCAAAGGCATGTGATTTCCAACTATTTCCGTTGTTCTAATAGTTCTATTTCAAAAATTAATCAATTTAAGCGATTTTGAATTTTTAATTCGTGAAATTTTTAAGATATATAATTTAAGATTAAATATTTTAAAATGTTTAAAATTTAAAATGATGTGATTTTGAAGGTTTTCTTGAAATATATGTAGTTCAAATGTGAAGTTTTGTAATAGAAAAATGTTTAAACTTTAACAATTGAGGATTTTTCAATTTTTAATGTGCATATTTCAGAATGGTGTAATTTTAAATCCTTTTTTCAATAATTTAATTTTGAAGACTTACAAATTTAAGAATTTCAATTCCAAATGTTTCAAATATAACTATTTAAAAAAATGTTGAAAACTACGTACCTTTAAAATCGAGTTTAAAATATAATTCTTGTATATGGATAAGTTTTAATTTTATAGGTTTTCTTGTTGCTATTGAAATAGTTCAATTTTGAAAATCGAAAATTAATAAATTTAGGCAATTTGCATTGGGAATTCTTAAATCTTTAATTATTTAAATTTAAATGCAATTTTATAATATTTGAAATTGAGAGGTTTATATTTAAAAATTATTTCATTTTGGAACGTGAAATGAAAATGCCGATGTATTCCTTTTTTACAACAGAAAAATATTGGTGCTTTCAATTTTTATGTTATATTATTATTTCTAATGAAATAACAATTTAAATTTCTAGACTTTCAGCAGATTTTGACTTTGAAATATTCCATTTTCAAATTATTGAATTTTTGAAGCTTTTAATTAGACATAATACAATTTCAAAATCAATAATTAATAAATAAACTATATTTTATATTAAATAAATAAATTGAAACTAAATGAATGTAAGATTCATTGAAATAATAACTTTATTAATTTGAACAATATTTATAATTTCAAATATTATAAATAAAATTCTTCAATCTTCACAATTTAATTCCAAAATTTTTCAATTTTAAAAGCTTCTTATTAAAAATTCTTCAGTTTAAAATATTTTCCATTTTAGACTATTCAAATTTAAATGGTTATATTCAAGCATAATTTCTAATTCTAATTTATTGTTTCAAACAAATTTTAATTTAATATTTAGAAATCTGTTTGATAATGGAGATTTGAAAATTGTTTATATTTTTAAAATTAGAAAATAGGAATCCAGGAAAGTAAATTAAATTGATATTTTTAGTCTTAGCTCATTAAGAAAAAACATATTGTAAGAAACAGTTTTTTAATTTACACATTAAACATTTTGTTAACTGTTTAAAATTAATTTTTTTTTGTTGCTTACCAATTTTTAAGAAATGGTTAAATTTAAATGAAAAATGACTTTTTTATAGAAAATATTTCTTACAGTTCTATTTTTTTTAATTTTAAAACTCTTCAATAATCTTTCAATATGTTCATTTGTTTAAAAAGTGTTGCCACTAAAAAAAATGTTCGAACTATTTTTAGCCAGAATAATTTACTTGTATAATTGAAAAAAAGTATAGTTGTAGATAATATTTCCTAGAAAAAATAGGTTCTTGATTATTGAAATCCAACCATTTCTCAAAGTTTGGTAAACTGAATCTTGTTTGCAAGTCTATTGTTTTGATTCTTAAAATCCCAGAAAAAGCTATATTTAAATTTGATCTTCCTTTAATTTTGTATTTTTTATACATCAAACCACTTTTAGGCGTAAAAAATTCTATATTAAAAGTAAAAAAAAGCAGGACTTAATAATTTTATTACAATGTATACAATTTGTAAGTAAGACTTTTAGAAAAATAAAGTTTTTAAATGGGCATAATGTGCATAATGGGCATAAGTGGATCCTGTTTTATTGATCGAAGTCAAACTAATGAATAATAACTGTTTTTGAATAATTAATCAATAATTATAATCGATTATTTACTATTTCACTAAGAATGTAATAATATTTTACTGAGTACATTTTAGCAGTACTAGCCCGGAAAATGTAACAAATAGTAAAGGAAAAAATTTGATCAAAATGGGGCCCTTCTTTCCGAAAGTTATAGGCTTTTTAAATGCTTGAAAAACTTTAAATTAATCATTTGAAAATTTTCTTGTGGTTTACAAATTTTTTCGGAATATAAGATTAATTTTTGAAAATTTTGAATAAATGAAATTTATTAAATTAATTTTAAAAATTAAATTTTTTTTTCATAATACTATTTCGGTATTATGGTGAAATGTATATCTTGTCATGTTATTTTTGTAAATTGGACCTGAGTGTGAAAAAAATGCGTTGAAGTTTGATTAATTTTATTAGTACCTTCTTTGAATATTTATTATAAATTCACCACACAAAATTTAAATGATCCTTCGCAAATAATACAATTTGAATGGATCCAAATTTACGAAAAATAAAATGTCCTGAAAAAAAGTTTCATAAAGTGGTACTGGCAATACTAATTTGGGTTTAAGCGATTGGCATTCATCATGAAACTAGAATTCGGGATTCTACTGGTGCAACGAAACAAATAGCAAGAAAGTCAGAAAGTCATGTAATTCTGAATAATTATTAAATTTGGATAGATTTTTAAATCAATTTTTATATTTTTTTTAGAATTAATGAAATTAATTAAATTAATTAATTAATTAAAGGATCAAGACTTATAAGTCAATTTGCTTGCTAAGCTCCATCTGCTCAACTTCCGCTCAGCGTCTGACGATCCTATAGTTGTGTAGGCTCCCCAGACGCTGTCACCGACCCTTATTTTCAGGGAGTTCTTTGTACTAATGAGGAATAAAACACAAATCATGATTTTTTAAAATTTGCAATTAGCAATTTAGAAACATCATATTTAAAATCTACGTTTTTTGGTGATTCCAACAATATGTTAGGGATCATCCATAAACTAAAAATGTAATAGTTGAACTTTTGAATGAAAAATAATTTTAAATTATAAAACTAATTTTTTATCAAAAAGTTGATGATTTTAACTATATTATTGAACTTTTAAGATGAGATGATGAATTTTCTATGAAAGACAGTTGCATTATTAAATCCAAAATAATAAATTTTAATAAACGTTTGTTATATAAAAAAAGACACATTTCTAACGGAATACAAGAACTCTCAACCCAAAAGTTGAATTTTCAACTAAAGTAGATTAATTTTCAAACAAAATTTTTGTTAACAAAACAGTTGAAATTCAACAAAGACTGAAATTTTTAATTTAGGAAGAAGCAATTTGGACCAAAAGTGGAATAGATACATTTTCAATTACAACTTTAAAATCTAGATATTAATTTGTTAATCAAAAAGATGGATTTAAAAAAAAAAGATTAACTACGGGAAAAAAATGAATTTTTAACAAAATTCAAGAATTCTTAGTCAAAAAGTTGAATTTTCAACTAGAAAAGATGAATTTTTAAACAAAAAGAATAAGTTACTACCAAAAACGACGAATATTTAATCGAATTCAAGAAATTTCAAACATAAACTAGAATTTTGAACTAAGAAAGATGAATCACTAAACAAAAAGGTTAATTTTCTACCAAAAAAAAAAAAATTTTCAACAAAATTCAAGAATTCTTAAACAAAAATTTGAATTTTCAACTAAAAAAGATGAATGATAAAAAAAAATTTCAAGAAAAAAATGACCAATTATCAAAAATTATCAACCATAAAGTTGAATTTTTATCTAAAAAAACATCCATTTACAAATAAAAAAGATTAATCAACAAAAAAGACGAGTTTTCAATAAAATTAAAGAATTCGCAACCAAAAAGTTGAATTTTTAAAAAAGAAAAAAATCTGTTTTTAATTTTGACGTATTTAGTTCATCTTAAAAACCTAGACGTTAAATTTGTAACCAAACAGATGGTATTTTAAACAATCAGATTATTTTTTTACTGAAAAAAACGAATTTGTCAACAAAAATCAAGATTTCTCAACCAAAAAGTTTAATTTTCAATTTTTAAAAATCCATGAAAAAAAATATTAATTTACTACCAAAAAAGGCGAATTTTCAATTAAATTTAAGAATTCTCTGACAAAAAGTTGAATTTTCAACAAAAAAGATTAATTTTTAAACAAAAAGATTAGTTAAATAACAAAAAAGACCAATTTTTAACAAAATTTAAACATTCTGAATTCAAGAATTCTGTATCAAAAAGTTGAATTTTCAACTAAAAACATAAATGTTTAAACAAGAAGACCAATTTTCTACCAAAAACATTCATAATCTGGAAACGTACTTTCTGTAATTTATGTATTTTTAGAAAATTGTTTTTTCTAAATTCTAAAAGGTAACGTTACTTTGACTGGGACCTCCCCTTCCCGTTACCAACCATAGATTTTGTTTTAATATAAAATGTTAGAATAAAATCACTAAATTAAAAACTGTTTGTTTCCAAGTGATCAGTACTAGTTGCATAAGAGCGTCTGTGGATTACATTTTTTAATTTTCATCATTTTCTATTTTTTATATAAATAAGCAATAAGCGAAAATAAAACATTTTTATTGATTATTTTTTATATTGAAAGAAAGAAAGAAATTAATCCCAAATTTAATAAGCAAATTTTATAAACAAGTCCATAGTTTGTCGATTTGTAGACAGAAAGTAAAGTTTTTTCTTTCTTATTGTCCTAAAATTATGTTAGTAGTGATGGTCAGTGATGAGGATTTGTCATTCGATATTATTTGTTAATTTTGCAAACAAATGCATAGTTTAGTCATTTGTAGATAGGAAGTAATCTTTTTATTATTGTTGCCTCCAAATGATATTACTGGACATTTGTTGTAATTTTCTAGAAGAATTAGCTCCTAAGTGGTCTATAAATGGCCAAATCATGCATTTATTTAAAAAATAAACAAATAATATGAAATTAAAATTATTTATTACTAAACACCACTTAAATAATTTGAAGGCGTTAAGAATTAAAAACAATCACATTCTGTCCATAAATTGCTAAACGCATTTGCTCATAAAATCTGTTTATAAAATAAACAAGTAATATTGAATTATAATTTTCCATCAATACAAATTACCACTAATATATTTTAAGGATAGCTAGAAAGAAAAATGGGTACTTTATGTCCATAAATGGTGAAACTATGCATTTGTTTATAAAATTTGTTTATAAAGTAAACAAATAATATCGAATGACAATTATTCTTCACTAAACATCACTACTTATGTAATTTGAAGATGATTTAAGAGAAACCCGATTAATTCCTCTCTTTAAATGACCAAACTATGCATTTGTTTATAAAATTTGTTTATGAAATCAACAAATAATATTGACTGACCAATATTCATCACTAAGAATTATCACTATTATAATTTGAAAGTATTAAGAAAGAAAAACGATTACTTTCGGAAAATGAATGCCTTAACTATGCATTTGTGTATATAATTCGTTTATAAAATAAACAAATTTCACCAGACAACAAATTTTCATGGTCAAATATGATCGTATTGACAAAATAAAGCAATTTCAACTTACAGATATACTTTGCAAGCAAAATTTCCATGATTGTAATATTTTTTGAACATAATTTGTTTATAACAATTACGTTCGATATCCTGGTAATCATTTCAGTTATTTAGATCATGTTCGCTCTTTATTTGAATAAAAAATATTCAATGATAGGAAATAAAACAGTATAATCAATAGAGCCTCTTATGCAATTATTGCTGATCACTTCTAAAAAACAAATTTTGCGAATCGGTTAAGAATTGTAGGCCGTAGATGATTTTGAATAGTAAATTTCAGATTCAGCAACTGTACGCTTACGTCGACCCTTGCCAGCAGGGGGACCTTTTTATTAATGAGGAATACAATATTTTTTAGTAAAAAATTTAACTTTTTGGTTGGGAATTCTTGAATTTTGTTAAAAATTCTATTTTTCGATAAAAAGTGAGTATTTTTGTTTAAAAATTCTTCTTTTTTAGTTGAAAATTCAACTTTTCTGTTGAGAAGTCTTAAATTCTGTTAGGAATTATTTTTGTTTTTCGGTTTAAATTTAATTTATTTGTTTGAAAATTCATCTTTTTCAGTCAAAAATTCAAATTTTTGGTTAAGTAAACTATAATTTAGTTAAAAATTCGTTTATTTCGGTTGAAAATTAATTTTTTTTGTTCAAAAATCCATCTTTTAGGTAAAAACTTATACATTTTGGTTTTAAAAATTAAAGAAAAAAAATTTGTTCTTTGTTAAAAATTCAACTTTTTGGTTGAGAATCCTTGAATTTGATTAAAAATTCGTTTCTTTTGTTGGTAAATGATCCTTTTTGTTTAAAGATTCTTCATTTTAGTAGAAAGCTCAACTTTTTGGTATTTTCATTTATTTATTTCTCTAAAGATAAAAAATAACAATTAAAAAATGTCTTATTTTCGCTCTTTGTTTATTTATAAAAACAATAGACGCCAATAATAAAAATTGAAAAATCTAATCTTTAAACGATCTTATGCAACTATGCAGCGTCTAGCGAACCCTCAGATGCATGAGGGGAAGTTTAGCATAGGGGGTAGAGTGAGCAGGTCGATGGCAATCAAATAGGCATCGCCCACTTTTCGGTATACAATAAATATAATGAGTTAATGTGCAGAATTCTTGAAAATTAAACCAAGAATCTAAATACTAAATTTTGAGAACCACCATAAATTCTTTCTATTGCAATTTGAAAAAAGATAAACATTTTTCTAAAACAGTATAAAATTTTTTTTATTTTTCTACAAAAATAAAAAGGAAGAAAGAAAAATAAGAAGGAGAACAACCAAATCCCCTTCCTTTTTTATTTCTTTCATATTTTTTATATTCATTATTATAAAATCACAATAAAAAACAATTGTAAAAAAATAATCACCAAAGTTTCGGCACTCAAACATCACCCTTACCAAGGCAAAAAAATCGAACAGGCAGGAATAGCAACGAAACCACGATGCTCTTTTCCCGGCACACGAGATTTAATCATTTATGAATTTTTTATTTTGTTCATTTGTTGCACAAGTCATTTTTGTTGACTTGATTCTCGGGTGTTGAGAAAAGAGTATGGTTGTTTCGTTGCTGTTCCTGCCTGCTACATTTTTTTGCCTTGATAAGGGTGCTGTATGAGTGTCGAAACGTTGGTGATTGTTTTTTATAAATGTTTTTTTTATTGTGATTTGATAAAAATGAAAATGAAAAAGAGAATGAATGTGATTTGGTTTGTTGCTTTCTAATTTTTCTTTCATCTTTTTTCTTCTACTCCAAAAAAAGAATTTTAATCTTTTTTTTTAAATTGCAGTAGGAACACTTCACGGTGATTGCACAAATTTGTCCTTAGCTTCTTGACTTTATTTTCAGGAAATCTGCACATTAACTTGATTAATGGACGTTAAATAGGATTTTGGAATTTGATTTTAATCTCAATTAAACTTCTAAAATTTTAATTGCAATGAGACTCTTTCTGACTTTTTGAATGGCAGGCAAAACAACAACAATATTAATGACAATGGTATAAGTTGCAGGACACCAGCAGGTGTTCTGTGAAGCATTATGTTTTTGGACCTTTTGATAATGATTGTAGAGACTGGGCAAAAGGTGATAAGCCCAGATGGGCGCAGCTTGTGCCAGTTGTGTACTATGATAAGTTGTGGGCAAGTTGATGCTACCCTCTTGTATGGCTGGTGCCTCGCGCTTCTTTATTCCACGGAGAAGCTCCTTTTGCATGGCAGTGTTGCCGAGGTACTATCGAGGTGCGTGAAACATCCAGTTTTTATTTTGCAAAATCCCAATTGCGAATTATTTTTACCCAAGTAGAAGAATTGGAATCAGTGTTAATAATCAGATAAGAATTTAATTAATAGTTAATTAACAATCAGCCCCATGCATCGCCCCCACTCCTTCTGTTCTCTTAGCATCCGGAGGGGCATCGTAGTTTAAATAAATCCAACAGATGGCGCTCCGATCAGGTAGGCCTTTGGGACCCTGTAATGTGGGACACGCCAAAGGCTATGTGGAGGGGGGAGTTGGAACGGAAGTTGGAGCCAGCGGTAGAAGGCGGGATGTATTTAAACGGCAACAAACACGACAAACACTAAGCATATCGAAGGTACCAAAGCGTGAAGCTATATCAAATTTCAATAACTGTACAGTATCTGCTGTTGGAACGAAAGTATCGCTCTCTCCGAAGCGCGAAGCTATAGTAAATTTTGGTATAGTATCTTGATTTGGAACGGAAGTGTCTCTCTCTTCCCGTTCGACCAATCCGCAGCCAGCAACCCGATTGGCGCGTCCCTTACTACAGGGTCCTTAGTAGACCTTAGAGACCCTATATGAATAGAGACTGGCCATTTGGTGAAAAAATGACCGACGCTTAGAGTGTGTGTACATACGTTTTTTCAGCTGTTGAAACATCTGAGATGTGATGTGTTTAGCAGTGCATGAAACGTAAGTAACTTTTAAAAATTAAAATAATAGAATATTGATTATTGATAAATAATAAATCATCAAACCATTTAATAATTAATGAATAATATAATAATCTCAATAATTAAATGTTTATAGAATAGTAATTGACATTTTTTCTTTGTTTATAGGTTACAAAATGGTCAATTGTTGCATACCACTGTGTGCTCACTCCCATAGAAAAGTGGTGAACGGATTATAGTAATTGCTATGTCCCCTAGGTGGCGCTCGTGTGAATTCAGAATTCGAAATGAACTTGAGCATACGATAGAAGTTCTATCGTCTGTTCACGTCTGCTTAAGTTCACTGTAGCTGCAAGAATTATATTTTTTTTGCGTGATGAACTTCGATTCACAATGGATTTTCACCGATAACACAAACTACAAATGTAACCAATTAAAATCGATCATCGATCAAATGTAGTAAAGTGTTAAAGTTTGTTGGAATCGTTCTGATGGAACGAACAATCAAAGGTTAAAGTCTGTTTGAATCTTTCTATGATAGATCGATTGCAACAGACTTAAACATTTGATTGCATTTGATCGATGATAGATCTTATTTTGTTCAGTTTTTGGTTTGTTTTATTGGTTATTATTATTCATGTATTTATTTCAGAAAGAGAAGTCAACATAACCTATAAATTACGGTCAGAAGGAGGGGGGGGGGTCGTTGCTGTAGACAATAGTTCTTGCTACGCCTCCTAGGTGGCGCTGATCTCACATGTTGCCACAATCTATAATTACCCCCCCCCCCCTCTAATAATTTGAATACAAAATTTTTGAAGTGAAAAACTTTTAAACTTCAATTTTAAAATTCAAGACTTCCACTTTGAATGCTCTGATTTGTTGTTTATTTTTTAATAAGTTAGTTTCTCCTTTCGTAAGATTATTATTATTATTACACCATTAAGCCTTTTCCCTTTCGGGGTAGGCGTGACTCACTCGGCAGGGGAAAGGAGTAGTGTGTGGAAGGGATAGAGATTTTTCAGATTGATCCAGAATTCTCGTGCTATTTAAGTAAATAACACGTTCGTTCCGCAACACTGCTCCGACCCAGGTTGCTGATCAATCTCTCTAGCAATCACCCCAAGCGAAGAACCTCACGAAGCCGTTATGTAAGGTTCCCCACTTGGGTCCATTAATAGCCAAGGTCTTTGTTTCAGGCGTCATTCACTCTACTGACACTCTTTTTATTAACTATTTGCCGCCATGCTTTCCTGTCCTGGCATACTTCTCTAGCTTTTTTTATGTCCATGCATTTTTTCATGCAGGCCCTCGTGTTTCTGTGACTTCTCATGTCTCTTCGAAGTAAGATAACGTTTAAAAATAAGCGTTTTGGTCATTCTTAATTTTTTTGTACCGAACAACTTTACAATGTTTATTTTTATTACGCTTTGAAAAAAAATTTGGTACCTTTCATCTTGAAACTGTTATTCTGCAATTGAATTGTCTTAATTCAAAAACGACTTTTATATCCTAACTATTTATAATCTTAATTTTCCGAGATAAAACTTTTAAATCACTTTGAAAATGCTTTTCTGTGATTTAGCGTCACAATCTCATCTCTAAAATGTAATTTCGAAAATTTAATTTGTGCATTTCTATTTTGTTTCTAGTTCAAAACATTTTAAATATTCAAAACTACGTTTTTACCGCGCACACGCTCATTGGTGTGGCCATTTTTCACCCTTACTGAAATGAGCCAATAAGAAGGTCGGGACGTGATGGCCAGTCTCTCTTCTTATAGGGTCTCTACGTAGGCCTGTTTTTGCATTTTTATGTATAGCTAAAATACTAAAATTAATTAAAAACTGGATACATTTTATGGATATAAAAGGAAGAAAAAAAATTTCAGTAACAATAACAACAGCTGTAATATCCAAAAAAAAGCATAAAAAACATGCAATTCAATATCAGGAAAATTGAATATAAAGATGAGTATTTTGAAAACAGTTTGAATTATAATTATATTTTTATATTGTTTATTTTGCTAATGTAATTAATTAATTTTCTAAATAATTGTAATGGTTGCAAATTTCAAATATTGATTCATAATATCACTTAACAAATGATAATAGTAATAATAATATTTAAACATTAATAATTAACCTTTTAATATACTTTTCTATTAATTCATCTAGACATTTCACGCTGACTAAAATATATATTTATACATAATATTCCTTTATTTATAATCAGAGTGGAGACTTGAGCGGGAAACCGTTGAAAACGAGAAAAATACAGGAAATGACCGGGAATTAAAGTAGTTCTTAATTTATCGACAGTTGCAGGGCATGTGAGTGAAAATAATTATCGTTTTTATTTTATAAAAGGGAGTTGGTAAAGATATAAAATTTCCCTTAGGACAAGGAATTTTTGGCATGGAACGAAATTTTTTTTAAGTAATTAAAACTAGGATTTAGAAGAAGAGGATTTAAAAATCCCTGTTCCAATTCAAAAATCGTCACAATTTAAAAGTTCCTTCTATTTAGAAAAATGTGTAAAATTGACAATTTAAATGATAAGAACTTATAGCCGAGTAAATTATTCATTGTGTTAAAAGTTTTTTTTAACCTAAAAGATCAATTTTAATCTAAAATGGTGAATATTTAATAGGAATACTTAAATTTTTAAGAAAAAAGAAGAAGTTTTAAATAAGGAGATTAACTTTCAAAGTAAAAACTCATTTTCTACAAAAAAGTCGATTTCTTCACAATATAAATTAATTGCTAATGAAATAAATAAATTTTAAATTTAAAAAAAAACAAATATACATCCAAATTGTTGAACTTTCAACCAGAAAAGGTCAACGTTCCACCCAAAATAGTTATATTTTCCCTGCCATAATTAAATCTTTAGTTAAACAATTTATTTTAAACAAAATAGTTATATTTTTGAATAGATATGAAGTTTCAATTAATACGATGAATCTTTCAACAATAAAATTAATTTTTAATAGAAGAGTTCAGCTTTCAACTACAATTAGTTGCATTTTCAAGAAAAAAAGGTAAATTCTTAACAAAAAATGTTTTAAAAAAGTATTATATAATTTAAAAATATTTTATTTCTGAAATAATACTTCTAGTCAAAAAAGTACATGAAGCACATTTTTTTTAAATTCTAGACGAAGGAACTTTGAAATTTTGACGGATTTTGATTTGGAACAGGGATTTCATTACACTCCTTTCTTCTAAATCTAAGATTTATTTTTTTTCTAAATTCCCGTTCAATGTGAAAAATTCCTTGTCATAAAATGAAAACGATAATTATTTTTACTCACATGCCCTGCAACTGTAGATAAAGTAAAAATTACTTTTCTGAATTGACAAAACTAACTAAATATTCAGAACTCGAATTTTGCTACGATAAGAAGTAAATTCCCGGTTTTTCAATTTAATTCCCAGTTTTTGCTCGGTCATGTCCCGGTTTCCCGCTTAAGTCGCGACCCTGACTATAAATAAAATTATACATGAATATTTATTTTTTAGAGAGCGGAAATGTCTAGATGAATTATTAAAAAAGTGTATTACAAGGCTAATTATTGATGTTGTAAAATTATTATTATTATTATTATTACTTTAGAAATATTACCAATCAATATTTGAAATTTGCCACAATTACAATTGTTTGTAAAATTAATTAATTATATTAGCAAAATAAGCAATAAAAAAATATTAATACAATTCAAACGTGACACCTCCTACCCCCCGCACAGTGGAAAAAAACACCTGGGGACAAATCGATTTCCAGAAATAAAATGTTTTCCGATTTAAAAAATATTTTAGAATCGAAGCTAATAAAATTCCCCAATAATTCCACGGAGCTTCACATATTCTGGGTATCTTAAAAAGATACCCAGAATATGTGAAGCAACTATCAAACAAAAGTTTTCTAATCGTTATGTAAATATTTAATAATTTACTGACTTTGTTATAAACAAATAAACGCTTGAAAATTGTTTCGTGGGGGATTAGCTTTAATTCGTAACTATATTTTAACAAAATCTAAAGAATTTATAGACTAAAATTGTCATTTACAATAGGAATTATTGATTTGAATTAGAGTGTCCTTCAAAGTTTATAAATTAATCAATTACATTTGAAGACGTTGAAAAAATCAAGTTTGTATCTGGTTATTTGCTAATCAAATATTATGACTAGGATATATTGTAGAGCAATTTTTGGCCGATGTCGAAAGAGAAATTTTATCGCAAATACTTTATGTGCATACTTATTTATAAAATTTGTTGAGAAAATAATAAATTATTAAATAACATTAAATAATTAAGTAGAAAAACTTTTTTTTTGTTGATTTTTTAGATTTTGTACGAATTAGTACAAAGAAGAAAAAAATTTTAAATTTAGTTTTCTTTATAACTTGCAAAATACAAATAATATTTATAATAATCAACTTGATTGTTATAAAAAATTAAATAAGCAATTTAACAACAGAGTGATTTAATGATCGAATTTTTTTACTAGATTGCTATAGTTTTATCTCTTACGCAATAGTGAATTACAAAGACGTATAAAGTGGATAAAATTATTATTATAAACAATTCGGATAAACAAAGGACAAATTTTGGCATTTTGGCATCTTTGGGTTTTAATAGAAGTTTCTCTTACAATGCGTTACCGGAAATGCTTAACTATATAAAATGGTTAAATTTCTTCAATCGTCATTGTTATAAACAAATTAGATGAACAAAAGTAAAAGTTTAGCGTTTCTAAGCTGAAAAAATTGATTTTGAACTAAACAAAGTAATTTAGAGAAGTCTTTTTGGAAATACACACTTTGTTGCTTCAAAAACAAATTAAACCTCTTCCTTTGAAAATAGCCAATTTCTGAATATGTTTATGAAAATTGTTCAAGTGAATAATAATGTTTATAAATTTGAAACGCAATGTCGGAAATAGTTATCGAAAATACATTTTTAGTTGGCTCCTTAAACAAATTGAGTCTATTATTTTAAAAATAGCTAGACTCTGAATTTGTTCATAAAAATTGTTTAAATAATTAATAGTACTTGGAAATTGACAAAGTATCACAGAATAAAGTCATCCTAAAGATTCTTGGTTAATTCTATCAAAAAAGGGATTCTGTTCGTAAACAAATCGCCAAACACTGAATTTGTTTTTGGAAATTGTTTAAATAATTAATCTTTATTGTAAATTTACGAAAAAGCGTAAAAAAGAGTCATTAGGAAAACATTGTAGATTAAATCCATAAGGAAATTGTGGCTATTATTCGAAGAATACCTAAACTCTGAATATGTTTATAATTGTTTAAATGATGATTAATTCTTAAAAATTTGCCGAGAATTATAGAAGAAATTCATCGAAAAAATATTCTTACTTATTCTATCACAAATTGAGCCTGTTTATTGGAAAATGGCCAAACTCTTAATTTTTAAATCGAAATTGTTTAAATAATTAATAATTCTTGTAAATTTCAAAACAAAATGGACAAGATATATCGGGCAGATATTCTTAGTTGCCTCTATAAATTAATTGTGCTTATTCCTAGTAAAATAACCAAACTCTGAATATTGTTATGAAAATTATTACAAAAATTAGTAATTACTGTAAATCTGCAAAGTATCGTAGGAAAGAGTTATTGAAAACAAATTCTTAGTTCCTTCTGGAAATAAATTAGGCCTTTCTTTAAAAAATAACCAAATTCTTGTTTTGTTTATGAGAATTGTTTCAATATATAATAGCCAAGCTCTGAATTTGTTTATGAAAATATTTTATATAATTAATAAATATTATATTTGCAAAGTTGAAAACATTTTATTAGTTGACTTCGTCTTCTTTAAATATAAATGAGCCAAGGTTGAATACATTCAATTTTTTTTTAAACTTCTTTAAATTCTTTAAATAATTATAATTCTAGTGTTAAAAAAAATTAGCACATAAAATCTTATTTTTAATTGCCTAACATTGCAATAATATTCAGGATTAGAAGGACGTCATATTCTTTGAAAATGTAACCGAAAATAAAATAAAATAAAATTCTAAGCGTTCATAGTTTTGTATTGTTAGTTAAAATTAGAATGATGCAATTGTCATTGAAAATGTAAATAAGAGTAAAATAAAATAAATTTCTAAATATTCAAAATTTTTATTATTTATTATTCCAGTAAAAAAGTGAGGCCATGTAATTAAAAAACATTAAGCAATAAGATAAAATATTAATTTAAATTGTAATTTTTGGTTTCAAAAATAATTGGCCCAGGATGAAATCAAATTTTGAATTGCTTTAGATTTCAAAAATAGTTTAAATATTAAAGAAGTCATAGTCTTCAAAGAAGTAGCTTAAATAAACCAAAAGTGAATTTCTAAATCTTCATAAATTCCCTTATTTATAATAATAATAATAATAATAATAATAATAATAATAAAACTTGTAGTTGAAATTATTAACTTTCTTTAGTTTGCTTAAAAACTGTCTATATTTTGAAAAACAAATTAAAAAGATCACAAGATGAAATTATTACAATTTTTCAAGTTTAAATGAATTTTTCAAAAAACAAAAATGAGGCACAGCCAAATTCTGTACGAACGCAGTAACTTCTTGCATAAATCTTCTCATCGACAATGTAAACAGATGCGATAAACAAATAGTAATTTTATATATTTCTAAAACTCACTATTGCGCTTAAAATAAACTATAGTTAAAGTGTCTACTTAATTTTTTTAAAGAATTCATTTGAATATTATGCACATTATTTGTATTCTGTGAGTGCCCCTTCAATGGATTTTGACTTTTTCGAATATTTGTTAGTCGCTCCTAAAGAGAAAAAAAACCTGTAAAATGGCCCATTTTGCTAAAGTTTGCATTTACAAAATAATTATTAACAACGCTAAATTGAAAAACATGCTTGATAGATTTTTTAAACGTAAATTCTTATTTTCAACCACTGTGCAGGCGTGAAATAATTATGACATAACTTTTGGTGAGAGGTGTCATGGCACTTATTTTTCATGAACAATACAAATTTACCAGGAACCAATAAAATCCACTTGGCTTTGATTAATTATTTTACGAGGGTGATCACTACAGTGGGTTTTAAAAATATTAATGGACCTGTATAAATCAATCTAACTCGATGAACGACATGATTGATAAGAAAAAAATGTGCTCTTCTGTAAATAATGTTCAGACAAGACAAATATTTGAAATTATATTGCAACGTAAAATAGTCTTCCTAATAAATAAGCGTTTGATTATAATAACAAATAATTGTTAGAAAGGTCATAAGTTTTAATTAAAGTTCTAAAGCGTTAATTCAATACTTACTTTGCGACTGAAGTCAGAGTAGTAATTATAAGTTTTCAGGTATGTGCCCAAAGTGAGAACGTTGCACCGTTCGCAGCTGTGTTTGCAGGTACGTTCCATCAGTCTCAGGACGTGGAGAAAGTCTTCAGCCACGTAGTGATCCTCTTCGAGAAAGAGGATCATACCTGTGTGATTCCTGGTCACCGTCAATTGGTCGAAAACGCGATTGGCTTTCCACCACCAGTGATGCTTTGTCTGAGTGAATTTGGCTTCTCTATAGTGTCCATAGAGATCCGGATGCTGGGCGTTTGTGCATTTTAGCAACAATGCCCTGTAACAAAATTTAATTTTAAATGCGCTTTTCTTGAATCTTGTTTCGGTCTGATTCGTCCCTTTTTAGCATTTTTCGAAACAAATATCCGCCGTTTTGCATCAGAAATTTTGAACTTGTAGCTCTTGGCGTCAAAATCGAAATCAGCGACCCTAAAACCCCCTTATACTAAATTTTAGATAGATATGTGCAAATTTAACCACTTATACCGCCATTTTGGATCCAACATTTTGAATTTGCAACCTTTGACGTTAAATTCAAAATCAGCGACCCTAAAAACCCCCTTATGCCAAGTTTTATGCTGTTTAGTTTTATACTGCTTAGTTAAACTTTCTCCTTTGCTTCTCCTATCAAATCCCTAACATCTTTATTTCATTCTACCATTTCAATATCTTGGTTTACTCTCACCTCTACCCTCCCTCGCTACCACTACCTCTCTATATACTAACTTCTAAACCTTCTTTTCCGCCCTACCATTCTTCGCCTCTTCTTCAAACATTTTATTTTTCTCCTCTTTTTTTATAACACATCTCACTATACTTCTTTGCTCACCCATATTCTGCACAACGTTTACCTTTCCTCTTTTTTCTTCCTTCCTTCTTTTCTTTGCATTTCTCATCCCATCTACATCTACCCTCTCCTTCACTAACTTCTTTTTGCCTATGCTCTTGATTACTCATTTTATTTCCCCTAGATTTATTTTTATCTTTCCATTTCTATTTCGTTCTATCATTTTGATATCCTCTACCTTTTCCTTAAATTGTTCTTTTCCTTCTATTGTGTAGCCACCTCTTTCTGTTTTTTGTACCTTTACTTCCTTTACTTTCTTCTTACCCTTCCTATTATTACTGTTTTCTCCATCGAATGCTACTATTATGGGAAAGTAATCTAAGTCTATATAATCCATCTCTAGTTTTTTTATTCTTCTTACCTTGTCCTCAAATATCACGTGTATATTTCCCTTCCTAATCCCTCTCTATGTCTTTGATTAAGATAAACCATCTCATCTTTCTCAAGCACTTCAACAATTTCTTTTCCTCCTGATTCAGCATCTTGTCTTTGGTTGTTCTTCCTCGCTCTCTTTTTCATTCTTTTTCATCTCTATCTGCTGTTATCCCAATAAAATCTGATTTTTTGAGTTAATTTCTTCTCTATTCTTTTCTATTAGTTCTCTGATCTTATCTTACCTATACGGAATGTATATGTTTACATACATCCTAACCATTTTCCACGTCTCTTCTCGCATCTTTACCTTTTCTAACTCCATTTTACATCTTCAAACCACCATCTTGTAAACCCCTGGTAACCTTCCCCTTACTCTTTTTTATCCCTTTTCATTGAGCTAAATTTCCATAATTACAACCACCCGTTGGTCCAAATTTCGAAAAAATTCCGTATCCTTTCTCTTTAAGCTTGCTATATTCCAGGAAGATACTCTGGAAGATATTCTAAATTAGAATGTAGTGTCTCCTTATGTTCTGCACTTTTCTCTATTTCTTTCTTTTTTTCTTATAATTCCTACACGTGTGCCCTTCCTCGTACCCATCACCTGACTTTTCACTAACTTTTTTCTTTCTTCGTCCCAATGCTACCATATCTATTTGTATTGTCTTATACTTAATTTACGATTTTCCCTTCCTTTTTTCCTTTTCCGTTCTTTTCCTGAATTTATACTTCTCCATTTCTCTATCTTTACCTTTGCATCTATTCTTTTAGCATCATCTATACTCATTTTTGCATTTTTTTCCTTCTAATCTTAGACCATTGGACGATATAATGGTTCATGGTGATAGCAGAGGATTGAGAAGGGCTAAGGGTTGAGGGAATTAAATAAAGGAGTGGCGATATACTTGAAAAAAAGAAAGTTGAATATTAATGTAGGAAATACACAGTTAAAGAAGTTAAGAAAAGGAGAAGAGGACAAAATAATACGCTAGGAGATTGAAGAGAGTGAAGTCAGGGGAAGTAAAGGAGTTGAAATGTTTGGTATATACCTTGAAACAAACAAAACATTTAGATATAATGAACGAGATTGGAAGAAGAAGGTAGGGAGTTCTCTGGGGATGTATATATACAGGGTGTTTCTAAGGTCATTTAAACTTTAACAAGGTCTGCATACTTCTGGGTCAAGGTCAAATTGGACCTACGAACTAAGTACATATTCGATGATGAATGACCTTAGAGTGATCTTCAAGGTTACAATGTACCTATTACCTGGCTACATATTTCCATGTAAAATTTCCCGCTCTATCGATTGTCGATGTAAAAAAAAGGAGATCGACTTTGAAAACACCTTTAAGGTCATCGTCAAGATCAAAATAGAGGTCCCATTGAATTCCTTGTTGAAATTTATTTTAAGAAGACTTTTGTGGCGTCCTGAATATACAATATGGGACTAGAGTGTATGCAAAACTGAAGAAAATAGAGAGGAAATGACAATAAATAGAAAGATTTTTGGATGAATGTAAAATAAAAATATAATAGAATGTATAAAATGATAAAAGGAGTATTCAACTACTTTGAAATGTAGGTAGAGGGGGAGAGAGAAGATGGAAAAGAATAGTAAGGTTTAGATTGGGAAACGGGGTAACTTAAGGGATATATTGGAAGAAGAAGAAAGAATATGTGAAGGGGAAGAGGAAACATGGGAGAATGTATGGGAAGGTACGAGATTAATTAAAGATAAAGGAAGCTGGCAAGAGACTGCGGTAAAACTTGTAGGTGAGAAAGGATTGGGTGAGGAGTGGATGAAAAAATCGGAGGGAGTCATATAAACGAGGAAGGAAGAATGGAATAGAGAATGTGTAAAATTACATTGTTGAGTCAGAGGAGAAGTGGCAGAAAAAGGAAAAGGAGGTTACTTATATCATTTAAAATTGCGCTATCGTAAAAAATAGAAACAATGATTTAAATATAAGGACTTTCGTAAATAGTTCCAAATAGAAAGGATATAAGTAATGTAAAATACGTAAAGAGAGGAAGCACTTTTTCATAATGAACAAGACGTTTGAGTCTAAAGAGGGTGTGTTCAGCCATAACTCTAATTTGCGCCTTTAGTCCCGCCCACTTTTCTGTTCGTTGACGTGGTTAATGGACGTTGCTAAGAGGCGTGGCCAATATAATTGGGTATTATTGAGCAAAATGGGCATGGTAATATGTGGAAATTTGGCGTACGACTTCTTATTGAGATGCAAAGTGAGAAGTGAATCGCCTATATGTATTTCAAAACGTGCGGACGGCCTGAGTAATCCAGCCCTGCCACTTTCTACACATCTTTCTGTTATGTGTTCGTGTGAAAGAGGTCGTCTGACTTGCTAAACGCAGAGCGAGAAGAATTTGGTCGTAAGTAGAGGGGAGGAATTCCGCAGACTGTTCCCACTCGTTCAGTGCCTGGCTGCGACAGTTTCTTCAATCGCTTCTACTGAAAAATTTGCCTGTTAACCCTAAGGTCCTTTTCCTTGTGGAACATCACATATGCCCAGATTATCTGTACATGTTTAGTGTAAAATAAGAGTGGCAAAAGGCACGGTCGCGGGACTTGATCAGCGGAAGAGGGCATTATGAAAGGAGATGGGCATAGTGACAGGTGAGATCCTCAGAAATGAATATTGCTAATAGTCGTGACTAAGAAGTGTGTGCAATAGTAGGTAGGCAATGTGCCTAAAGTAACTGGTTATAATTAACAAAAAATGGGCGTGGAAAAAGTAGGCGTTAAGGGGCGTTATCGATTTAAGTGGGCACTAGCAAAAAAAAATGGGCGTGATGATAGGTATGATTAATCGACATCACTAATCCTAATAGTCGTGACTAACAGGAGTGTCCAATAGTAGGTAGTGGTTTGCCTGGACCTGGTTAGATATAATGGGAGTGGCAAAAGGCGGGACTAAGAGGCAAGTTTGATAACAAGGGAGGGGTTAAAGGCGGAGTTAAGGGGCGCGTATAATCTGAAGGGGCGTGGTTAATGGAATTTCCACGAATTTTTGTGATATCAAGAAAAAAATGCATTTTCTTACTGTTCTTTCCGAATGTTTCTCGGACAGTCATGTGGATCCTCGCCTGGAAAAGTGTGAGGATGAGTTTGGATGCTGTGTGGATAGAAAATTTGCATCACTCGACAAAAGTCGACACTCTGAACGAGGTAGTTGATGTCTGGGTCCCAAACATCGTGGCTAAAGATAAGCAGAGTTTGCTCTATATCTTTAGCCTGCGCGAGAGAAACAATCAGGTGCCTCAGGTAGATCAGCCTGGTATGCACCTGGACGACTATCACAGGTGCATCCGGAGAAAGTGGTCCAAAAGCTTCTTCATTGTAGACCCTCTGCTCCGAGTTGATTCTATCGATGTTTTGACGGATTTCACTGATTTCGGGGTTTGTCAAGCAACCGGACGTCGCGTTTGTTGTTGCAGAAGCATTGTGCCTTTCTTTTAAAAATCTGAAATTTTATTTTTATTTTTAATCAAGATCTACGTACGGGGTTGTTCGAAAACTATGTCACGGTATATTAAATACTTATCACAGATCATCACACAAATTTTCACCCCCCCCCCCCCCCCCCCCCCCCCCCTCCACTCCCCTCAGAGTGACGTCACAAATAAAATACAAAACATACAGAAATAATAATTGAACAAAATTCAAATGTCAAAATGATTTCAAGTCGAATTCTTAAACGAAAAGTATTAAACCTTAAACAGAAATGGTTGCATTTTCAACCAAAAAGTTAAATTTTTAAGTCACAAAGGCGATTTATTTAGACGTCGGTTGAATTTTCAATCCAAAAGAATGAATTTTAAACACTCTATCTATCTAACAAAATAGTTGAATTATTACAAAAATTTGTTAATTTTTCCACAAAATAGTTCAATTTTCAGCTAAAATGATGAATCTTCGTAAAAAAATTAAATTGATAAAAAAGGTCAACTTTCAAACAGTTAGTTGAATTTTTAATAACAAAAGATTAATTTTAAGGAAAAAGTATGATAGTTGATATTTAAAACAAAAAATATAGTGATTTTAAATAGAAAACAGTCGAATTTTATAAAAATCTATGAATTTTCGAGGATAAATATGATAGTTACATATGAACCAGAGAAGATTTTTATTTTAAATAAAAAATAGTTGAATTGAATTAAAAAGAAGAATTTTTAAAATATTGTTGAATAGTTTTAAATAAAAAAAGAATCTTCAATAAAAGAGTCAATATTTAAGAAAATTGTTTCATTTTCTACTGTAACATTTCATTTTCAACCCAATAGCTTAATTTTAAAATAAAGACTATCAATTTTCAATTAAAAATAGAATAGTCGAATTTTCATGTCACTAAATTCCTTCTCAAAGAAAATAAAATGAACTTTTAAAGAATAGTTCAATGTTTAACCAACGAGATGGATATTCAACTGAATTTACAAAAAAATAGATCAATTTTCAAAAAAGAAATTGCAACAAAATAGTTGAATCTTCAACCAATAAAATTATTATTTATGGCAAAATACTTTGACCTTCAACCAAAGAAAGATAAAATAATGAAAAATTTAATCGTTTGAATTTAAAAAAAAAATCATCGATTTAAAATTTCTAAACCATTAGGGGGGGGGGGGGTGATCACTAGAAATCGAAAGTGGAGTTTTTAAAGGTCGAAATTTTGACCACCTCAGTGTGACGTAGTTTACGAACGGCCCCTAAAATCAATTTGTTGTATTGTGACATAATAATATTAGGGAAGTGCTCATTTGATTGCTGTCTACCTGGTGTCACCGATCCTTGATAAGAGAAAAATAAAAAACATACATTTTTCGAAATTGTCTAATTATTGATTTAAAAATATTATATTCTAAATCTGACTTTTTGGTGATTTCAAGAATGTTTTACTTACCCTGAAAATTTGAAATTAGAATAATTGCTATATGCTATTTTCCATAATAAGTTGAAAATTAGAAGTATTTTTCAGGCCATAAAATATTTTAAACTAAGGCATCTTTTTTTAATTGCTTCGAAAATGTAGAAAAATTATTGATAATAATTTTCGGATTCATTCATGCAATTAATCCAAATTAAAGATCCTCTGTAACAGTTATTTTTTGGTGAGTGAAAATGCAAATTTTTGATATTGAACGCCTTGATTGGCAATTTTAAATTTCACAATTTTCGATATAAATATTCTAGATTGTTTAATTTCAAGCGTGCAGACTTCTAATTTAAAACTTCTGCCGGAAAATAAAAAGAGGTCAGAAGCACGTTGTCTTTTCAGAAAAGATGGAGCTATTCATTAATATTGAAAAAATTAGACTTGTTCTGAAAAAAAGATCTTCTCCTTCGCACCGCTGGGAATCGAGCCACAGGTCTATCGATAGACGTTCGGGTCTTCTTTCCACTAAGCTACTGGAGAGATCAAAAGATAAATCTTTGTTCAGAAACACGCTGTCTCATACAAGTTTTTACTTTTTAATAAAAGTTAATTTTACAAGGAATTTGTGTTATCATCGGAAATAGTAACAACCAATGGAAAAAATCTGTTACCAAGCGAGAAAATGAAATTCCACACTGTCGATATAAGTTTACTCCTCAAATAACAGAAATTCTTCAATGTATTTTCAGACTAGATGGAGCTATGCATAATTATTTATAAAATTAATTTTTCTCCGAAAAAATATCTACTTCATTCCGTTAGGAGTCGAACCACAGATTTACCATTTTCGGGTCAGGTGCTCTTACCACTAAGCTACTCGAGAGATCGAAAGAAGAATCTTTGTACTAACTGCGAAATGAATAATATTTATGTTTCTAATTTTTTTTCCTCATTAGTATAAATGATTCCTGCTGGCAAGGGTCAGTGACAGCGTCTGGCGATCCCTCATCTGCATGGGGGAAAGTTGGGTAGATGGGGTGAACTGTAGAGCAAACAGGTAGACAACGATCAAATAAGCATCGCCCAAAAAGTAGGTGGTATAATTTTGTAATGAAAACAAACCTGTGCAATTCCTGGGGCACTAGTGAATAAAGCGTTTCATTGGCGGTTGTTTGGCTAGGCCAATCACGGGTTGTCAGGTTGATTACGTAAATTTGAAGCCAAAGGAAGGTTGCGAGGAACACAAGGACTAAAGTTCTCGTGAGAGCCCCACGACATGTGTTTCCTACTCCGACGATTGATGAGGCTAAAATTATTTTTAAAATTATTATTTTGTGGACAAAGGTTCCTACCTTAGCGACTTCGAGAATATTCTGCAGCTGCAGTGGTTCATGTCCATGCCAAGCTTTTAGAATGCTCTCTAAGTGTTACGGTGAAGTCAAGAAATAATACGGCGCAATTGTGATGGGCCAATTTGCGTAAACAAATTCAAGGTCGTAAATTATCTCAATAAAGTGTTTATGAAAACACTTTCAAGGTTATATTTTAATTTCTCTTCACACTTTCCAGTATATCATACCTTTATGAGAAATGCAAGAATAAATGCACAAAAAACCTTAGAAATGTTTATGCTAAATGCTCACTTGAGATGATGAATAACCTAGAAGTTGTTTAAGCGAAATTCATCTCTCACAATTGCATACTTTTATTGTGTGATGTCAGTGGGACACTTCGTGAACATTTTAGAAACTTAGCACGGACACGAACTACTGCAGGTGTAGAATATTCTTCAAGTCGGTAAAGTAGGAAGTTGCGTCTAGAACATTTAATGCCTATCCGCATAATTTCTATTTTTAAATTTAAACATTTTTTATAATTTTCATTACAAACTATTTTTTAATTTCAATTTAATTTCTTTTTCTTTTCTGGAAGCGCTGTTTTAACTGAGTGCAGGGAACTCGATTTCGAAAATGATCGGATCCATTTAGAATCGGGTTAACGAGAGTTTTTGGGAAAACGGAAAAAAAGCGCGACGCCTAAATATATCGGCACTTCCTCTGCTCGCACATGCAAACTTAAACATATATGCATTCTTGCTATAAAGTTATTTCCAGTTCTGACGAACCTCGAATATACATTTTACATTTACAGGTATTCTAAATGTGAACAGTAAAAATAACTTGA
>NC_046659.1:116557012-116565988 GCF_010883055.1 Belonocnema kinseyi | reverse complement strand
TATTAATAATTATATTTTTACTTTGGGGTGCTGCATATTAGCGTCAAAATAAGTTTTTTGGAGAATTTATTTACAAGTTGGTTTAAAATTTTTAAATTTCCCGAAAAATGTAAATTCTTGACATTTTTAATTTCGGAATGAAAATAAAACTAATAATAATGTTTGTTCTCGAAATTTAAATTGGCCGAAATGATGAAACCCGAATTTACAAACTCTCAAAAATAATAAATTTCTGGATTTAAAAATTCCCGAAAATAGTAAATTTTAAATGATTAAAATTTCGAAAAATCGTGAATTGTGGAATTGGAAAATTTTGACAGGAAAAAAATTAGTTTCTTCGCTTAGAATAATCTGGCATTTTATATAGGGTATTTATTCTCAAGTGTAATATCAAATCTTATTTTTTCAGGAATTTTAAACTTCAAAAATTTAATAATGCTTGTAGTTTGAAATTTTGAGAATATGGAGTTTTGGGAAGTTATTATTTTCAGGAATTTTATAATTTCAAAAATTTGAAAATTCCGGTTTAAAAATTTTGAGCGTGAAAATTTTCGGTAATTTTCTTTTCCTGCGGGACTTTTTTTAATATCTGTTTATGTAATTTTTTTTGTATTTGTCCACAATAAAGCCAATAGATACTTCTTGCAAATAATGTACAGTAGGTTGAAACATTTAAGAAAAATTTTTTTGATTGTTATTTAAAAGATTAATCACCATTTTTGAAAAATTCAAAGTGATGTTTAATGTTATAAACAAATTCAATAAACAAATAAATATTTCCTTATGATACTTTTTTAATCAACAATAATTGTTTACTTCATAAACAAATTCACATTTTGGCAGCTTTTCAAACAATAAATATCTTTAAGAAGGACCTTGTTTATTAGAAGACTTTTTAGGTGATAATATTTGCAAATTGTTCAAATAAATTTGATAAAATAAATTTACTGAACAAATGCAGATTTTCGTCAATTTTCCGACGGCAGATTTTGTTTTTCAAACAGGAAGTGAACTCTGAGTAACTTACCCTCATAACTTTCTAGTGTTATTTTATTAATGAGACATATTTTATTTTTTATAAACAATTTTATTTAAACATTTCGCACTGCTTCCATAGATACTATAAACAGTGAAAATTTGAATAAAATCGACAAAAAATCTATATTGTTTCAACTAAGGACATGACATCTCAAAAAATGAAAAAAAAAATTGAAATAGAATATCAACCTCCGTCCTCTTTTTTTATTGGATATTTTGTAAATTAAAAAATTCCTATTGATTCGAAAATTGCATCGGATTGTTTACATGTTTGGTTTTTGCTAGTGAACAATAAAAAAATTAAAAGTTAAAAAAATGTATTGCCTAATTTACAATTTTTTCAAAATGTGTAAAAGAACATGTTTTTTGGATTGAGCTAAATACACATTTTTTCTCTTAAAAAGGTAAATTTATCTAACATAAAATTTCTTCAATGTGAACTAAAGAAGCGTGATATTATTTTGCTTTCATGAACGAACAATTTTGTCTTTCTTTTAAAAACGTTTTAAAATAATAATAGAATCAAATGAAATTCCTAAATTACAAGATTTTTTGTTGAAAATGAAAAACAATAATTATACATTTCTTTGATTCAAGCTGAAGAAATTTCAGATCAGACATTTTAAACATTTTAAAAAATGTGTAAATATGTTAAATCAAAAAAAAAAAAAAACATGTCTTTCAAACATTTTCAAAAACTTCAAATTTAGAAAATTATTTATTTTTTAATTTTCAAATTCGAAAAAAGAACATACATTATCTGATTTCAGATTGAATTCTTTTATTTTCTTTGGATTTTAATGCTACATACTGAAGAATGAATACAAAATTTGTTTGTAAAAGAATCATTAAAAAAATTTCCAGGAATTAAACGGAACTTTGATATTATCTCGGAACTCGATGTTTTGCTACAATTTTTTAAAAATTCTGCAACAATAAAAAGTTGCCTGTAAATGTTACAGACTCTCTTTGAGAGTTCTTGAAATCTTTTTAAATATTATTTTTAAATTAGTGGTTCCAAAAATAAATCATTTTTAGTTTTTATATAAATTTCTGTAACATTTTTTTGAAACATTAAACATTTTTAAAAGGCTTCTAAATTTTTTGTTGAAAATCTTAAAAAATATCAATTTTGTTTAAAATGTTTTAAACTCTTTTAAAGTTTCAAATTATTTTGGAAACTTTTCAAAACTTTTTAATATACTTTAAACAAACTCCTTAAGATTTTTTTTTACAAATTAATGATTGTTCAATTTTTAATTAATAATTAAAAATTTTGTGTATCGTTTTTTATATTATTTTAACATTAATTTTGAAAATTAAAGAATCCTTATAAATTTTTCCAGAAATCTTGACAAATATTTCTTATTTTCTTAAAACCTTGGATTTTTAATAAGATTAATATTATTATAAAGATAGTCCAGCTTTTAATTTGATACGAAAATTAGATTGCCTTGTACATTTTTACAATAAATTAAAAACAACAATATTAATACAAAGATGTACACACTTTCAAATTAAAAAGGAATTTTAGGTTTATACAAAGAAACTTACACTTACTTCTTAATTTTGTTACTTAGAAGAACATAGAAGAAAAAATTAGTTATTTGTATTTATTTGTACTTTTTTGTAAAAAAAGTAGGAGAGAGCGGGGCTGAGCACGCATAGTTTTTGCATCGTCAATTTTCAATAACAAAATGAAGTTATAAAAAAGCAAAGATTCAGCTTGAACCAGTGATATTTCAACTAAAATCTTGTTTCGAGTCGAGATTCTCTATGAGCAAAAGTTTACTCGATATTTGATAAAATGAGGTTCATGACGAAAACTAATCGTAGGTGGCAGCACCGAATAGAGTTCTAGACCCTCTGCCAATGAGATACGAATTTCAACTAAGAAATTTTGTGAATAAGTATAAAGTGGTATTTACACCTTGTAAACATCATAAAATAAAATTTACAAACTTTTTTAGCAATATTTACGATATAGCATTCGTAAAATGTTCATTAATCCTTCCTGACTGTCACTTATAAAGTGAGGTTAGGATTACCATAGTTTACTATACAACCTATTTTATGTATAATCTCCACTAAAAGTATACAGTATCCTCGTATATAAGCACTAAACATATATTTAAAGTATATTTATTTAGTTTAATTGATGAAATTTCTCATTATACCTATTTTTAATTATAACTCATATAATAATATAAAATTTTGGACTTGAATTCAAAAATGTTGTCTTCTTTGGGGAGGGGGCATTCATTCTCGAGTCAAGGGGTTTTATCGTTGGATATTGGTATGAAATAAAATGTAACAAGTATAACACTTTATGAAATGATCTTAAGTCAGCGGTATCTGAGTTGATCTTTTGAAAAAGATCCAATCTTTTGAAATAAGCGAAAATTAAGTGAAATCAACATAAATCTCTGAAACTATTCTTAAACCGTGAGCGAGTCAGTAGGAGTCAACGAGAGATTGTGAGCAATCACGAGCAGTCCAGAGAGCAATCAAGAGAGCAGTCAATGCAGTCAGTGCATTCAGCATGCGACCCTTTGCTCCGCCGCCGCGCCGGGTCGCACGGCCCTTGGCAGTAAGGTTTCTACCCTAATTTTTTCACCAATACCAAGGTGGCCGTTTTATTTCACGGTCATTTCCTGGCGATTTCCCGGTTCTCAACCATTTTTGACAGTCATTGTGATTGAAACATTCACTCTTAATCTAAAAAAATTTTCATTTGAAGTTATACAAACTCAAATTCAAATTAACATACTCGTAGGGGAACCATCTTCAATTTTCAACTTAAGTTAGGTTTTGAAATAAAAATGTCTTAACTTTTAGAGGTTGTACAGTTCGAAGATTCGAAATTTTTAAATCTTAGCTATTATATTCAGCTCAGAAACAATAAAAATTAAACGCTTATAATTTTTTAACTGAAAATTTTTTATATAAAATATAAATTTATTTTATTTTAGGTCGTAAAAACATTAATAAATGTTCCATTGTTATTTATTCATTAAAACCTATGTATCTTTTGAAATCTTTTTAAATATTCTTTTTAAATTATTAAAAAAAAACTAAAACATGATTTTAAATTTTCCCAGGTATCTAAAGAACATTCTTGTATTATTTTTAAATCTTTCAAAATCCTTAAAACGCTTAAAAAATTGTAAACTCTGCATTTTCTTTGAACCTTTTTGGAATAAGTTTAAATTTAAAATTATTTCTGAACTTTTTACAAAACATCCAAATATTTATGAAAATGATTTTAAAAATTTCTAAAATTATTGAAATATATTTCAATGTTAAAAAAACTAACTTCAAATTTTACCGATTTTTTTTTGACAATTGTGACAAATATTCTCTTGAAATGAATTATTCAGAATAAAAAATCAGTATTATTTTTTTGGAAAATCCTAATAATTTTTTAAAATCCTTTTGAAGCCTTTTAAAATAATTAAAAGCCTTATAATTTTGTTGTTTAAAATCTTGAAAAATCTAAAATTAAAATGTATTTCCTTTCAGGTTTTAAATTACTTTTAAGTCATTATAAAACCTGCATATATCTCATAAACTCACTCATATTTTTTTGAGTTAGTAATTTTTTTTTATCCATTCAACAACATTTATTCTTTTTTTTAATCATTTTAAATTTCGTTTAAAATTAATTTTTAAAGAAATTTCAAGCAATTTTTTTCATTATCATAAAACATTTTAAAATCCTTGAATACAATCAAAAAATTCTATTGTAATCTGCACAAACTTATATTTTGTTTTAAATTCTTTGAAATCTTTTTAAGTTTTATATCAAGTTGCAATATTTTCAAAACTTCTAAATATTTCTTAAACTTACGCGAATTTTCGCAATTTAATAATTGTATAGTTGTTATTTATCAATCCAAATTGAAAGTTTTGACTTACAAATTAAATAACTTCAAGATTGAACAATCACCCAAAATCGTTTTTTATAAATACAAGTTTGTTAGGATTTGGCCTATCGATAAATGTTAAAAATATGTAAAGAAACAATTTTTTTTTACCCAAAACTCGTATTTTATGTTTCTTGTGATTTTTTTATACATTCTAAGTAAAATAGATTCTAAATTTATTTAAATTTTATTTCATTTCAATTTGATACTGCTTATGTTTTAAACACGAATAATTTTTATTTGGATTGTTCATCAATGCAGAATGTGCGTGCAAAGTGAAATCTATAAATGCTTAATAAATTCGATTATTTGCCAAAATTTTAACACACACACGCACACACACACACACACGCGCGCGCGCGCGCACACACCCCCCACACTACATTTATTTCGGTGGAAAACTTAAATTCTCGAGAAAAAAATCGCTCGAGAACTTGTCGGTAAGTTACCGGCGCTCCTGACTTAAGTTACCGCCATTAAAACTCTATTGACGCTAAATCCAAAGGCGTTCGAAAAAAGGCGTGGGGCTAAGCGCGCATCATATTCAGGTTTGGGCTAAGCGCGCACCTTTGGATTTCACAAATTTTTTTATTTAAATAAAAATTCAATTTCTCTCTCAAATTTATATTCTAAGGGCTTGCGAAGCGGACAGATGATAGAGAGCTTTTTTTTATTTTTGTTTGCCCTAAGGTGCACTTCTTTAACTTTTCTCAGACAGAGGGCACAAAAAGCAATTTTCCGCCGATGGCGCATGAACAAAAACTCCGACTTTATAATGCCGTCAGGCACAAAACAATTTTTCAGAGTCTCATAGCGCCCACGCGTGTTGCGCGCTTAGCATCTGTGGAAAAGTGCGCGCTCAGCCCCTAGAGTCATTTTTTCAGCCGAAAAATGCACGAATGTAATTATTAATTAATTAATAAATTAAATAATTTCTAAAAACATTTAAAGCATGGTAAGTATCCGGGGCTAAGCGTTAAGTGCGCGCTTAGCCCCGGGGCGTATTGAGCCCCAGTCTCCAATATATTTTTTTTGCAAAAAAGTACATGTTTCAACAAAAAATTATACAGTTGAAGGAATGTTGCACTTTCTCGTAACAATTTTTTCAACCAGGCGTTTATAAAAAAAAAAAATTGTTTAGAAGAACAGTGAGGGTTGTTTTTCAAACTTAAGGAAATGATTTTTCCAGCAATTGTTGGAATTTAAAGGCACTTAAGACAACATTATAGGGCTTCTGGTAGTGTAAAGCATGTGTTCTCGAATGATAATTGCAACCGATAAATTCTGTCCTAGACGCGAGAAGCGGAAACAAGAAGCTTTCCCGGAAAAAGGGGAAAAGACAGTTTTCTTCAGCTGACACTGAATTTAGATTGGTACTCTTAAATCTAAGTAAAGAAAAGAAGTCGTGAGAGTAAAACAATTTCAAATAATTGCATACCACACAAAATGCATTTGGAACAAAATACTCGAATTTCCGAAATTGAAGAAGAAATATTTAAAAACAAACAAAAAATAGTAAAATTTTCAATTAAAAAAATTAATTGTCGAAGAAAATAATAATTTTTAACAAAATTGTCAAGTTTTTAACAAAGAAAAATGTATTCTTAACTAAAATGATAAAAAAATGACCAAAATTGCGAAATATTAATAATTTCCCCTTCTTTAATTTTTATTACATTCTCTGCGCTTTTTTCCCCATTTTGCCTCCTTCGAGAACTGTAAAATAGGTGAACTTTATTTTTGTTTAAAGATTCCCTCATATTTCTTTCTCCTGAATATTTTATGTATTCGACAAGGTGACTCAAGATCAGAAGGCGTATTATTTAAATTCTGTTTAAAAAAAATAGATCTTCTAGTTGAAGATAGTGAAATAATTTTTTTATCTTACCTTTCATACTGACATCCCTATGTAGCGGTTCTGAAACATAACAAAAAGATTATAAATCCCAAGAGATAAGAAAGGAAACAATGTACTTTTCTAAAAATATTGCGTGGAGGGCCATCATTTTTTTAAAGTGAATAAAGCGTGGATGTTATGGTCAAAGACTTGTGTGAATTCCTCAGTGAGATACAGACATTCATTTCAGCTTTACTTTCGACTTTATGAGGCTTTTTTCATTCTCTTAAGGAATATAGTTATAGCGAATCCTCGAAAGGATAAAAGCAAAATTATTTTCTATTTTATTCAGCAGCATTTTTCAAAGACGTTTTAGAGACAGTTCAAAAAATACGTTAAACTGTGAGGGTTTGGAGAGGGGGGGGGGGATTACAGGTTTTGTGACGATTTGTAACGTAGGGGGAGGTGTGATTGCTCATTTGTATTCGTAACGTAATTTTCTAACAAATTTGACCCTCCCCCCGCCATGTAATATAATAACCATTCAAGTATGGAAAAGTGACTATTTTAAATTAAAAATGAAAGAAATTTAAATGAGATTAAAACCAAATTTAAAAACCTATTTAACATCCAATACTCAAATTAATGTGCAGAACTCCTGAAAATAAAACCAAGAATCCAACGCCCAAATTTGGACAACCATAATAAAATTTTCCTATTGAAATTTGATAATATATAAAAAAATAACTTTTTTCTTCTCAAAAAGAAAAGAAAATAATTTTCCTTTTTGGAAAAAAATACAAAAGAGGGGTAAAATAAGATTGCCGCCAACATAAGCCACTTTCTTCTCTTTTTTATTTTTATTATTGTCAAATTACAACAACAACAAATCTGTGAAATATAAATACCAAAGATTTGGCACTCATACAGCACGCTTATTACAACAAAAAAAAATCAATGAAAGAATAAAAAACACCCAAGCCGATAGGAACAGCGCCAACACCACGATCACGTATGTGGTGTTGGTTCTGTACCTGTTTGCTTAGTTATTTTTTATTTATTTCTTTTAATTTTTTTGCCTTTATAAGTGCGCTGTATGAATGCTGAACGCTGGCGTTCATTTTTTACAGATGTCTTTTGTTGTGATTTGATAATACGGTGAAACCCTTCAATAGTCCTCCCTTCTATAGCCCTTCTGAGAATTTCCCGGTCCACAAACATTTTTCACGGTCAATAAAATTTCAAAAATCGAATTCTAAAACTAAAAATTTTTCCATTTGAAGTACTTAGAACTGAGTTGTAAATTAAAACACTCAAAGTGAAACTTTTGAATCTTAAACTTTTAAAAATTTAAGTTTAAAAGTTTTTTAATTCAAAAATTTAATTGTGAAATGGAAAAAAATTATAAAATGGAAGCCACTAATACTTTTCGAGTAAAAAGATTTAAATGAAATACAGTTAATCTGTCAAACACATTTTTTTTACTGTATGAAGTGTAGAGTTAAAAGATTCAGATTTAGTTTAAAAAATATAAATTCTCATTATCATTTTTAATGCTCTAAATAGAAGAATGAATCAACAAATTAAAACATTTTAATAGTATCATTTAAAGCAACTTTAAGCTAGAAACATTACAAACTAAACGATTACATTTTTATATGAACTAAGCACTTCTTGAATTAAAAGCTAAATGACTTTCATTTTAAATAGTTTGAAAATCGCTAAAATGCTTTAAGATTTTACATTAAAAACTTGAAACGTCTACATGTTGTTTCATACTTTTTCAAAATTTAAATTATTAAAAATTTTCTGAGAATTTCCAAACATCTTTTTAAATGATTCGAATTTTTCTCAAATTTATCCTCCAAATTTTTAAAAATCCTCTCAAATTAACCCTTAAACGGCCAAAACGCCACTGCCGGTACACTGCTTTTCAACGGCCAGTAACTAAGACTATTCGACACTAGAAAAAATTGAGACACATATATTTTTATTGCTTAAGATCTCCTCTTTCCGACGGTGCCAATAAAATTCCTCAAAAAATTTAGTTATTATCCCAAAATGCAGTTTAACCAAAAAAAACGTGATTTTTCGTGTCTATTTTTTTTTGTGAACCATTTTCCAAAGCTTTTCGAGTCTGTAATTAACCTGGAATCTCACTAACCGGTGGAATAA
>NC_046659.1:116534196-116556912 GCF_010883055.1 Belonocnema kinseyi | reverse complement strand
TGGAAATTTTTTATTGAAAAACTATGCGCTTTTCGGAAAATTTGTCAAGAATAAAAAGTTCTTGTAATCAGCCGAGGAATACGCCTGAATTTTTCCGGAGCCATTAAGACGCCATTTTGAAAATACTAAAACGAAAAATCGATCTTTGAGCCATGGATTCTCAAAGTTTAGACATTTATTCCACGTGTTAGTGAAATTCCAGACATTTTTTTTTTGTTTAAACTCCATTTTGGGATAATAAATAAATTTTTTGAGGAATTTCATTGGCACCGTCGGAAAGAGATCTTAAGCAATAAAAATATATGTGTCTTAATTTTTTCTAGCGTCGAATAGTCTTAGTTATTGGCCGTTGAAAAGCAGTGTACCGGTAGTGGCGTTTTGGCCGTTTAAGGGTTAAGTAGGCTGTTATTGGTTATGAAAATTATTCGCTGTAATAATTTTTTGATGATTATACCGATATAGGGTTTTAAAAGAAAATGAATATGCCAAGTATGTAATTTTGTTGCGAGGGTTTTAACAAAAGAGAATTCACAATAACCAAATTACATGTGTAGATGTTTTGAGCTCATTTTGATCGGTCTGTGCATAAATGTAGAAAAAATACAAATTCCGAGCGCGTAGCGTAAAGCGTGAGAGCAACGCGCGACCAGAAGTGAATTAGGAAATATGTGAACTTACCTCAATTGAGAATAGTGCATCGGATGATCCATTTTCGTCCAATCTGTAACAAAGAAACAAAGATTTAATCTTAAAATTGTTTTAAAAAAAAGTATTACATTTTTTAAAAATAATCTCTTCTATACAGATGACACATATTCATTGAAAGACATGATTCACTTCCAGGTGCGAATCCAAAGAAGTGACCTGGAGGGGGTGGCCTCGAAAAATGTTATACACATAGATAGATATATGACTAATTAAATTGACGAATTTCTAACTAATGTTTAAATTAAATATTACATGCTAAACTCAACAATAAAAGCATATGAATCATTGGAACTCTTCTAAATTTAAAGTATTTGAAATTAAATCCTTAAATAAATAATTCATAAAACATTGTTGTCAGACTTTTTCGAACATAATGTTTTGTTTCTTATCTTAAATAATCCGAGTTTCTTTCCTTTGAGTCTCTTCGAGTTGAAATTATTATCTATTTGTAAAACGGCGTTCAAAACAAGATGAAGATTGATGGATGGATTTCTAAGGATTTGATTTATTTTAAAATATTTTCAAAGTTTTTGAACATTTTAAGGAAATTTCAGAGATTTTAAAGATTTTACGGCAGTAGAAGAGATTGAACAAGAGTAAGTTAAAGGATAAAATATTATTTGAATATTATAACTGATTTTTGACGGATTTCAACAAATATATAAAATTCTAAACATTTTATAATATTTCTATAAACTGGAAAGAATTTCAAAAAAAATGAAAGGATTTCGTAGGATTTCAAAGAATTAAAGATAATTTAAAATATTTTGGTTAATTTGCGTTTTCAAATAAATTCCTTAAATTTTGGAAAATCTTAAGTATTTGATAGGAATTCAGAATATTGAAAAAGGCTTCACGGGATTTCAGAGAACTTCTAAAATTTATAAACATTTCAAAGGATTTTTATAAGATTTTATAAGATTTCAGAGGATTTCATTAATTCTGAGGGAATTCAACGTATTTTATTAGATTTCAAAGAATGTATTTGCTTAATTTATTAATTTTTAATATATTTCAAGATTTGCAAGGTTTTCAAGAAATTTTCAAGATAAATCTAAAATTTGAAGGAATTTCCAATTAATCTAATGATTTTAATTAATTCAAAACGTTGCATGCGACTTTAGAGAATTTCATAGAATTTCTTAGAAGATAAAACTTTGTTATTAAACTTTTTCAGAACGGCGAAAATTACGAAAAATTTCAAGTTGATAAAAATTACTAAAATTAATCATATCATGTATCAAATGACAGTCAAAGTGATTGGATCGATTTTATTATCAGAAAAATGAAATTTCTATATTAAAAGAAACATTCACTGTTATTTTCACTGTTCAAAATTAATGAATTTTAAACATTGTAAAACTTCAAAGTATAATTATTTTTAAAACGTTGAAAATTATAAAATGTCTAATTGGAAGTTTTGAAAATAATGAAACCAAGGTAAATGGAACCATTAAAAATTTATGCAAACTCCTGTTAAAAAAAAACAAAAATCCATCGACTATATTTGGACCACAACGAACCAAAAAAACCCCTATTGTAACCTTAAAAAATATAATATTTGGTCAAAAATAAAAAAGAGGTGAGAAAAATGAGAAGGCAGCTAACCACATCCCCTTAAAGTTACTATAATTATAAAATAAATTAAATAATAATTTAAATATTTAAATTAATAAATACTTGATTAAATTTGAATTTACAAGATTTTTCTTCTTCATTACTAGAATGATTAATTAAATTTTATTTTTCTTTCCTTTTTTTTATTTAAGACCGAAAACAATTAAAAAAAAAAAAATTCAGATTAATATAGGGGTTTTTTGTTTTTCGTTGTTTTTCTTTGTTCGTCGTGGTCCAAATTTGGTCAATGAATTTTTTTTTGTTTTGTTACAGGAGTTTGAATCAATTTAATTATTGGATGTTAAATAGGATTTTTAATTTGGATATTAGTCTAGTTTATATTATTTTAATTTTGACCGTTAAAAATTAAATCCAAACTTCGTCTCAAATTGAAGTATTCTAAAATTAGGTTCGTGAAAATAAATCGTAAAAATGATTTATTTTCAAATTCTACATTACGCTTGTAAAAATCTAATGTACAAAAGTAATAACGTGAAAATCAATTATGAAACACTTTCATGCAAGCTGAGGTACTTCATGTTAGGTACTAAAAGTCAAGCATGATGTCAGTATGCTATGGAATATTTTAACATTACGTCACACTCGGTCGGTAACCTCGAAATCTGCTAGGCCTTACGACTTGGTGGACTGCAAAACATTGATAACATAGAACATAGATTATAGATTATAGATTATAGGAGTCTGATTAAATTTAATTTTTTTTAGATGAAATTAAGTGAAAATCCGTGATGCCACTTTGCTTTTCAGATAGAAAAGAAATATCATTAATTATTTTTGGCACTTTGAAAAGTGTGCGATTGGTGCTGATTATTTTGGAATGTTGGTAGTGCGTTAAAATCTGTTTTTCGAAGACTGACCCTTCTCAGAAATCCTGTAAGATTATTTTGAAATCCTTAAACTCCTCCGATTTTTTTAAAAATCCCTTTGAACTTCTTTACAATTATTTAACATCTTTCGAAGTTTCTGGAAATTGACTAAAATGATTAAAATCCCATAAAGGCGTTTAAATATTTATAAATTCCTTAAAATCTGTTAAAAATTCTTAAAATTTTTTCAAATCACTTGAAATCTTTTAAATAGGTGTTCAAAAACTCGCTTGAAATTGGTTAAAAGCACTAAAACTATCTTTAAAATCTATAAAATACCTTTTAAAGCCATAATTCTTTTTAAATTATTTTTAAATCCTTCAAAAATAAACTTTTAAATCCTGTCAAGTCCCAAGTAATTATTCAAAATCACTTAAATCCTTAGAAATCCTTAAACACCACTATTTTTTTTGAAATTTCTTCAACTCCTTTCAAATAATTAAAAATAGTTAAAATTCGACTAAAATTAATTAAGATATCTCAAAATCCTTTACATTTTCTCAAACTCCTTAAAATCTCTTGAAAATCCTTAAAATCACTTGAATTATTAGAAATCCTGTAGAATTTCTTGAATACCCTTAAACTCTACTACATTTTTTTAAATTCCTTCAACACCTTTCAAATAATTTAAAATCTTTCAAAATTGATTTAAAATCTGTCAAAATCCTTGGCATTTTCTTAAACTCCTTAAACTCCTTAAAATCTCTTGAAAATCCTTAAAATCACTTGAATTATTAGAAAGCCTGTAGAATTTCTTGAAAATCATTAAACTCCACTACACTTTTTTAAATTCCTTCAACTCCTTTCAAATAATTTAAAATCTTTCAAAATTGACAGAAATGATTTAAAATCTCTCAAAATCCTTTAAATTCGATTAAACTCCTAAAAATATCTTGAAATTCCTTGAATTCTTAGAAATCCTGTAGGAATTATTGAAAAAAATGAAACGCAACATAATTTTTTTTTTTTTCCCTTCAAATTCTTTCAAATAATTTAAAATATTTGAAAGTTGACCATAATTAATTATGATCTCTTAAAATCCTTTACATTTTCTTACACTTCTCAAAATCTCTTAAAAATCCTTAAAATTACTTTAATTCTTAGAAATCCTGTAGGATTTATTAAAAATCCTTAAACTCTACAGAATTTTTTTGAAATCCCATCAACTTCTATTATACAATTTAAAATCTTTAAAAATTAATTAAAATCTGTCAAAATCCTTTAAATTTTCTTGACCGCCCTAAAATCTCTTGAAGAGCCTTAAAATATTTTGAAATAACTTTTAAATAATTTGATTGACATTATTTAAAAGCACGAAAACTGTTTTAAAATCTGATAAAATCTCTTTTAAATCCTTAAATCTCTTGGAATTATTTCTAAATCCATCAAAAGAAAACTTTAAAATCCCATTAAACTCTACAGAATTATTTGAAATCCCTTGAACATCTTTCAAATAATTTAAAATCTTTCGAAATTTACTAAAATTAATTAAAATCTCTTAAAAGCTTTTAAATTTACAATCTTTAAAATACTTAAAATCTTTAAATTTTTTAAGTTCCTGAAAATCCCTTAAAATTCAATAAAATATTTTGAAATAATTTTTTCAATAACTCGCTTCAGATTATTTAAAATCACCTGAACTGTTTTAAAATCTTGTTAATCCTGAAACCTTTATAAATGAGTTTAAATGCCTTGAAGAATACACTTTTAAATCACGTCAAATCCCTAATAGTTATTTGAAATCACTTAAATTCTTAGAAATCCTGTAAGATTTCTTGAAAATCCTTAAACTTCACAGAATTTTTTTGAAATCCCTTCAAATTCTTTCAAATAATTTAAAAACTTTCAAAATTGACTGAAGTTATTTCAAACCTCTTGAAATCTTTTAAATTTTCTTAAATCTCTTGAAATCTACTAAAAATCCTTAAAATCTTTGCATTTTTTCTATCCTTTGAAATCTCTTAAAATTCATTAAAATCTTTTTAAATAACTTTTTATTAACTCGCTTGACAATATTTAAAATCACTAAAATTGTCTTAAAATCTTATGAAATCTCTTTTAAATCCTTAAATCTTTCAAAAAATTTTTAAGTCCTTGAAAGAGAAACTTTAAAATCCCGTCAAGTCCCTAGTAATTCCTTAAAATCGATTGAATTCTTATAAATACTTAAGATTTCTTGGAAACCCTTAAACTGCTCAAAATGTTTTTTGAACTCCCTTTAACTTCATAAAGATTATTAAAAATCTTTCAAAATTGACTAAAATTATTTTCAATCTCTTAAAATTCATTCAAAATATTTTTTAAAAGCTTTTCAATAACTTAAAATTTTTGTTATTACATTTCAATAACAAAAATTTTTTTAAATATCACGCGGCGTATTACTTTAAGGAGTTCAAGAAAACGTAAAGGATTTTAAAAGATTTAAAATAATTTTAGTCAATTTTGAAAGATTTTTAATGATTATAAGGAAATTGAGGGTTTTAGAAAAAGAATTCTATGGAGTTTAAGGATTTTCAAGAAGTCTTACAGGATTTCTAACGAGGATCACAGTCTTCTAAATTGCCAAAAATAATTTTAAAAAATTCTTTTCTATATGAAAAGCAAAGCGATATCACGATTTTTCATTTAATTTCGTTAAAAAAATTGATTTTAGTCAAACTCTTATGTAATTGATGACTTACATTCCACCAAGTGGTCTTATAGACTTCCACGTTACCAACCGAGTGTGACGTAATGTTAAAATACTCAATAATGAACTGTCAAAGTGACAGTTGGGTAACGAGAATGAATAAATTTGAAGATTATTATAAATAATCTTTTGCAACATTTGAATAATTATATTTTTTGTCATTTTTCTCCTTTTTCCCGTGAAAAAGAAAAAACTCAAGAGAAGTAAAAAAAATCCACGATGTACATAGACACGCCCCTGTTTATTTGTACCAGTAATCGTGTGTGAATGACCACATTATTGGATTATTTCCCTTGTTCGAAGGCTTAGCTTTAGCCGACACTATTGTGGTAAACTTACATCATACCTTAATACTTTGCTGACATAAATGAAGATTATCTTCAGCCAGATGAACGTCATGTTCTTAATTTTGTGCTTAAATGTTTAAAAAATTCATTTTCCACTAATTGTAAGAATACTCAATTAAAATGGCAATTGTTCAATCAAACTTAATTGTTTAAGGAATCTGTATTATCATCAGAGAATTACAGAATTTCTTAACGTCGTTGCAGACTACATGGAGCAAAAATTAAAATTTTTATTTCAAAAAAAGATCTTCTTTCGGTCCGCTGTGAATCGACCCACAGAATTTCCAATTGCCGATTGAGTGCTTTTCCATTAAGCTACTAGAGAGATCGAGAGAAGGATCCCTTTTCAGAAATACACGCATTATTATGCCAGGTGCTACAAGTCAATTTGGCAAGGAATCTGTATTATCATTGGAGAATAACAGAATTTCTTAATGTCCTTACAGACTAGATAGAGCTATGAATTAAATAATTTTCTACTTAAATTGTTTTTTCTAAAAAAGATCTTCTCTTTCAAAATTAAGAACAAAATTTAATTAACAAATTTTTTAATTCATAGTTTCATCTGGTCTGTAAAGACTTGAGAATATTCTGTTACTTTCTTGATCTCTTTAGTAGCTTAATGGGAAAGCACCTGCTCGGTAATCGTATGTTTTATGATTCGATTTCCAGCAGAGTGAAAGGAAAAGATCTTTTTTCAGAAAACAAATCTAACTTAAATAAATTTAATTGACTCTCTGAAATGCATTGCAGCTTATTTATTTGAGGGTATTTATATTTATTTGCGAATTTTCTGATAGGAATCTTGTTTAAAGTACCCTTGACTTGAGAAGTATGCTTCATTAAAGTCACCGAGAGTAATAATCACTGAGCGGAAGTAATTAATACGTACTTTCAGGATGAAATTGAGTACGTCATATTTAAATTGCTGGAGTGTGCTTTGCTCGACATTTTAATTTACTTAATCGAGTTTGTTTTCAAATAAAGATCTTCCTTCGCATCTCATTTTCACCGGAAAGCCGATTCTATATAGGATACTGCTTGCACTTCGTTTTTCATCCAATGTCGAGATTTTATCCGGGGTTCAGATTAAACCGCAGAGAAGTGGATTTAATGGAATGTCTAAATTTCATTCCAGCGCAACGCCTCATTTTGTCGCGCATAATAAAAACAGAGGGCAGCATAATCTAATACATCAACGTTATATACATAACTATACTAAACGTGGCTGGCCTGGAGCCAATGGTAATGATAAAAATGATATGACTATACTTTTTTCATTTCTGTAATTTCCTTTAAATATTTGACGTAAAAATGTAATGAATAAAAATTTTTATCTTATTTTTATTCGGTAAAAAGAAAATATTAATCAGGGAGGCGATTCGGCGGATGAATTCAAATTCCCGGGTTTTCCCGGTCAAGTTTTCATTTTTCCTGGTCAAATAAAAGTAGCATATTCATATTTGTCGAAAAATTCAAAAAATTATTTTAAATTATGACGTTCATTCTAAACAACTTTTAACACAGCAGAGTCAAAAATTAAAAAAAAGATGAATTTTCAAATTAAATTATGAATCTTCAACTGGAATATTGGAACTTTAAACCAAACAGATGAATTTTTAACGAAAATATTAAATATTTAAATGAAATATTTGAATTTTTAAATAATAAGATTATTTTTCAAACAAAAAGTTTAATTTTCCAACAATAAAATAAAATTTAAAAAAAAAATACGTTAATTATAACGAAATAGTGGAATTTTCAATCAAAGGAGACAAATTTTCAACCAAATAGTTTAATTTTTAACTAAACAAAAAATTGACTTTCTACAGAAAATAGAATAGTAACATATGTAGTAAAAAATTTAATTTTCATCTAAAGCAGGGTGATCGTTTTAATGAAAGAAAAAAATTCCCGGTTATTTCCCGATTTTTCCCGGTCAACTTAAAGTAAAATATTCATATTTGTCGCAAAATGCAAAAATTTATTTTAAATCATGACGTTTGTTCTAAACAACCTTTAACATAACAGATAAAAAATTGCAATTTGAATGAATTTTTAAATAAAATGATGAATATTTAACTGAAATACTTAAAATTTTTAACAATAAGATTAATTTTCAAACAAAAAGATAAATGTTCCACAAAAAAATACAATCTTTTAACAAAATACATACATTTTAACGAAATAGTTGAATTTACAATCAAAGGAGACAAATTTTTCAACAAAATAGTTGGATTTTAAACCAGAAAAAATCCAATTTTCAACAGAAAATGGAGTAGTTACATATTTAGGTAAAAAATTCATTTTCATCTTACGCAGGGTGGTCGTTTGAATCGAAGAAAAAATCCCCGGTCATTTCCCGGCTTTTCCCGGTCTACAAAAATTTATTTTAAATCATGACGTTCATTCTGAGCAACCTTTAACACAACAGAGACAAAATTGAAAAACAGATGAGTTTTCAAATGAAATTATGAATCTTCAACTGGAATATTGAAATTTTAAACCAATCAGACGAATTTTCAACTAAAACGATAAATATTTAACTAAAAAACTTAAATTTTTAAACAATAAAATTAATTTTCAAACAGAAAGATTAATATTCTTCCAAACAATACGATTTTACAACAAAATACATGAATTTAGCGAAATAGTTGAATTTTCAATTAAAAAAGACAAATTTTTAACTAAATAGTTGAATTTTGAACCAGAAAAAACACAATTTTCGACAGAAAATGGAATAGTTACATATCTAGTAAAAAAAAAAATACTTTTCATCTTAAGAAGGGTGGATGTTTGAATTGAAGAACAAATTCCCGTCATTTCCTGATTTTTTCCCGGTTCGCAAACATTTTTTACGGCCAATAACATAAAAAAATTCGAACACTTAAGCCAAAAATGTTACCATTTAAAGTAATAAAAAAAATACACATTAAAGCACTTGAAGTGGAACTCTTAAATATTAAAATCATGAAATTGATGTTAAAATGTTTTTTTAATTCCAAATTTTTTTGGTAAATGCTCAATAAAAAAAAGAACGTATAAATGGAAAGGTACTAATACTCTTCGATTGAACCATTTTTTTTAATGCAAATAATATGCAGTTTTGAGTTTTTAATTTTTATAAATTATGCTGAGTTCAAATATCTTGATTTAAATTCAAATATATGAATCTACATTTTGATTTTAAATGCTCTAATTTAAAGAATCAATGAACTTTAAAGTTTTTTAAATACATATTTAAAGCATTTTTAAGCTAGAAACATAAAAAATTAAATTTTTTAATTTTTCAAAACTGAAAACTTCTAAAATTAGCAGTTTAATTATTTTCTTCTTAAATTTTTGTTTTCCGAACTTCTATACATATGTTTTAAAATTATTCGAATTTTTTATATGATTTTTAGAAAATCTTTTAAATTTCAAAAAATGTCATTAAGATCTTCCAGATTCTTTTTTGACCATTTTGGAAATCTTTTTAAATATTCTCTTAAAATAATTTTCCCAAATAAAAAAAGCTTTTATTTTCCTACGAATCTTAAGAAAAGATTTTTTAGCCCTGCACAATTCTTAAAAAGTTGCTAAATTTTTGGTTTGAAATCTGCAAAAACTTAAATTTTGGTTTAAATCAGGCTTTTGCTATTTGCACCTTAATTTTAAATATTCTAAATTATTTTTGAATCTTCTACAAACTTCTTAATGCTTTTTAAAATTACTTAAATTTTTTATACAAATGATAAATGTTTATTTGATATTTTTATATTAAAATTCAACAATTTCACTTACGAATAAAATTTTTTCGAAGAATAATTTAAATGGTGACATTCAGAGTTTAAAATCTCAAAATTTAAATGATTCAAGGCTTTTGATGTCAAACAATTCAGTTTCAAATTTTTACTTTTAAATATTTGGTTTCAAATAACTTATCTTAAATGAAAAGTCTTTTATTTAAATGAGTTAAGAGTGGAATAATTTAGACTGAAAGAACAATTTAAATTTGATTAAAGCCTTTAATTACGAATATATAATTGTAAAGTTATTTTTAAGTAGAAAATAGTTTAATAGGTTTCATTTGGACGTTAATATTTTTTTAATGACTGAAAACTTTAGCATTTAAACACTTTAATTTTTAACGTTAAAATCTGGAAATTCTCCATTTTTTAATACTATAAGTACCAATCCATTAAAAAAATATTTTATTCATTATATTTAAAGTTCATAAAATAAAAATTGTTTTTCCAATATTTTATACTTCAAGCGCTTTTACATTTTACTTGCTTAATTCTTCAGGACTGATTAAAAAATTTTTAAAAATTAAAAATGTACGCTTAAAAAGAAAAATCTAAGATGCAAATTTTTTAAAGCAAAATATTTTTGAATTACGTATTGCGAACTGAATGATATCACAATTGTAAAATAATTTAATTAATTACTTTAAAAAACTGTTGAAATTGAACTTGTAAAGATGATGAATCATCAACTGAAATAGTTGAACTTTTAACAAGAACAAAAGTTTACTGAAAAAGATAGATTGGGAAGCTAAATTAAAAAAATTGAGTTTTAAGTTAAGAAAATCAATTTGCAACCAAAAACAGACACAAATCTTCAAAATAATAGTTTTCGGTAAAAAAAAACTTTCTTTTTCATTCTAAGAAACAAGGTTTCAATCGTATATTTCATTTTCAACTAAACAAATGAATTTTCAATTAAAATAATAATAAATAAATAAATAAATAAATAAAATAAATAAAAAATAAATAAATTAATATAATAAATGAATTTTAAACATAAAAAGACAAATTTACATACAAATTATTAAATTTTGAACTCGAAAAGTTCCATTTCAACCCAAAATGAAATGCTTAAATTTTCAGTAGAAAAAATTTAATTAATTTTGATTAATCTTCAACTGGAATTTTTGAATTTTATACCTACCTACGAGATGAATTTTGAATTAATAAGGTTATTCTCTACAAAAGAAAGATGAATTTCCAGAAATTGCATGAATAAAAAAAAACATTATAAGTTTTAAATAAAACATATCTATTTTTGACTAAATAGTTGAATTTTAATCCAAAAAAGATAAAATTTTAATCAAAAATACAATAGTTAAACTTTTCGTGAAAAATTTAATTTCCAAACAAAGAAACGGGATTTTCATCAAAATAGTTGAATTTTTTACTGGAAAAGTTAAGTTTTTAGTTGAAAAAATGATTTTCAACAAAGTAAATACATTTTCAAAAGAGATGAATTTTCAAATAAAAAAATTAATTTTTAATAAAAACAACTATTCAAAAAATTCTTTGAATTATTTTTTTTCTAAAATTTGGAAGAGGGAACTTTAAAATTGTGACGCATTCTGACTTGGAACAATTATAAACCAGAAAGATAAACTTTTAACTAAAAAGATGAATCTTTAACTAGAATAATTGAAATATTTAAATTTAATAGAAAAACGCTAAATTTGTAATTGAAAATGGAATTCATAAATTTTCCGTTAAAGTAATTAATTTGTAATAGGAAAAACGAGTTTTTAACCAAATAGTTATATTTCTAATAAAAGAAATTACTTCACAACTAAATTGATAACAATTAAACAAATTAAAATAATAAATAGTTGAATTTTCAACCTATAAAAGTGCCTTCTAAAACAAGTAGTTGGATTATTACCCAAAAAAGAGAAATTTTTAATCAAACAGTTACATTTTCAGAAACAAAAAGATAAACATTTCACTGAAAAATGAATAGATACATTTTCAGTTAAAATTATCAATTTTTAATTGATATAAACGAGTTTTCAACTAAATAGCTGAATTTTTGTTATAGAAATCACGTTTTTTTCTAAAAACATAAATCAATGAAGTTTAACTTTCAAAAAAGTAGATGAATTTTCAATAAAACAATATAAATTGTTAAGGAAAAATGTACCAGTTTAATTTTTAAACTGAAAGGATAATTTTACAACAAAAATGTTTGAATTTCAATCGAAGTCTACAATTGTCACCCAAACAATTGATTTTATAAAAAAAAAATACACAAATTTTCAACCACACAGTTAAATCTTCAACCAAGACGATAAGTTTTGTACTCAAATATTTGAATGTTCAAGTTACAAAATATAAGTTTTTAGCAAAATAGTTGAACTTAACAAAAACATAATTATAAAAAAGACAGGCATTTGGAACCAAACAGTTGAACTTTCAAGCAAAAAAAAAAGAATTTGAGAAAAATAATTAAATTTTAAACCTATGTATAAAGATGAAATTAAAAAAAGTTGATTTTTAAATAAAAACAATCAGTTTTAAACAAAATAGTTAAATTTTTAATAAAAGAATAACTTTTCAACAAAATTCTCGAATTTTCAATGTAATAATACCATTTCTAACTTAAAAATTAATCGCCAGCTGAAAGCAAATGCAAAGAAAAGAAATAGAAATCTCTGACCGATTTTTTATTTTCTCTTGGCCATTAATATTCAAATACAAGAACCTTAATCTTGAAATATTTTTAACATTCCAAATTTAAAATTTATTATCAATGATAGTTAAAGTTCCTCTTATAGAATTTTTTATTATACAATTTGAAACTTGCATAATTTTCAATTGTAATTTTTTTAAATAGAAAACTTCAATTTTAAAGATTTCTAATTTAAATTAGTACAATTTTGAAATGTTGCAAAATAAAAAATCTTTGAATTTTGAAAATGCAGATTTGAAAATTGTTTAATTCTAAAGATTTATATTTCTAAGATTTATAGTTCAAAGGAATTTAATTTTGATTTTTTGAAATATTTCATTCATGCAGATTTACAAATAAAAATTCTTTAATTTTTGAGAGTGACATTTGAAAATTATGTCAAGAGTTTGCATGTGTAAATGTTCCAAATTAAAAAAAATTGAAACGTAAATCTTTAGAATTACATAAATTTTAATGGTAACTTTTTAATATTTTCTTTAAATATTTACAATTCAAAGTTCTAAAATGTTTAAGAGTTGTAATTAAATTATTTAAATTTGAAATCATAAAAATAGCAGATTTTTAAATTGTAAAATTAAAAAATTAAAACTCTTTAATTTTAAAGATAAAAAATTTTAAGTATTAACATTTTGAACAGTTACAATAAAAAATCTTTGATTTTTGAAAATATAGAATTAAAAATTGTTCTATTTTCAGGAACATCATTCAATTTTCAATATTTTACACAATTTTCCATTGTAAAACTTAAAACTTGCATATTTTTTATATTAAATCTGCAAAATTAAAAAAACTTCAATTTTAAATGCGTACACAAAAAAATTCTTAAATTAGGATGATTTTGAAAACCAAAAGTCAAGACTTTTCATTTCTAAATCTTCCAAATTAAAAAAATTTAACAATGAAAAATTCTTCAAGTTTCAGATTTGCAATTAAGGAATCTTTTAATTTGTAAGATGTATTTATAAATCACAGTTCTTAAATTAGGATTATCATAAAATAAAAAGTCAAGAATTTTCAATATTTTAAGTCTTCCAAATTGAAGAAATTTTAAATGTAAATCATCAAAATTACAGATTTTTAAATTCTCAAACTCAAAAATTGCAAAAATAAAAAATTTGGAACACTTCAATTTTAATTATTTACAATTAAATTTATTCCAATTTTTAAGAAATACAAAAATAAATCTTTGAATTTTTAAAACAGAATTGGAAATTCTTCGATTTTTTAAAGATTTTCAATTAAGGATTTTTCAATTTTAGAAATGTTTGAATAAAAAATCCTAAATCTTGATGATTTTAAAGAACACAAATCAAGAGTTTACAATATTCTAAATCTTCTAAATTAAAGAAATTTAAAATGTATCGTCATACATACAGAATATTCAAGACTTGCATAATTTTTAAATTTAAATTTTGAAAATTGAAAACTCTTCAATTTTAAAGATTTCAAAGTTCTACAATTCCAAAAAGTTACGATTTTAAAAAAATATTTTAATAGCATAAAAATTTACAATTCGAAATTCTTCAAATTTCAAGATTTTCAATTAATGAATCATCATTATTAAATGTGTATAATAGAAAATTATGAAAATTTGAAAACTCCATATGAAATATATTTTTGGGATTTAAAATTAAAATTTATTCAATTTTATAGATTTCACATTGACAACATTTATTCTTTGTTTTTTAAATTCATATAATTTATTATATAAGTTTCCTTATATAGAATAAGAAGGACAATTCAGGAAATCAGACATAGTGTTCTAGAAAAAAAGAAATTTCCTAATTCTTTATATTTTTAAACAAATTATAAAAAACTAAACTTTAAGATAGTAAACATTTTTTTAAAGTACATCAGCCAGATTTAGAGACTTTTGAACTAAATGAAAAGATTTCAGCATAGCAATCTAAAAAAAAAGATATTTCCTAATTCTTTTTACAACTGATAAGAAAAAAAAATTACACTTTAAAATAGAAAATTTTGTTTCATAGGTTTTTGTGATCAAGGACATTTATTTTTTTAACTGTAATGACGTCTGCAATAATAATAGCAAGTTAGGGTCATTAAAATCCGTGACCAGGGTCAATTATTATCAATTCGCTAACCATTCTCAGCCATATGCAAAAATCACTACGCATTATCACTGAATTGATTATTTCTTTTCTAAAAAAATCTACAATAGATCATTATAATACAAAACTTTAAAACAATATTTTTTAGGAGATTCATGAAAAAATCAATTTTAAATTTTAATTTTATTCTTCTCTGATAATTTTACCGTCAGTATAAATAATAAGGATTTAAAAATTCTAGAGCATTCATGAAGCCGTAAAATAAAGTATTGGAATTCGATTATGAAGTCGGATTTCGATATAAAATCAGACTAGGTAGCACGAAAGAATTGGGTTTCGATAAAAATGTATATTCACTCAAGAATTTTATATTTTAATACTATTTTATAACATTTATTTTCTCATTTTTAAAGTCTACAAGGCTTTTTAATTATTTAATATTAATATTCCCGCGAATTTAAAAATATATAAAGAAAAAGAGACAGAAAACTTTTTTTTTAATTAAGCGTTTAAACAATTTAAAGATTTTAACTTTAAAAATTGAAATGTTTAAATTCGAAAGATAAATAATTTTTAATTACTCGATTTCTGAGATGTCTCATTTTTAACCCACTCAATTTCAAATTTAAAAAAAATATTTTTTCATAAAAAATAAGCAATACTAAATCTAATATTATAATTAAAAAATTGAAAAAAAAAGAAATAGTTGAATTTCCAACATATGAAGCGGCCATCTAAAATGAAAAGTTAGATTTTCAACCCAAAAAGATAAGTTTGTAATCAAACAGTAGAATTTTGAAAAAACGAGAAGATAAATATTTGACAAAACCGTGAATACATAAATTAGTTCAAATGATTAATTTTGAATTAATAGAAACGAATTGTCAACAGAATAATTAAATTTTCAGTCAGAGAAATGAGTTCTTAACTAAAATGCTAAATCTCCAGAAAAAAATGAATTTTAAATTGTTTTAGTCTGAAATTTTCCATTTTTAACACATTCAGTTTTAAATAGAAAATAAAAAATTTTAACCGAAGTTTCTAGGCACATGGAATGAACTTAGACATGGCCTTTTTTAATTTTTAACAATATTTGCCCGTTCATTGAAAAAAGAAATAAAAATATCTAATATTATTACTCAACAATTTTTTAATGGAATTGTTTGAAATAGTAAAGCCTTAAGTCGTTTAAATTTGAGACTTTAAGTAACTTTGAAAGTTACAATTTCAATTATTAACTCTAAAAATGTTTAAAGTTTAGAGTAAATCTTTCGAATTTTGATGCATAAATAACAATTAAACAATTATTAATAATTAAAGTATTGGGATTCAAAGTTTAATCAGATGTCAATATAAAATCAAACTAAAAATAATATTACCACTATACTTTTCGTTGGATTACTATATTTTGAAGAAAATTAGTTTTTTTTCATTCAAAAGTCAACAATTCAGACGAATTTTTTTCCTTGCTTGGATCAAAATTGGGTGTCTTCGTTTCAAAATTCATCTGTTTTGGTGAAAAATCTATTTTTTGTTCTTGTTCAAGATTAAACTATTTTGGTAGAAAAATGAATTTGATTTTGTTGATGATTTTTTTCTTGATTTTCAACTCTGTTTCACTTGAAATTGAAATATTTTTTGGTCAAAATTAATCTACTTTGTTAAAAAAATCTCTTTTTGAGTTGTTGAAAATTCAACTAATTTAGAAGAAAATTAATCTGATTTTGTTATTTATTTTATGGTTAAATTCATCTATGTTTTATTTGAAACTAAAATCTTTTTTGGTTGAAAGAATAGGATCAATTATTATTTTTCTACTTAAGAATTCATCTATTTCGGTTGAAAATTCATGTATTTTAATCAAAATTGAACTTTTTTAGTAGAAAGTTTAACTATTCCGTTACAAAGTAACTTTTTTGCTAAATTAATAATTTTGGTTAGAAAATGCAACTGTTTTGCAAAAAATTAAACAAATTAGTGGAAATTTTTTTCGTTCTTGGTTTAAAATTCGTCTTTTTCTTTTCAAAATTGATCTATTTTGGTAAAAAATATTCTTTTGTGTTGTTGAAGATTCAACTTTTTTGGTAGAAAAATGAATCTGATTTAGTATAGTATTTTTTGGTTGAATTCAACTGTATTTTATATGAAATTAAAATCTTTTTTGTTGAAATAATATCCAATATTATAATTTCCTTTCTATTTTGGTTAAGAATTCGTGTATTTTGTTAAAAATGAAATCGGTTAAATAAAAAGTTCATTTAATTAGTTAAAAAATAAAAAAAAACATTTTTTATGAAAATACAACTATTTTGTTGAAAATAGTTGTTTTCGGTTTAAAAATTTATCTCCTTTGCTCAATAAAATTCTGTAGAACTTTCATTTATTTTGTTGAAAATTTGAGTTTTCTAGTTACAAAATAAAATACTCGGTTAAAAGCTCAACTACACGGATGGCTAAACTATTAGGTTGAAAATGAACTTTTTATAGGAAATTTAATTCTTTTCTTAAAAATTTGTCTTTTTTTTTGTTTGAAAGTGTAAGAAAATTCAACTATTTGGTTTAAAAAGTAATTGTTTCCGGAAAAATGTACATTTTTTGGTATATGAATTTACTGCATAAAAAAATTCTTAACAAATAAAATACAGATTGTGACAAAAAGATTTGTTCAAATTCTCATTTTTTAATACAGTGGTACAAAGATGTAATTTTAATTTTAGTAAAAAATTTAACGTGGTATTTTAGCGCAGTAATAATTTTTTTCTTTTTTACGATATTTTAGAAAGTATTATTGTTTGACTTAAAAAAAATTTCCGAAACAGAATAGTTTGTTTTTATTTGTTTGTTTTTATTTTTGTGAAAAAAAGAATTTTTGATTTTTAATCACTAGCAATTATGCTTACTCAAAATTGGTGCATTTTTTTAATCAAAACTTTTTGTTCTCATTTAAAAACTTAACATCGTAGAAGTAAGTTAAAAAAAATATAAATGGAAGATAACATTTCTTATCACAATCTACAGCCGAGCCTTTTCTGTTTTATGGTCAGTGTGACTGAGATTGTCAACTGACACACCTATTGTTTCGAAATTAGATAACATTTTCTGAACAAATTTTGTGGGGTTTAAATCAGCAGGAAGTCATATCGGAATTGTTTCTTTGTCTTATTTTTAAGTGGTCATTAAATTAAGTTTTTGTGAATTATCGTCTCATTTATTTTTATTATTAGCTTATAAAATTAACGAAGTGAAAAAAGTAACTTTTTAGGTTACTTGAAGATACTTTATATAGTAATTCTAACTAGTGACAGTTAAAAGTAATGTAACCGCTTATTAAAAAATAGCGAATTTTCAAAAAAATACTTACATAATTTTCAGCTAAATTTTTGAAATCAAAATTAAAAAAGATATAAAATTAAAAATTGAATAGTTAAATTTTCAGTAGAAAAAAAAATTATTTTAAGCGAAAAAAAATGGTTAAGTAATTAAATGGTCGAAGAAGAGTTAACATTTTTTCAATGTGAATTTTCAAGATAAATTGAAAAAAACTTTGCAGCTAGTTGGATACAACTAAAAATACGAATTTGTAATAAAATCATTGAATTTTGAAACAAAACCATTAATTTTCAACAAAAAAGATTAATTTTCTACCCAAATAGACGAATTTTCAACAAATACATCAATTTTCTATAAAAAGTTCAATTCTTAACTCATACAGGAAATATTTTGACCAAAAATGGAATAGCTAATTTTTAAATAAATGGATTAATTTTTAAAGCAATAAATGAATTTATAACATAATAGTTTTATTTTCAAATAAATAGTTAATTTTTTAACAAAACCAAATAGATGGATATTAATCAGACAAGATTAATTTTCTACCCAAATAGATGGATGTTTAACAATACAGATGAATTTTTAACTTGTAGAAGAATTATTTTTAACTATAAATAGAATAGCTACAGTTTTGAATTAACTGATTAAGTTTTAAATATGCCATACAAGATTTTAGTCATAAAATAAAAATTTCAGCCTAAAAATAAAAAAATATAATTTTTTATGTAAGCCGCGCTAATTGGTATTTTCGAAAAAATGAAAATGGTGCTGATTTGTGCTATATTTGTGCTCTATTGTAACATAATAGATTTATTGAAAAAAAAAATTAAACTTCCGACCCAAAAATTAAAAAAATATATTTATGTTAGCTGCGAAATTTTTTTCTTTTAGAAAAAAATTTGTTTTAGAAACAACCCGCTACGCATACAACTATACTGTGAATATGAAGTTCAATTTTTGAACAATTGAAAAAAAGACTATTAAAAAAAAAATAAAAAGGATGATGAATTAATAAATTTAAATAAAGGGAAACTTGTGCTGAGTTGTGCTAGGCTAACAAAAAAATTATTTTTGATGACGAATTACACTCAAATTAATATTTCCCAAAAAATGCAATTTTTTGGGACTTGGAACACATTTTTTACAACAAATATTCAAAAATACGAATTTCGAAAATCTTAAACTTGTTCTGAGTTGTGCTAGACTAGCACAATAATGATTCATCATGAAGAATTTCACTCAAATTAATATTTTCTAAATAAAGGTAAATTTTTTCCAAATATTAATTATTTGAATAAATTTTTGGTCGAAAATTTATTTCAAGTCCGAGAAGATTGCATTTTTTGAAAATATGAATTTCCGTGCAATTCGTCAACAATCATAATTATTTTACTAGCCTAACACAACTCAACACAAGTTTCAGATTTTCGAAATTTGTAGGTTTGACCCTTTTTTTTATCAAAAAAACGTTCCAAGTTAAAAAATATTGTTTTAAAAAAATATATATTCAATTCAAAGCGATTCTTCATTAAAAATCATTAATGTACTAGCCTAGAACAACTCAGTAAAAGTTTCAGTTTTTTCGGAATTTGGGCTCGAAAAATTTATTACGAGTCCAAAAAGATTGCATTTTTTTTGAAAAAAATTAATTTTCATTTCTTCGAAATTTGAAGTTAGCCTTGCCAACTTTCAGGATATTTTAGATACTCTGGCTCTCGCTGGATTAAACCATTCGAAAACAGAAGCATCCAAAAGCACATCACTTTTTTGACACAAAAAAAAACATTTGGCAGCACACTTCAAGTGGGGAGCACACACTTTTTCGTAGCGCAAAATGCATGACACATTATGCTGTTTCATGAACAGACAGTTATTTAACAGAAAACAACTTACTTTTAAAAATATCAGATTAATTGTTTACGAAAAACACAGTTTTCATTATTCTCACGTTAACACTTGACAGTCTGAGGTTACAAAAAGGTGCGAGGACAAATCATGCTTTTCGTTTCGAAACGATCATACTCTCTCTTTGTCTATAGAACACTTTTCTTTTTAACTTTAATTTCAATTAAATATTAACAAAAAACCTTATAGTAAATGTAAAATTGTGAACCGTACTATAACATTATTTATTAAAATATATTTTAATTTACTGCACTTTTCCATTAACATTCCTCCAATCATTTCGAGATAGTATTTCGCGATATATATTTGTGTGTCAGATGGCGCTGTTGTAAAAGGTCAGAGACAGGCTCATTCAATCGCTCGGAATAATCCAATTGGTCCCACCGGCTTCAGGCATCGTAGGCCCACTGCTGGTCGACGCGAGCTCGTCTTCGTGCTTATTCACTATGTAAATGTGTGTGCTACCCGCTTCGCGTGAACTGACGCAATATCATGAGGCAGTAACTTAAATAAAAATGAGTATTTTCTGGTTGAAATATCAAATGTTACATTTTTTATGACATTTTTATATTAAATTTTTGTAAATATTATGCTAATCGTTTTTGTTTATAAATTCAACTATTTTAATGAAAATCCGTTTATCTTTAGTTGGAAAGTAATCTTTTTAACTGAATATTTAACAATTCCATTTTTTGTAAAAAAATATTTATTCAGTAAAACATTGAACTATTTTGGTTGAAAATGGATTTTTTTGTTAAAAAATTGCCTTTTAGCAAAAAACTAATCTTCTCGGTTAAAAATTTGTCCATTTTAATTAAAAATTCAACTATTTAGTTAAAAACTTTCACTCATTTTAACACTTCGTTGACTTTTCAAGCTGTTTAATTTGTTTAATTTGTTTAATTGATTTACGGTTGCTTGATAGTTTCCGCATAAAAGCATGAAGGATCGTTTAATACTTTGAGTCTTGTGTAACGAGACGTGACATATTTAGCTCATGGATTTGTGTAAGACTTAGTAGCACACGTGCTTTGCGCACGCGAATTCAATGCAGCAGACTGACTGCATTGTCAAAATGCCCTTTAATATTTACATCCATTCGATAAATATCAGCAAACATCATTAAACACGGAAAATAAACTGTTCCAATTTTATAGTTGATCGTAATTAAACAAATATTGTCTTTTAGAATAATATACTCGCGATGTTACGTAAAATTAATTAAGTTGAGAAACAATTCCGAGTCTAACGTACAAAACTTAACAATGTAGTTTAAATTTCTAAAAAATAATTAAAATTTCCACAAAATCGTTGAATTTTTATCCCAATAGCTGAATTTTACACCGAGAACATTAATTTCCTAAGAAAAAAAGAATTTTCAACAAGATACTTGATTTTTTAACCAAATGGTTGAATTTCCAAGAACATTTATGAATTTTCAACCAAAAATTTCGATTTTCAACTAAAAAGGATGAACTATCCATTAGAAAAAATTAAATATTAAAGTTTTCAGTTGATAGATTGTAAATTTTAACGAAAAAAGTTGAACTCTCAACGAAAAATGAAATAGTTTATATTCTAACCGAAAATACAAATTTTCAACTGAAAAATATCAATATTTGATAAAAAAAGTTGTAACCAATTAATTAAATTTTTAACTAGAGATGAAGTCTCAGCCAAAATGTTTAATTTGAAATAAAAAACTGTTGAATTCAACAAAAAAATTCGAATTTTCAACAATGTAATTGAATTTTCCACTTAAAGGCCAAGTTTTAAGGAAATAAATGAATTTTCAGCGAAAGAATGCAATTTTTAACTAAATAAAATAATTTTCCAACCAAAAATGGAATTGTTAAATTTTCCGTTAAAAAAATTAACTTTCAATAGAAAAAATTTGAACAAATGAGTTAATAAGTTTTCAAGCTAAAAACTCCAATGTTGAAAAAAATCGAAAAAGGTGAAAAACTAAAAAAGATAAATTTTTAATGAACAATTAAAATTGTTAATTTTTCAGTTGAAAAGGTTTATTTAGAAATTTAGATATTTAAAATAATAGTTTACTCCTTAACCAAAAAGAGTATTTTTCAACAAGAAAGAATAATTTTCTACTCAAAAAGACGAATTTTCGAACGAATAGTTGGTTTTTCAGAGTAAAAAAAGTTTTTAACCAAAAATGGAATAGATACATTTTCAGATTAAAATATTATTTTTCAATAAAATAAATGAAAAATTTTTAATAAAGAACAAAAGGATAATTTTTTCTCAAATATTGAATAGCTTAATTTTCGCTTTAAAAAATAATTTTTCTATGAAAATGAAGAGGAATTTTAAAACAAGAAGATTAATTTTTTACTCAAAAAGAAACTTTTTTAACAAATGGGTTAAGTTTTTAAGATAATAAGTCGAATGTTTAAAAAAACAGTTGACTTTAAAAAGTTAAAAGAACAATTTTTAATAAGAAAGGTAACTTCCTATCACGAAAGATGAATTTAAAAAACAAATAGTTGAATTTTCTACTAAAAAAGATAAATTTTTAGCCAAAAATAAAATTTTGCACTTTAAAATGTTAATTTTTAGGAAATTAAATACTATACGGTAGCGAGACATGGACTTATCAAGAAAAAGATAAGAGTAAAATTAACGCAATTGACATGAGATTCATGCGCATAATAAGCGGGAAATCCCTA
>NC_046659.1:116531583-116534096 GCF_010883055.1 Belonocnema kinseyi | reverse complement strand
AATTCTAAATTATATACTTTTTGAATCAAATTTAATGAAATATCAGTTCTTATTTAAATAATATATCTAAAATCAACCACTTTCAGTTTTAAATTAAATTTGGAAATAATAGATTTCTAACTAACTCATTTAAGTTTTTTAAATATTAATACTTTCTGAATAAAACTTTAAAAATTCTCACACTTTGCCAAAAGTAATTACATCTTTAAAGAAAGACACACATGGTTAATTTTAATATAATATATTTATAACAAAACCCTTTCAGTTTTGAAAATACTAATACTTACTAAATAAAATTTAATAACATTTTTTAACATTTCTAATAACTGTTGCATCTTTCAAAAAAGACACGTATTAGTTATTATTAAAATAATTTATTTCTAACTAACCCCTTTTAATTTTCAAAATAGTAATACTTTCTATTTAAAATTCACAACATTTTCACTTTTTTCTAAACATAATTACAGCCTTAAAAAATGACACATATCGATTAATTTTTAAATAACAGGTTTCTAACCAACCTCTTTTAGTTAAGAAATATTAAGATTATCTAAACAAAATTGATCAAATTTTCACACTTTGTCAAAAATAGTTATATTTAAAAAAAAAATATTTATCCATTACTTTGAAATGATAGATTTCGAACCAACGCCTTTCAGTTTTTAAAATATAAATATCTGCTCATTAAAATTCATCAAATTTTTACTTTTTTTTTATTTCTAAACATTCAATTTCATTAATTAAAATATTAATACTTTCCAAATGAAACCAACTTTTCACACTTTTCGACAAAAATGTTTAATCTCTAAAGAAATATATCTATTGATTACTTTCTAAATAAAACTCGCTAAATATTTCACACTAAACTCAGAATAGTTACCTCTTAAAAAATTATTTATATTGATTTAAAAAATATTAATACTTATCAAATTAAATTCACCAATAATTAAATTATTATTAATGTATGTATTAAAAAAATTATTTTTATAATAATATGTTTCTAATCAATAACTTTCATTATAGCAAATAAATATTACGTTCTAAATGAAATTCATCAAATTTTCACACTTATTAAAAAATGTTTATATCTTTAGAAAATGATATCTGAAAAATAGTAGCTTTCTGACTAAAGTCTGTTTATGTTTTATTTTTGTAAAAAATTCTATTAAAAAAAGACAAAAATTTTTGGTTTTTAAAATTAATATATTTTATAAAGTATTTTTTAACTAGATTCAACTAAACTATATAATAGTTTATGTTTAATATAACAATTGAAAAATTATTCAAATAACAAAGAATTTTTTCTTGTGTTTTTTTTTATTTTTATACCTCCACAAAATTGACGAAATCTTCAATTTAAAATTATTTTCCGTTTCCCGTTTAATTTTTTCAGGTATATTCTGTTGAGTTTGATGTTTTCTTTAAATATTTGTGATAGCTTGACGCATCTGTTATCACGAAACGCGGATATTGGTTTTTACGTTCGGGCACGTATAGATAAAGTTATAACCTTATTGTCATTTAAATGCAAAATATTTTCTAGACCGTCTCGCATGCCTTCTAAATTACACACAGATGATTTTTTTTTCTTCATAAAATTCAGTTTCATATAGAATCGTTCAGTAAAATGTTTAATTTAATATAATAAATAAAAAACTAGTGAGTTTAAATGTTTATTTAAAAAAAAGCATTTTTTATAAATTGTATTAGATTAGAAATGCTCTGCACCGTCAATTTAGTAAAACAACATTTCTAATTAATTTTTTGAAGATCTCACTACCATTTAAAAATGATTTCAAATGTCTAAACGATTTCAAAAAAATCTAAAGAAAATGTACATTTTTTAATATTACAACAAAAATTTTGAACGTGTAAAGAAAAAAGTAACGTTTCTTAAAATTCCTGCTAAAACCTTAATGACTTTTTATTTTTAACATTAACAAAAATGTTGTTAATTTGGAAGATTTCTAAAAATGCTGAAAAAATCAGTTGAAATAATTTTTGAAAATTACTTTCTTTTGGTTGAGAAATCAGCTTTTTTTAATGCGTGCTCTCTCATGAATGAAACTCTTTTTTATTTAAAATCTTTTGTTTGTAAATTTATTCCTTATATGTTGTAAATTCAAATATTTAATGAAAAATTAAACTCATCGTTGAAAAATTCTTTTTTTGGGTTAAGAATTCGACTGTTTTGTAAGCTCATTTTTCTTTTTGAGTTCAAAGTTCCAATTTTTTTGGAAATTAATTTATTTTTAGAAACTTCATCCATCTTGATTCAGTATTAATTTTTTTGGTAGAAAATTGAAATTTTTGATTGAAAATGCAAAGTAATTGTTTCAAAGTTGACCTATTTTATTAAAAATTATAATTTTTAAGATCAATCTCTTTCGTTTAAAATTGAACTATTTGTGATTTTATTATTATTATTATTATTACACCATTAAGCCATTTCCCTTTCGGGGTAGGCGTGACTCACTCGGCAGGGGAAAGGAGTAGTGTGTGGATGGGATAGA
>NC_046659.1:116528353-116531483 GCF_010883055.1 Belonocnema kinseyi | reverse complement strand
TTAGAAATTTAAGAAAGTTGATTAAATTTTATTTTGAAAGTGTAATTATTTTCAAAATAGAAAGGGCTCGCTTATAAATCTATTATTTTATAATTAAACGATAAATTTCATTTTTTAAGATGTAACCATTTTTAGAAAAAAGTGAAAATGTGAATTCTAATTAGTTGAACGTATTAATATTTTGAAAATTGAAAGGCGTTGGATTGAAGTCTATTATTTGAAAATAACCGTTAGATAGCATTTTTGTAAAGATATAACTATTTTTGGAACAGTGTGAAAATTGGACAAATTTTATTTAAAAAGTATTATTATTTTAAAAACTGAAAGTGCTTGATTAGAATACCGTTTTTTTCAACCTGTAACTATTTTTTGAAAAGTGTGAATATTTTGTTTATCTATTATTTAAAAATAACTCATAGATAGCATATTTTTTGAAATGTAACCATTTTTAGAAAAGGGCAAAAATTTTTTCAATTTCATTTGGAAAGTATTAATATTTTCCAAACTGAAGACCATTAGTTAGAAATCTATTATTTTTAAAATAACCGATTATAATAAAAAAACCGGTAATTTTTAAAAGATTTAACCACCCTAAGAAAAGTGTGAAAATTTGGTGCATTTTTATTTGAAAATTATATTATAAATAGATTTAGATGTAAAATGTGACATACTTTAGACCAGATAACAGTCCGTAATGATGTTGAGAGGATCCCTTATTCAATTTTCTTGTTAACTTTCCCGTGTAGAAATTTCCCCGGTTGGCCCTTATACAACAAGGCTTCTGGTTGGATCCCGGCCGGGCTACCCCTGGCTGGGCGTCATGGACAGGAACCGGGCGAGAGCCGGCTAAGCACTGGTCAGGCTAATGTTTTTGTAGAAATTACACATTTTTTAAGAGCCGTGATATTATCAAAGACGTAATTATGGATGCTAGATGAATTATTATTTGAAAATTATAATTTAAAGATTTATTACATCAGTGAAACAAAAATGAGCTTTTTTAAATTCTTAAAGAAAAACGTTAAATTTTTTCGAATAATTTAATATTTTAAATTAAACTGTTATTGATTCTGCTATGTGAAACAACAGAAATGATACAATTTTTATAAACTTCTCTATATTCAGACAATGTTTAGCCTGTACAATTTCAAATTTACCGCCATATATAGCATCTGCTGGAGGATACTCCGTGCATTGACGTCCCGTCGTCTCTTCGAAGTTCACAAATAAAATCGAGACTTGTGGTTAAAATCAACCTTATTTCAGTAATTAGTTTGAAACCCCCACTTAGTGCACGAGAAATTATTTTTTTAAATTAAAATATAGTCTTGTGTATACAGTTTTTACTTTCTCCCTTCCTAACCTTAAATCACCACGTGGCTTCCAAATTGCTATGAGATTCTATCATCAGGGAATAGAATTCTACTCCAATTTTCTGGCCAGAATTGGTTCACTTAATTTGACTTTTAAAGTTCACCGTAATATTTACGATGAGCCATAAAAGACAAAACAAGTTACCAATTTCTCGCCTGAAGCAACATTTCTTAACCGCTTATTGGCCGGATTACCCGACCGGATCCTGGCAGGTATTGAATTCGGGACCCGACCAGTTTACCGTGACGTTTTTAGCCGGATCCCGGCCGGATTCCTCGACCAGCGCCCGGCTTAAAGCGGGGCTATCCGGCTGGTACCCGGCCGGATCCCTGATTGGATTCCTACACGGGTTTCGAGAGGCGCTCTGCTCATCAGGAAAAAATATATCCAATATCAAAATATAGAAGTCCTTCGATTTATAAAAGAAGTAGTCAATGTGTTTGATTATTTAATTATGTTCTTAAACATTTTTTTCCATCTCTAATTTTTTCTGTAATATATATTTCTGTAAATATATGTGAATGAAGATGATACATTCAAAGAAACCATAATAATCTAATCGGAAGGAATCGATCTAATAATTATTGCGTTTTTTAAATCAAATGAATTTTTTACTTGACTTCTCGGCACTTTCAAAGCCTCTTTAAGGATATTTTAAAATAAAGTTACCATTTTATAAGTAGGAGTATTAATCAAAGAAACAACAGGCCTTGACGGACAGTTTAGTTTGTGGATTTCAGGTAAACCACATATTCTGGGAATGTTAGTGTCATGAAATAAAATATTGCGATGTAATATATTGTCACCTAAATAACCACTGATTCTTTATGAGTTTAAATATTTAAAAACTTCTTCTTCAGTTCTTTGACAATATTCTCTTGTAATTTTTTGTATGTTCTGATATCATTTGATAAGTGATCCATTTTTACATTCTCATCAGAGAAGGTATTATATTTGTGTAAAATTTGACCCCCCCCCCACCTGTTTTTGTCAAATGTCCACGTTTTGAGACCCCCTGAATCCGAAAAACAGGTTTTTACGAATGTGTGTGTCTGTCTGTATGTCTGTATATCTGTATGCCTGAATGTCTGTATGCCTGAATGTCTGTATGTCTGTATGTCTGTCTGTATGTATGTATGTATGTATGTATGTATGTATGTATGTCTGTCTGTCTCTCTTTATATCTGTCTGTCTGTCTATGAGCAGGATAACTTTTGAACAAAATAATCTATTAGATTGGCCTTTGATGCACTCTTTTAGTGTTCTAAGCTAAATGCCAAATTCGTTGGTCAGCCATTTTGGACAAAAATTCTAAAAGTGATCGTATTTTGAAAGTTTTTGAAACCATATTATTTCATGATTCAAAAATTCTCTGTACACTTGTTCATAGTACTTGAAAAGTAAAATGTTAATTTTCAAAAGCCCTACAAGATTATCATAACAACTTTTTGAATTTTTTCGAAAAATTGATAATTCAAATTTTGATTAAACAAAAAGTAATAAAAAATTGTATTTTGTTGTCAAACTATGCAAGGTAAGAAAAAAATTATGAGGCTAACATTATGTACCCAAAAAATATGTACAAATTTGTTATTAATCACTTTTTTATAGGACACATAGTTTTTTTTATTTATAAAAAAACAGTGAAAATACAAAACTTAAAGGGGGAGGGTCGGTAAGGCCGGTTTTTGGCCTAATTTATTTTTGGACCAAAAAATCTGAAAAAATCATGGTAGTATCTTATAAGTATCCCGAG
>NC_046659.1:116490881-116528253 GCF_010883055.1 Belonocnema kinseyi | reverse complement strand
GACTCGGGATACTTATAAGATACTACCATGATTTTTTCAGATTTTTTGGTCCAAAAATAAATTAGGCCAAAAACCGGCCTTACCGACCCTCCCCCTTTGTCGACACATGACACAAGCTAAGGAAAAATGAATAGATAACATTTTTTTACCGAAAGCAGAGAGCAACAATTTTGGTTAATGTTTTTTTTTTTATATGATTGGTCGTTTCTATTTTAATCGTGAATAACAACATTAAAAATAAAAATATTACATTTTTTGTAAAATAACACAAGATATAAGAGAAATGTTGTTTAATCCAAAAAAATCTACAACTTTTTTAAAAACGATTTCTTAATAAAACGCGTGGTTTTCGTTTAATCGTAAAAAATAACATTATAAATAATGAAATTGTTCCAAAACGTAGCTACAAAATTCCCTTCACCTATTTTTCTCATACGACAGGCTGTTTTTTTTAACTTTTATCATACCAAAATTTACCAGTTTTTTTTGGCCCAAAAAGGCTTTTTTCTTATTTATATTTTCAAATTCAAAACATGAAAGATAAACAAAAATTATGATTCAAAGTATTAAAAGCGCACTTTCTGAATCAAGGAATATAATACGCAACCATTCTTTAAAAAATTAAAAACGTAGAAGCTGAATAGTTTTAAGATAATATCTTATAAAATAAATATAATATTTGAAAAAATACTGAAATGTACAATTTTCAATTAGTTTAAAAAATTTTTAATATAACAATTCCAAGACAAACTTATTTGATCCAACCACTTTCAAAATAAATCAGTTCTACATTTTGTACAATCATAATTCAATAAATTCAAAAATGAGTTTGAAATTAATTAGGGAAAAATTAAAGAAACTTCAAAAGAATTTGATCAAATGCTTCCAAATTTAGGGTGAGTTTTAAAGACTTCAAGATGAAGGAAATAAAAACTTTATCGATAGAATAGAATTGAGTAAATTTAGAAGAATGTAAAAAAATTTAGGATAAACTAATAATAATTAAGGATGAATTCAAAATGAATTGTAAAAAATATTTTCAAATTTTTTTAAACAGGACAATGAAATGTCGTCTGTTTTAGTACCAATGAAAGGTACGAATTATAATAATAAACATTTATGGGAATGATATAAAATTTCAGGGATAAACTCGAGTGTGAAGCACGAGATGTGGTGAGAATGTGTTCGTTAAAGCCAAAGGAGCTTTAACGAAAGAGAATTCACAATCATTAAATAACTGTTGTCGATACTTTTACCTTTAGTTTTAAATAGCCTGTGCAGAATTGTCGGGCGCGAAGCGCGAGAACCAACAGTCGCGCGCCCTATGCGCTCAAACTTGCGACCTTTATCTGCATGTGTACTCAAAAGTTATTTATTAGATTAAATAAAAAGTTGAGTTTTTCTTATATTTTGTGCAAAAAATCTATGAGACTGTGAAATTTTATTATTGTGCAAAAAATGTTGTGACGAATTAAGGATTCTATGTCTAAGTAAATCACGATCATTTGACTTTTTAATCAACTCAATATTAGACTCAACTTCTTTCACTGTGTCAAAAACTATATCACGTTTATTAGTTAAAAAGGGTCAACTAAATTTATTTCTTAACCACAAAACGTCATTTAACCTTTTAATGAATTTGCTTATTAGTTAAATTGACACTCCAAGGATCATGATAACCTGCATTGATTAAACCCTTGTGTTTATTAATATTTAATCGCTCCTAAGGAATACTGTTAGAAAGTCAATTTTTAATTTTTAAAATTTTTATCTTTGTGCGTTTTGGAATTCTGTGTCCTTATTATAAAAATTGTGTTCTAAAATCTTACTATAGAAATTAGATGGTTAAGAGTTTCTCAAGTTGATATTGATGTTATTAAAACTCGTAGTGAGAAATTCTAAATAAGTATTTAAATCTATAATCTCGTCATTTAATAAACGACGTTCTAAGGAGACTAATGATTTTTAGCATAATATTTGAAAAACTGTAATTATGATATATTTTAGTAGCATTCGTGATGTTTTTTGGCAATAATTTTTAACTGTAACAGTTAACCAAAAAAGTTTCTCTGGCATTGATATTACAAATTTTTTTGTTTCAATTAATACATTTTTCAAACCTATGCGTGATAATACAAAGAGTGAAAAAAAGACTTGTAAAATTGTCGAAGGATTAAGAATATAAAACTATACTATATCAAAAAATAATTATAATAAATAGATAGAAAATAGCGACGTTATGCGTCTGAGTAAATAATTAATTATAAATAGAGTTAAATGCAACATGTTACATACTTCAGACCAGATAAAAGACCGTAATGATGTTGAGAAGATTCTTTACTCAATTTTATAGTCAACGTTTCGAGAGTAAAATGCTTTTTTCACCAGGAAAACATGAATCCAGTGTCGAAATATAAGTCCTTAGATTTATAAAAGAAGAAGTCAATGTGTTTGATTATTATTAAATCATGTTCTTAAACATTTTTTTTTCGAATATGTTCTGTGTAAGGTATTGAAAATGTAAATGTAGATCAATATTTAAAATATTAAATACAAAACGAATCATATATGCGATAATAAAAAGTAAAATTAAACAGTTAGAATTGAACAAACTTTTACCTGTGTTGCTGATATTAAAAACTCTATCATGTTAAAAAGAAAGATTATTAATAATGGATATACATTGAAAAATTATTAACCACACACTTAAATTTAAATTTGAAAGAGGAAACAGAACGTAACGTTATGCTTTATATTGAAGGCTGGCTTTGAGTGAAAGAGGTGAGAACATAAATATACCAAGATCGATTGTTTCCAATCATATTATGGTTTCTTTGGATGTATCATTTTTATTCACTAATATTTCAAACGATTTGGTGATTAATAGTATTTTGAGTAGATAGATTTACATTAAAAAATGTACAGGTTTACCTTTGATAAAACTTGAAAACGGAATTAGATTTTTAATGAATCAAAAATTGTTTCAATTTGATAAAAAATGTATACAGACAGGTTTGTGGAACTCCAATGGAATCAGCTATATCACCTGTTTTAGCTGATCTTGTGATGCAAAACTTAGAGTCAAATGTTATCCAAAATTTAGATTTTACTATTCCTCATATTTTAGGTATGATGGCATTATTTTCATTATTTGACCGAAAGATAAACTACATTATGTTTTCCGACAATTCAATTCGTACTACCCCAGGCTTAAATTTACACATGAGGTAGAACATAACAATTCCATTTTGTTTTTAAATTTCCAAGTTATTAAAAATTTTGATGGCACTATTATCACGGATTGGTACATAAATGGTACTTATTCAGGCAGATATATTAATTTTCTTTCCAATGATCCCATTCAGCATAAAATACCTATTATGAAAATCTAGTAGACACATTATTTATACTATCACTTGAACCCTTTCATAAGTGAAATATCAATATTATCAAAAATATTGTGTTACTCAATAATTGCACAGGCCGCCAAATCAGGTCGACGCTCTGACCCAGAAACAAGAATATACTTTTCCGAAGGTTTTTGGCATAATTAATCCGAATCTGAGGTCCAAATTTCTTAACTGGCTCTGGTTTCTGAGATATCCTAACCTAAAAGAGCAAATACAGTTATTTGCCTATATTTGAGGTTATGTAACATCGAATTTTTTCACTCACTTAAAAACTCACAAACGTCATTTTAAAGTATAAATCTCACCCTTTCGAATGCCGTTGGGTTTCCTCAAATATCTTTTGTTTTTGCTGAGATATCACATTATGAAGTTTTTATGTTTGTGAGTTTACCTCTGTTTAGGGCAAAAATGGCTGTTTTTGTACGTTTAGGTTGGGATATCTCCAAAACCAGAGCTAATTAAGATATTTGGGCATAATATTCGGATTCAGCATACCAAAAACCTTTGGAAAAGTATATTCTGCTTGCTGGGTCAAAATCTTGTCGGTCTAACAGCGATGTTTTCCCTAAACACAGGTAAACTCACAAACATAAAAATTTGAAAATGTTATATCTCAGCAAAAACGAAAGATATTTTAGCAAACTTAACGGCATTCGAAAGGGCGAGACTTATACTTTAAAATGACGTTAATGGTTTTGTGAGTAAATAAAAAAATTCGATGCTATATCACCTCAAATATAGGAAAAAATGGCTGGTTTTGCACTTTTAGGTTAGGATATCTCGGTAACCAGAGTCAATTGAGAAAATTGGATTTTAGATTCGAAATAAGCACACAAAAAACCTTCGGAAATGTATATTCTGGTTTCTGGGTCAAAATCTTATCGGCCTGTGTTATCCAATAGAATTTGTTTCAACACACATTAAGGCCATGTGACGAGAGGGTCACGTGACCAAACCTGGTCGTCGATTTTTCTTTCCCAACTTACGTCTGAACGAAATGAGGTATCGCTATGAAAGTTTGGGAAATGAAAGAGGAGGTAATAAAGTCCATGTCTTTGCTTTGTTCCGGTGAACATTTTCTTCAAAAATTTTTTTTGAAGAAAATGCCAGTAGAAGTTTTCTTTCCCAACTTCGCTCACGAACATTATGCACAAATAATGCAAAAACTATTGTTTACACTTGAAATGCAAATAAACATATTTGGTCTGAGATACGTATCATGCTGGTATCAGCTGTGTCAAAGCAGCACTAGCGCCGCGATTAGACAACTTCGAACTTCTAGGGGTCTGTGGGTAAAACAGATTGCATGATTACCGTCAGAGAAAGTTAAAAGTCAAACTTCTGCTGTAAAACCTAAATGTGTCCGCCGATAATCATTATTTGCATAAATAAACTTTTTTCATCCTTCAACTCTTTGCAAGGCCACAAACGATCCTTTAATATTTATTAACAGTCCCCGAAAAAAAATTCCGCGTTATTTAAACATTTATTTTTCAATATGGGTGAAAAATGTTTATCTTAGGGCTGACTTGATCAGCTGTTACACTCATCACATGGCCTTAATAATAAAATTAAAACACTTAAAATCCTTTACCAAGCCAACTTAATTGACATCTAGATTATAATGCAGATTTTAAACCTCTTGTTTCCGTTCCGTTCCATGGTAGTCGGTATTTTGAGGTTAAAAGTATTTTGAATGATTTTGATATGAAAACAACATTTAGTATTAATTCTAAACTAGATAAGTTTGATAAAATTCTGAAAATATTCTCCTAGTATTTTTCAAGTTACTGATGTAGTTTATAAAATTCTTTGCTTAAATAGAGATAAATGTTACACAGGTCAGACTGGCAGGTTACTTTCTAATAGAACAAAAGAACATCATGATAATTTTAGACAAAATACAAAGAACCATAAAGTTCCTGTGCAGAAAATCCAAAATGGATCTGATCGGGGCCAGATCTCGCAGAATTTGGCCCTAATTGGGCTATCTAGATAGGGCCAGACTTTAAATGAAACGCGATACCCGATCGATGGCCAAGCGCAGCGCCCAGAGATAACCCGGTCTGGCCCCGATCGGGCCTATTTGAATTTATTTTTATTATTCCTAATTAAAAATAATTCTTAAATAAAATAATATTAAAATCGTATATATTATATCCTAAACTAAAATTTGGGAATATGAAAATCAGATTATTAAACAGATCACGATATGAAAACATTGGAGTATGTAAGACTAGAAACGAAATATGTTAAAAAAAATTTTTTTTTGAGAAAACGAAAAAAGTCGAAAGACGCAATATAACAGCCAGCAGTTGTATATGATAAACTATTTAAGTATTTTGCAATATATTTTTAGTTTAAATTTCTAAATTGAAGTTGCTTTCCATATCTATTTCCATATTTATGTCTAAACTTCAGGGTACAAATTAAATGAAAAAAAAATGCTCATGGGATTTTCACATCGTCAGGATTTGTGATGTGGGGGGGGGGGGGGGGGGGGGGTAACTATTTTTAGAAATGTAAAAATTTGTTGAATTTTATTTAAAATATATTTATGTTTTTCAAATTTGCAAGCGGTGGGCTAGAAATGTATTATATAAAAAATAACCTATAGAAATTCTTCTAAAATATCTAAATTATTCTCTCAGTGTTTTTTAATTAACTTTTGTCTTACAAAGTTAAATTCCGAGAGTATTTGAAATTCAGTAAAAGCGTAGTTCCTTTGTGTCGGATATAATCCGCGATTAGAATGAAAAGCGCTCTATGCATGTCCAATGTACATATCCACTTGGGATATCCGATGACTAACAGTGCGCTTCTAATTTGGCACACTTTCTCATTTGCAAATGCGACGGAGCGCGTCGCGTTGCATTGGAGCAAAATTGCTGAGAACTTTTTTAATTAAAAATCATTCTATTTGTAATTTAAAAAGAAGTTAATAAGAAAAATCAAATTTTGCCGTCTTATCAGGATCCGTAACAAAATACGCCCCCCCCCCCCCCCCCCCCTAAGGTAAGTAATTCATGGATTCCAAAAATAATAAGATATGAGACTTGAAAAAAATTTAATTTTTTGTATTTAAAATACGTGCTTTGCAAGTTAAAAATCTCATTTTTTAAATTCTCCAATTGTTCATTTTTCCCGGCTATTAACATTTAAATACAAGTATATTAATCTCGTAATCTTTTTCAGATGTGACATTTTATAAACGGAATAAAACAATCTCTCAGGCATAAATATAAAATTGTTCATTTGTTCATTTATTCATTGAATTTGAACAAAAAAATGATTTTTTCACTATAAACGATGATTTTGTAACAAAATACTTGAATTTAAAAAAAAAACAATTAATTTTTAAACATAAGAATTGAATTTTCAACCTAAAAAGATAAATTCTCAAAGAAAAAATATAATGGTTGATATTTCAAATAAAAGAACTTTTTTAAAATTATTTTAAATTGTTGAACCTTCAAGCCAAACACGATTTTCCGAAAAAATTGAATTTTAAATTAGAAAATGTGAATTCCCAGCGAAAAAAAATTTTCAATTGAAAAGATTAAATTTTATTAAAAAAAAAAGTTTTCAACACAGTAGTTGAACTCTTATACATGCCGTTAAATTTTTAATTAAAATTATAAATTAAAAAAAAGTAGTTTCTTAATAAAGCGGGTCAACCAAAATTTGTAATCAAAATAGATGAATTCTCAAGCACAGAAGATCAATTTTCAAACCAATTGCTGCATTTTTATTCAAGAAAGATGAAATTTCTACTAAAGTAGATGAATTTTTTTTCATCAAAAAAGAAAATTATAAAAAAAAATTTTGAATTTTTATTCGAAATAAATAAGTTAAATTTTCAACAAAGAAAGATTTCGATTGACCTTTTAACATCAAAATATAAATTTGTAACAAAAACTAAATTTTTTACAAACTAGTTGAATTTCCAAAAAAATAGTTGCATTTTTATTTAATAAAAATGCAATTTCTATTAATATAGATCAAGTATTTAATTGAAAAGAAAAATGTTGGAAAAATAGTTGAATTCTCATTTTAAAAAACTTCGCTTGACTTTTTATTATAGAAATTAAAATTTTAAATAGAAAGTTTATTTTCTACAGAAATAAATACTGAAATTTTTCTATGAAAAAAAAAAGAATTTTCCAATAGGCCAAATTTTGAGCAGATACATTTTCAAAACCAAAATATGAATTATCAACCAAAAAGTTACATTGTAAAAAAATATTTGAATTTTTAACCAATTTTATTTTTTATTTAAAACTTACGTTTTAAAGTTAAAAATCCATTATTTTGTTGAAAATTGGTATTTTTTGGTGAACAATTCATCCTTTTGGTTAAAAATTCAACTATTTGAAAAAAACATTATTTTTTTGGTCGAAGATTCATCATTTTACTTAAAAATAATTTACTCTTCTTGAAAATTTGTTTACTAGAAATTTTTTGTTGTTAACTAAAAATTAAAAAGTTCTATTTTTTATTCAAATTTTATCATTTTTCGTTGGAAATTCATATTTTGCAGGAAATTTGTCTTTTTTGGCTTCAGAATTCAACATTTTGAATCAGAGTTTTTGTTCTTTTTCGATAACATTTTTAATAAACATTCAAGTTAATTTTTCATAATATTGGAATATTAAGTTTAAACACTGGAACTTTTGCTTAAAAATTAAGTTAAATAATTTTCCATGTTTGAAATTTTAAATATGCTATTTTTCATTGAAATTCAATCTTTTTTATTCAGAATTCGTCTGTCTTGTTAACAACCTAATTATGTATTGGAAAATTTATTTTGTTAGGTTGAAAATTACTGTTGCTTACTGAAAGTTTAATTATTCTATTTTTAGTTAAACATTAATTTCTTGGGTTGAAAACTTAACCATTTTGTACATATTTTTCTAACTAAAAAATTGAAAAATGCTATATTTGATATAATTTTTTCTAGTTGAAAATATAATATAATAATATAATTATAAATATAGTATATAATAGTTATTTGTAACAAGTTACTAGCCAACCCTGATTTAATGAAAGTAATATAAAAGCTACTTGTACAAAATAAAGAATCATCGTTAATCAATTTTATAATGTAATTTAAAAAAAAATTAAGATTGATTCATATTTCCGAAGAAGAAAAGACATCTTGATATGCGATGAGATAATTTGAAAATTAAGTATCTACTTAACATCATTCGCCGCTTCCTTGCTTGGTTTGCTATCAATGAGCTGAATTCATTTAGCTTAATATGTCCTCTTAAGAAAAATCTTGAAGAAAATTTACTTGAACTAGGTCGATTATAATTTTGCTCAGAAAAAAATTCTATTTGTGCAAGTGTTACTGATCAATATGTAACCTATTGTTTTTCCACAAGGACAACTTTATCGATTTTTTGAATATGTATATATGATCATAGTGTTTCAAATATTAACGAAAACATCGATCTTTTAGAAAGATTGTAAAAAATTTTCTTTTCTTAAATTTTTATATTTATTCTATTTAACGATCCCTATTGAAAAATTAGCAAAAGGCATCTTCAATAAAAATAAAAAAAGTAATAACATAATAATAAAATTAAATAATAAGAAATATATTACATTTAAAAATATAAATTTCTGCAAATTTTTCTAAGTATTTTTTCGAATTAAAATTTAAAAAACAATTTCAAAAAAATTAAATTAATATATTTGTGTATATAAGTCTTTTTCTACATAATACCAAATCTTCTGAATTATTTTTCATATTAAGATTTAAAAAATTAATTTCATCTTTACATCAAATTGAATCCTTTTATTATTTCTCTAAATAAAACGAAACTCTCCTATATTATTTCTCATAATCAAAAACTTAAATTGATATTTAACTCTAATAAAATCTGTTTTATCTATTTTTTAAATAATACAGACTCTTTAAGATCTTTCTCATAGTTAAATAAAAACATCATTTTCATCTTTAAATCAAATTGAATTTATTATGCATCCTTATTTTTTTAACAAGTACTAGAAATTCTAGGAAAACCAAACGTAAACAGAAAAATCGGCAACACAATAAAAGTTTTACAGATAAATAAACCTAAGATTTCTCATATTGATATTCAGGAAAAATATTTCGTTTCAATAAAAAATTGCACTAATTAATCACTTAAAACAAGAAGAAGGAAGTATTTATAAAATACGGTGATCTCAAAATAATTTTATTTCCTTCTTCTTTCATTGGCTAATTTCTTTCCGATAAGGAAGTTCTATTATTCGATTATAAGGTCCGAGCAATCTCGGTTTTAACATTTAAGAAGCTCAAACGGCAAGAGGCAGTAATTACATTAATTTAACAATAATAGACTTAGGGGTAACGAAACATTTCTAAAATAATTTATGATTGTTAATTTAGGAATTTATTTAATTTAGGAAATGATTTTCCTAAATTATGTCTCTAGGAAGGAGGTAAATTCATTAAAAAAATTTTTTTTAGATACCAAAAAAAATATCGATCTCAGCGTTGAAAAATTCGAATCTTATTTACTCGGTGTCATGGAGAAAAATCACAAATGACGAATTTATTGAATTTTGGGACAGTAATAAGCATGTGGCTTGTTAAATGAATTAAAAATATTCATTTAATTATTTTTAAAAATTACGAAATGATGATAATTTTTTTGTTTTCATACTGAATTATGCTAATAATTCATTTAGATTAATTTTTTATTCCTTATTTCCCTTTACAACTCATTGAATATATTTTACGGAAATGGAATTCACACAGTAAAATTACTTATTTTTATAATGATAATTGAAACTGCAGTTTGCTTGTTCACAATTTCACAATTTCAATCATAAAATTTTCTTATTTAAATGAAAATTTAAATTCAATTATTTCATTGAGAAATTGCACATTTGGTTAAAAATCGTTTTTTTTGTCAGTAGAAAATTATTTTTTTCTTTGCAAGATGATATTCATGTTTAAAATTTTTTTGTTGTTAAAAGTTCAACTATTAGAGTTCAATGTTTATCATTTTAGTAGAGAATTTACCTTTTAGGTCGGAAGTGAAATTACTTGCATGGAAGTTAATCTCTTTTGTTGAAAATTAATTTTTTGGTTGAAGATTCATTACGTTAATGAAAACTCCATTTTTTGGTTTAAAAATGAGCTATTTGACAGAAAACTTGTCTTTTCCTTGGATGAAAGGAATTTTTTGCTAAATGTTTAACTATTTTGTGGAAAATTTATTTCTTTTTTGGTTGGCAATTATTATTTATTCGTACTGAAAATTTAACTATTATTCCAGTGGAATATTCCATAATGCTACTTAAAAATTCATCTCGCTATCAAAAATGCAATTATTCTAGTTACAGATTTAACATTTTAGTTAAATATTTTTTTTTGGGTTTAAAAGCCAACTATTCTAGTTAAAGATTTACAATTTTAGTTGGAAATTCATCACTTTCTTTGAAAATTTAACAATTGTTTTTAAGTGATTTTTTTTGGTGTGGAATGTTAGTTTTTTCAGGAAAGTAATTTTTTAACTGAAAATCTTACTTATTTCAATGAAATATTTCATAATATTTTCGTTGAAAATTCATCTTTTGGGGTAAAAATTTTATATTTTTTTGTGAATAATGGATTTTTTTTTAAAACACTCAATAATTTACGCATAATAAATGCGTATAAAATGCGTATACCTTGTTAATTTTTTGTTTAAGATCTCCCTTTCAGGCTTTAAATTATTTCTCATTCATTTCAAAACCTTTGCATCTCTCTTAAACTCACTCTAATTTTTCTAAATTAATAATTTATTTTTATTTGTTAATCAACATTTTTTCTTTTTTTTTTTTTAACATATATAATCATTATTATCTTAAAATTAAATTTTTCAAAATAAAACATCATTTGCAATTTTCACAGGAATTTCAAACAATTGTTTTTATTATCTTAAAATATTTTAAAATCTTTGAATGGCACCAATTAATTATATTGTAATATTCACAAATTTATATTTTGTTTTAAATTCTTTGACATTTTATGAAGTTTTAAACCAAGTTGGAATATTTTCAAAACTTCTAAATATCTCTTAAACTAACGCGAATTTTCAAAAATTGATAATTGTATAATTGTTATTTATAGATCAAAATTGAATAATTTTATTTCCAAATTAAAAAACTTCAAATTAGAACAATTACAGTTTTTACGTTCAAAGTTTAAATTAAGTCGTCTGAAATTTTAACTATTCAAGGATCTCTATTTCAAGCAATTTAGTTTCAAGTTATTCAGTTTTGAATATACACAGTTAAATATTCCTATTTTTTTTTAAATGATTCTCTTTCTTAATTAGAATTTTTATAATTGAGTTTCTTTCCAAATTATTTCAAATTTGAAAAAAATGTAAAATTTTGAAAATGATTTTTCAGTATAAAAAAATAACACGAAACGTAAAGTATAAGAATAATTCTAATCATTATTTCATTTAATAAGAGGAAGAAAAAAAAAACAAATATTAAAATTCCTAAATTATAAAATTTTCGAATAATCAATTGAAAATTCGAAAATTTTCGAATAATAAAATTTTCGAAAAATAATATTCCCGAATTGGAAAATTCCCCAATGTTAAAATTCCTGAGTTATAGAATTCCCGAATAATAAAATTTCCGAATAATGAAATTCGTAACAGAAAATTGCCGCGTTTCAAAATATATGAACAATAGGAAATTTTCGGATTCGAACAATTAATTTATTTATAAATATTATTCATTTAATAAAAGTTCAATATTCAAATATTTAAAAATAAATGTTTTATATACAATTATAATAATAATATTATATTATATATAAAAATATTATATCATATATATAATAAATACTATATTTTCGAAGTTTGAAGATTTTTAAATTATTGTTTCAATTTACAATAACAATAATTAAAAAAATATACTTTTTGGATGAAAACTTTTTCAATTATTATTATTACTTTAAATTCAAACAAAAATTTTAGAAACTTCAAATATTAAAAATAACTTTTTTAAGCACAGATAGTATTATTGTATTTTTAATAAATTAATAGAAAATTTTTATATTTAAATTCGGGAATTTTCTAGCAAATGTGACCAATTTTGATGTTTTTTTCAAATGCTCAGAAATAAATCCTGCATAACGTCATTAGGGCTGATTTTTTAATTTCACTCTGTGAAATTTATTATTTAAACAAATAGAATGACAAAATTGGACATTTTACAAATATTATTTTTTTTTTTTAAGAAAAGACTGACTTAAGAGAAGTCGCTATCTATCAGAATTATTGCAGATATATTTCAGGAACCTGAATGTTAGGTTTAGGATTTAGGTTAATTGTTATGAACAATTAATATAAAAAATTACTTTCATACGGGGCTCAACCACATAAAAAAACTTTATCTTGATTAAAAATGCCTAAATATCTCGTAGAAGTAGTAGTAAGAATGGAAAATAACCATTAGTTAACAATGGCCACTTTTATAAATATTCTAATAAGCAAATTGTGTTATTTTATTTTTCTCGAAGAAGTTTTTTTCTTCAACTAACTTTCAAATCAATTATAAATTATAATAAATAGCTGCAAAAAATATAAATGTTAAATCTTTCTATTGTTAATAACAATATTATAAACAAATTTCAAAATTTAACGCTTTCCATCCGAAAAATTATTTTTTCTGCTTAATCATGTTGCAGTTTTCTAAGTGGTTATAATTCATCAAGAAAGTGTGGCAATAAATCGCTATTGTTATTGCTATTAATAATGTTAGTTATTTAGTTTTTGTTTTATATTTTGTTTCTAAGTCATAATTCTCTATTATTATTTAATAATAATTTTAATTCAGAATTACTGAGAAAGTTACTTATTTAAGCAGTACTATCGAGATGCATTAAAATAATCAATACGAAAAAAAACCGCTTATGCAGACGCAAACTTGCTAAAGATGACTGTTTATTTGAAATGTTGTTAATAACAATAACAATAGCTAGTTTTAGCCGCAATTGATGAATTATAACCACTCAGAAAACTACAACATGAGTTAACAGAAAAAAAATATTTCGAATGGAAAACGCTAAATTTGTGAATTTGTTTATAATATTGTTATTAACAATAAAAATATTTAACATTTATATTTTTTGCAGCTATTCATTATAATTTAGAATTAATTTGAATGTTGGTTGATGAGAAAAACTTCTTCGAAAAAAAGAAAATAACACAATTTGTTTATTAGAATATTTATAACAGTGGTAATTGTTAACTAATGGTTATTTGCCATTCTTAATACTGCTTCTATAAAAATATATGAATTGTTAATCATGATGAAGTTTATTGTTGTGGTTGAGCACCATGCAAGTAATTGTTTGCATTAATTTTTTATAACAATTAACCTTAATCTTAAACCTAGTTTTTATATTCCTGAAGTTCATCTGCAATAATTCTGATAGATAGCGACTTCTCTCAGCAATAGACAAAAATAAACATTGAAATTGATCAAGAATTGTAGCCTGTAGTGGATTATGAACAGTAAATTATATTATAAACTGGTCGGGAATTTTTATATTCGGGATTTTCAATATTCGGCAATATCCAATTTGGGAATTTTTTGTCCCGAATTTTTAGTATTCGAGATGTTTCATTCAACACAATGCAATTCCCGAACAATTTATAATATTAACGAATTGGACAATTTCCGAAAAATAAAATTCCCAACATATTTTCGAATTTGTAAATTTTCGACAGAAAAATCACGAATTATATCAAATCTTTAATAGGAAAATCCCAAATTATAAAATTTTTAAATTTAAACAAATATTTTCATTGATTAAATCATTTATAATGTTTAAAGATACTAAAATGATCGTTTGAAATTAAAAAAATGGATTAAGAAAAGTATATGTTTCTGGATCATATTTTTTGAAAATTATTGTTATTTTAAATTTTAAAAATAATTTCAGAAATTCGGAAGATTCGAAATTGCAATATTCCTCAATATTAAAATTCCTGAATTATAAAATTCGCGGATTAGAAAATCCCTAAATATTTAAATTCCTAAATTATAGAATTTCCGAATAATAAAATTCCCGACAGAAAATAAATCGAATTTCAAAATATCTAAACTAGGAAATTCCCAGATTCAAACAATTACTTTATCTATAAATATTATTCATTTAATAAAAGTTCAATAATAAAATATGAAAAAAATAAAATATTTTTAATGTTGAAAGATCTTTAAGTTATTGTTTGAATTTAAAATGACAATAATTGAAAAAATATTTTTTTGTATGAACATTTTTTTCAATTATTATTATTTAAAATAATTATCCCAATAGCTTATATATTATCGAATTTGCAAATTCCCGACAGAAAACTTACAAATTATATTAAATCTGTATTGGAAATTCCCGAATTGTAAAATTCCTAATTTTAAAAAAATAATTTTATCTATAACATTATTTATAATGTTTAAAGATTCTAAAATTGTTTGAATAAAAAAAATGATTTAAGAAAAGTATATATTAATGGATAATATCTTTTAAAATTATTGTTATTTAAAATTTTTTAAATAATTTCCGAAATTCGGAATATTCGAAATATTCTAGTTCAGATATTTTATGATTGGGATGCCTGAAAAATTGCGAAAGATGAAATTCCCGAAACTCTAAATTTCCAGAATTGGAAAATTCCCGAACAATTAAATTCCCGAGTAATAAAATGTTGAAATTGGAATAATCCCGAATATTAAAACTCCTGAATTATGAAATTCCAAAATATTTAAGCATAACAGAAGAAAACTTTGCATAAATCATTGGAACGGAAATATGACATCGGGAGGCTTTTGCATTCCTGAATTATAGAATTCCCGACAGAACATTACCGAATTTCAAAATATCTGAACTAGGAAATTCCCGGATTCAAACAATTAATTTATTTACGGATATTATTCATTTAATAAAAGTTAAATAATGAAATATTAAAAAATATATATTTTCAATGTTTAAAGATCGTTACATTATTGTTTGAATTTAAAATAACAATAATTGAAAAAATAAATTTTTTTGGATAAACATTTTTTCCAAAATTATTATTGTAAATAAAATTCCCAACAGCTTATATATCATCGAATATGAAATTCCGAACAAAAAACCCACGAATTATATCAAATCTGTACTACGAAATTTCCGAATTATAAAATTCTTCAATATAAACAAATAATGATATCAATAAAATTATTTATAATGTTTCAAGATTCTAAAATTATGGTTTGAATTAAAAAAAAAATGATTTAAGAAAAGTATATATTTCTTGATAATATTTAAAAAAAATTATTGTTATTTTAAATTTGTAAAATAATTTCAGGAACTTTGAACATAAAAAAACAATTTTGTTAAAAAAATAATTGAATGTTGTACTGTTGTACTGTTGTAATGTTGTAATGTTGTATAACAAAATTTTAATTGTATATATTCGGGAATTTTAAAATTCGGGACTTTCATTATTCGGCAATATCCAATTCGGGAATTTTATTATTCAGGAATTTTCAAGTGAGGGAATTTTATTATTTTTATCAGCTAATGGGACAATTTCCGAAAAATAAAATTCCCAACAGCTTATAATATTACCGAATTCGCAAATTCAGGACAGAAAATTGCCGAATTTTATAAGATCTGTCCTAGGAAATTACGAATCATAAAATTCTTAAATTTAAACAAATGCGTTTAGCAACACAATTATTTATAATGTTTAAAGTAGCTAAAATTTTTGTTAGAATTTTAAAAAACAATTATTGAAAAAAACTATATATTTCTGGAAGAACATTTTTTAAAAATTATTGTTATTTTTAATTTAAACACTAATTTCAGAAACTACCAGCATCAGAAATAATTTTTTTAAATAAAAATAACTGATTATTGTACTGTTAATAAATTAATATTTACAACAAATGTAATTGTTTAAATTAGGGAATTTTATTATTTGGTAACATTATTATTTGGAAATGTTATCATTTTGGAATTTTCCAATTTGGCAATTTTATTTTTCGGTCCTCCAAACAATTAATGAATTAAGACAATTGAACGTGACATTTAATGTAAAGTAAATGCGATTTGACTGAGAGGAATTCAAGAGCAAGAATTTAGTATGAATAAATGGAACTGCATGGCATCCGACATTGTCAAGTGGCCAAAAATAAACACGAAGCTTTACCACCTGCAAGAGAAAATTTTTATTTCACGACCAAGTTGAAACAGTAGCAACATTTTTCCAACAATTTCACGATCCAGTGATCAATAAATTATAGTTATATGGAACTAGAAAATTATGCTTGTCATAAAAACTTCACAATGGGAAGAAAAACGAGATTCGACCTCTAGAGCAATGCCGCTTTTTTGAATAAATTAGAATGGCGAAACAAATGCAAGTCACTTGAAAAATGGCAACAAAAATTTATTCTTATATTCAAAACCATTATTTCATTAATTTCAAAAGAAATTCCTTTAATTTTTTCGAAAATTTCAAAACACTAAAGTTAAACATTAAAATTGGACTCACCTTTTTAGATAAAATTGTGCCCAATCAAAAGCACGAATTTTACATCGCGATACACAATATTGAAAATTTGGTTTAAAATTGACCTAACTATTATTAATAAAAATCGGCATTATTGAAGATTTAAATAAACTATCGGATTTCGAATAAAGTGTGATGTGCATCGAACTTTGTTGTAATATTTATTTAATTATAATTACAAATAATTATAATATAGATTTCATCTTGAATTATAGTATTTATTTATATTTGAAGTAATTATATAATTATAACTTTTTATTTGACTTTTGTTTATATCACAGTGGGAAAAAAATGATTTAATAAAAATAGAGTGGCAAGAAGTTTACGGATAATTAATAAAATCGTGAGTCGAATTGGCACAGCGATCGAAAGATTCGCGAGTCTTCCCGCGTTACTAAATACATAACCGACTTCGCGAAGATCCAAGTTGAGACTGCGCGACCCTTGACATCGCGCCTCACGATTCGGTAGTCACGTGACGCTTATCACGTGCGCATTCCTTGATATCTGATTGGTCCGCATTTAAAGAGCTGCTGGAAAACCCCCGGCATTTAAAAGAACATCAAACTTTGATTTTTATCATTTCATTCTCAGAATCATTTGTTTAAACTATTTTTAAATTAAGGGTTTCACTCTGATTCACTGTTGATGAATCGATTTCAAATTGTGCGAAATTTGATATTTATAGAGACTAGAAAACAAACGGGACGACTGCAAAATTAAAAAAATTAAAATTTCCAAATTTAAACAAAAATTCTACTTTATATAATTATTTTTTAATTAAAAATACAATAATCAAATGTTTTAATACAAAATTATATTTTCGATGCCTACAGCATGTATGATTATCTTTTGAACTTTAAATATTATTATTTTTTAGACAAACTCTTCCAGATATATATATTTTTCTCAATTATTTTTGTTTTAAATTTAAAATAATAATTTAAGAAACTTCAAACATGAAAAATAACCAAAAATTTTTTATGAAATATTTGATTATTATATTTTTGATAAATAATATTCATTAAAAAATGTTAATTTCTTGAATTTGGAAATATTCTATTTCAGATATTTTATAATTGGGATGACTGAAAAATACCGAAAGAGAAAATTCCCGACAATCTAAATTTCCCGAATTGGAAAATTCCCGAATATTAAAAATCCTGAATTATAAAACTCCCGAGTAATAAAATTTCGAAATTGGAATATTCCCAAATATTAAAATTCCTAAATTATAAAATTCCGGAATTGGAAATTTACCAAATATTAAAATTCCAGGATTATAAATTTTCCGAATAATAAATTCAAAAATTAGACTGAAAAATCCCTAAAAATAAAATCCTCGACAATGAAAAATTCTCGAGTTGGAAAATTTCCGAAAGATAAAATTTTCGAATAATAATATTACCAAGTTGGAAAATTCCCCACTGTTAAAATGCCTGAATTATAGAAATATCGAATTATAAAATTTTCGAATAATGAGATTGCGGACAGAAAATTGCCGAATTTTAAAATATTCGAACTAGGAAATCACCGGGTTCAAACAATAAATTAATTTATAAATATTATTCATAAAAAAAGAGTTCAATCATCAAATATAAAAAAAATATTTTTAATGTTGAAAGAACTTTAAGTTATTATTCTAATTTAAAACAACAGCAATTTAAAAACATTACAAACAATTTTTTCATTGTCATATTTTATTATTGTATTCGAATAATTTAAAAAAATTTTAATATTCTAATTCGGAAATTTTCTGGTTCGGATATTTTATAATTCGACACTTTTCTGTGGGAATTTTATTCTTAGGCAATTTTTTAAAATTTTGTGATGTTATTACTTAGAATTTTTATTATTTAGAATTTTTATTATTTAAGAATTTCATTATTGAAGAATTTTAAAGTGCTGGGAATTTTATTTTTCGGAATTTTTCAATCGTTCCTTATAATTCGGCAATTTTTCGTCGAAAATTTATTATTCGAGAATTTCCTAATTGAGGAATTTTATTATTGGGAAATTTTGCATTTCAAGCATTTTATTATTCGCGAATATGATTATTCGGAAATTTCCCAATTCGGGAATCTTGTAATTTAGTAATCCTATTTTTCTGGAGTTTTATTATTCGGGAATTCAATTTTTCACCAATTTTTTAATTCGAAAATTTTATAATTCAGGAATTTTATTTTTTGAGATTTTTTAGTCGATCAAAGAAACAGGGGCGCAATTTTTGTTTTTGTAAGAAATTTTCAAATTAAAATATAAAAATAATAGTAGCATCCAATTTTTGTATTTTATGGTATCTATTATCAAAAATAATAGAAAAGCAAGCCCAACATATTAGTGATAATTGATGAAAATTGATGTCTTAACTTCAGAATTAATATATGTATTATTTTTGTAGAATGTGTAGATAATCATACCGTTGCATTTTTGATCAAAAATACCACTTTGTGACGAAAGAAACTTTTTAAACCTAAATTAAACCTAATGTTTATTTTTTTGATAGCAGTGAAATTGGTTTATTGTTCTGAAAAGTAATAAACATAATTCACAAATTGTATACATACTCCATTAACTCGAGAAAAATACTTGTATAATTAATAAATGTAAGAAATGAAGAAAGAATGTTATTATTTTGTACAAAACTGAACAAAAAATTTTGAACAAAAAAATTAATTTTTTCGTTGAAAAATTCATCTTTTTGGATGGAAAATTCAACTATTTGGTAGCATATTAACTTTTATGTTGAAAATTTATATTTTTTAATGGGAAGTTAAACTGTTCTGTAGAAAATTCACCATTTCTGAAGAAAATGCCTTGGTTTGGATGAGATTTTTTTTCATTAACTGAAAAATATTTTCTGGTTGATAATTCGTCTTTTTGGTTTAAAAATTCACATGTAGAGAGATGAAGGGATCAGGAAGAGAAAGTATTTTTTTCAACGAGGATTTAAACAATTTTGTTGGAAATTCGTCTTCTTTGGTTGAAAGTAGAACTATTTTGTTCCAAAACATTTTGTTTGTTCTATGATTAATCATTATAATTGAAAAAACGTTGTTTTTAAAAAAATATAACTGTTTTGTCCAGAATTTGTTTTTCATGTGTAAATTTTTTTTTTAATGCGAATAAAACTATTCTATTTTTGAAATGTAGCTTGTTTAAATAAAAAGTAATTTTTTTGATTAAAAAGTCACCTGTTTAATTCTAAATAAATTTTTTTGATTGGAAAATCATTATTACAGTTAAAAATGCATTTTTTCTATTAAAAATTCATACTATTTTGTTGTAAATTTGTCTTTCCTTGTAGAATAAAATGTTCTTGGTGAAAATTTCATCTTTTTTGGTTGACAATTTTTTTTTTCGTTGAAAATAAACAGATTTTGTTAAAAATCTATTTTTTATGATAACAAATTAATTTTTTTAACCGAAAATATAATTATTCTATTTTGGGTTCAAAATTGATTTTTTTTTAGTTTAAAATTCGTATATTATTTTGTAAATTCGCAATTTTTGTTAGAAAACTAACTTTTTTGGATAAAAATTAATTTTTCAATCCAAGATTTTGTATTTAATTTACAAATAATTCACTTGGTTGAAAATTGAACTATTTTGTAAAAAAAATTTTTTTTGTAGTAAAATTAATTTTAAAAACTAAAAATGTAACTGTAACATTTTTGGTTGATATTTGAACTATTATCATGAAATTTTGTTTTTCTTTTAGCTTAAAACTAAATTTTTTATCAGCTAAAAATTCTTCTTTTTGATAAAAAAATATTTGTTTTAAGATTTATTTTTTTGTTGAAAATATATTTCTTTGATTAAAAATTTAACTATTTTGTTGGAATGCATTTTTGTTGTTGTTTAAAAGCATTTTTCCATTAAAAATGAGGGTTTTCTATTTTTAGTTAAAAATTAATCTTTTTTATTTGAAAATTCAACTATATGGTTGAAAGCTACTCTTTTTTTTGTTAAAAATGAATTTTTTATACTGAATATTTAACAATTCCATTTTATTCAAATTTATCTTTTCTGTTGAAAATTTATGCATTTTGTTAAAAATTCATCTTTTTTGTAGCAAATTATTCTTTGTAGTTGAAAATTCATTATTTTAATTTCAAATTAATTTCTTTATTTAAAAATTTTGTTGTTTGTTCAAAATTCATTTTTTTAGTGAAAGATTCTTCCTTTTAGTTTAGCATTCTTTTCTTTGTTTAAAAATTCAATTAACGTGTTCAAAATTTATGAATTGTGTTAGAAATTCATCTTTTTTATTAAATAATTTTTTTTCTTTCATTTATTCTTACGCCTTAATTCGATCTATATTGTTCTTATAAATGACATTTATGTTGACGAGAGAGAAGTTAGGGGACGTAGGGGGTCAGAAGTAAAAAAATAATGTGAGTGGAATAAGGGGAAGCAGAGGGAGGAGAAATAAGGGAAGTAATGGGATCGGAAGTGTTGGATGTGAGGAGTGGAAAAGTAGGAGAAGTGAGTGTAAGCAAGGGACGTAAAAAAAGGTGAAGTAGAGAATGGAGAAGCAAGGAAAGTATAGGAGTAGTAAGTAGGAGAATTGAGGGATGTAAAGAATTTTAGGGGTTATAATGTAGAAGAGGGAGAAGTAATAAAAGTAAAGGGGATGAGAAAGTGAAGGGGTGAGATGAGTGGAAAATAAATGTATGGGAATTAATAAGAGAAAAAGCAATTAAGGAAAAAGAAAGGTAGGCAGCGGACAAGGAGTAAGAGAAGTATGGGAGTAAATTAGATGAAGTAGAGGATGGAGAAGTAAGGGAAGTAAGGGTTTTGGACGTATGGGATGTGCGGGGCTAGAAAGTGTGAAAGATAAGTATAAGTAATAGATGTGATGGAGAGGAAGTATATAAGGGAGAAGTAAGGGCAGGTAAGGAAGGAATAGTAGGGGCTATATGTGTAAAATAAGGATGGCAAAGTGAGGGAAGTGATGGGATTGATTGGAAGTGTGGGATGTGAGAGGTTAAGAAGTAGGAGAAGCGCATTTAAGGAGAGATGTTAGGGGTAAGGAAATAGAAACAGGAGAAGTAAGGAAAGTAAAGGAGGAGAAAGTAGAAGTAGGGATGGATGTGAAGAATATTAGGGGTTAGGGTGTAGAGAAGGAAGAAATAAGAGAAGTGAAGGAGGTGAAAAAGTGACGGAGTTGGATGGGTGTTGGATGAAATTAGGGGAATTGAGGAGAGGGAAAGTAGAGGAGGGTGGTATAAGGGAAGGAAGGGGAGGAGAAGTAGAAGAAAAATATCATAAAACTTTTTTCGGAAGTAGGAAAAGTATGGGAGTGGAATTAGGGGAACCAGAAGATGAAAAAGTGAGGGATGTGATGGGATTGGAAATGTGGGGTTCGAGAAAAGAAATCAATACTAAATAGTTGGTAATAAAAAATCTATAAAAGGTCGCTGCGATTGAAATGTCTCGAGTTATTCTTAGGCATACGACAGGGGTGGAAGATAGCTGAGAAAAGGTTCTTTGGGGGCAAGTGGTTTTATTCTGCTTCATAATGCAGGTCAGCTGACTGAGCTCGCTGGCCGGAAACAATGCCAATATTCACATGTCACCTTTCTGATATGCACTACCGAAGGACAACGATACGCCACTTTATTATATTTTTCTTCCTTTGTTTTCTGCACGTGATCCAAAGATAGAAAAACTTTCATTATTTGAAGCATCGGCTCAAAGAATCAGCGCTTTATTCTTTTATTAACGGAAGAATTTCTGATTGAAATTTAATGATTTCGAATTTTTTTGATTCCAACTAAAAGAGATGACTTTACACAATACGAAATTAATTTAGAATTCCAAAGGACGAGTTTTTACAGAGTTGAATTTCCTACTAACAAGCTGACTTCTGGAGAGATTAGTTTCATTTTCAATAAAATAATTCAATTTTTGGGAAAATAGTGGGATTTTTATGTGAATCTTTTAATGTTCTACCAAAAACCGTGCCTTTTCAATCAAAAAGTCAAAATTTCAAACAAAAAAATATTAAACCAACCTTCAACCAAAAACAGTTTATATTTAAACTAAAAAGAAGTTGACAAAGTTTCAACAAAATAATTAATTTTTCATCAAAACAGTTACATTTTAAATAAAAATAAAGCAAAAAGATGAATTTGTTGCCAAAAATATGAATTTCTAATAAAATATATAAATTTTCCAAAAAATATTTGAATTTTGAACTAAAGAAAATCAATGTTGAACCATAAATGGAAAACTTCAATATCAGGGGAAAAAATGAATTTTTTTTACCAAAAAAGGAATTTTTAACAAAATCGTCAAATTTTCACCCAAAAGATAAATTTTTAACAAATGAATATTTTGCGGTCCACAAGGCAAAATAAGCTTATACATGTTCCTAAAATTTTTGGGCCAAAAGAAAAATTTGGTGTCAAAATTTTAAATTTTCAAAATTATAGTTAAATTTTTAACCAAAGACATTTTTTTCGCGAAGTAATTCACCTTTTATCAAAGTATTTAAATTTTGTACCAGAAAAAGAATTTTTAACGCAATATTTTTATTATCAATCGAGGAGATTAGAGAAATAAATTAATTTTCAAAGAATAATGCAATAGTAGATATTTCACGCAAAAAAATGCTTGAATTTTTATCCACAAATAATTAAATTTCTAATAAAAAATACATTTTTTAAAGAATATTGTTGAATTTTCAAAAAAATTATTAAATTTTCAACCCACTTGTTAATTATTTAACTTAAAAAAAAATGTTACATTTTTAAACAAGTAATTACGTTTTTTTTTAATATAAATTTTCAACAAAAAATTTTCAATCTTAAAGGACAACGTTTCTACCCAAATAGAATTGAAAATTAAATTTCCAACTGAAAAATATTATTTTTAACCAAAAATGAAAAACTACCATTTTCAGTGAGAAGAAATGGTTACAAAATAAAAGGAATTATCAAGAAAATAGTAAATTTTTAAATTAAAAAGATGATTTTTTTACTACGATAATGAACTTTGCAGCTAAACAGATGAAAATAAAACAAAAAAGGATTTTGTAGTCAAAAAAGTTAAATGAGTTTATTCAAATTGTTGAACTTTTGAATTAAAAGACGAATTTTTTCTAGATCAATTTTCAATAAAAAATTTAATTTTCAAAGAATAATATAATAGTAGGTATTTCAAACAATTAAGGTTTTAATTTTAAATGAAAAACAGTTAAATTAAAACGCAAATGTTCATTTCCGAATGGTTAAATTTCCGAAAATAGGAAATTGCTGAATTTTCGAATCTCGCAAAAAATATTTAATTGTTTTATTTTTTTGTTCTTAGAATAATCTTCTTTTTATATGCATTATTTCTTTTTAAGTAGCAGTTTCATTTTCTTTTAGAAGATTTAAATTTCGGGAACTTTCATTTTTCGAAAACATCTGTATACTTATTTCTTCATTAAATTATCTAAAAGTAATATTTAATCATGACTGAAAACTAAACGAGATCAATTTTTATTGATATAAAAAAATGTTATAAAGAAATTGACTTGTATCGCATTTTTAAACGTTCCAAATTTTTTCCCTACAAGATCATTTATTTTTACCTTCAGAATAATAGCATGAAACATAAGAATGCTATTTGAGAAAATTTCTTTTAAAATCTAATATTCATAAACAAATTAATTTATAAAGTATAATAAAATATAAAAAATTTCTATTTTCTATGAGATCACTTTTTTCATCTCAAGAAAAATATTAATAAACGAAAGACCGTCATTTAATGAAATATATAAAAAAAATATTGTTTTTGTCAATTCTTATAAAACGCTCTGATTTTTTTCATAGGAATTTTTTAAATATTGATAAATATGTTTTTCAATCTTTTGTATGATAATATTATTCTTTAGATAAAAAAAGTGAATTCACAGAGAAAAACAAATGTCTATTTTTAAAGATTCTAAATGAGTGAATTTGTTTACCACAATGTTTTTTTAACAATTAAAAGCGTCGTGTAACGTTTACCTACCGTTTCGATATATTATAATTGCGATGGAAAAAAATTATTTTGCAGAAACAAAAGATTTCCTTGTAAATAATAAGATACATATAATTTGCGTACATTAATTATTTATAATAATTAAAATTGTTATTAAAAGGCAATATTTTCCATATAAATATTATCCTTGAGATTAAAGGATGAGATCACGTAGAATAGAAAAACTTAACAAATGCGATGTTAGTGAAGTTGTTTATAACCATTTTTAATAAAAAGAACAATTGTACTCTTTTAATTCTTTTTTATGATTAGTTATTACTTTTATGTAATTTTACTAAAAAATCAGCACAAATAAAACATTTAAATACCGTTAATGCAGCAGATACGAGTTTTACCCGTTGTTTTGTTTGTAACAATTAAGGAAATGAAGGAATTTAATTTACAACGAAAAATTCTATTCTTCAAGAGTATATTCAAAAATTCTATTTTTTAAAGAAAATATCAATAAACAAAGCACAGAAGATAGTAAAACTATGAAAAATAAGTTTTTAGTCATTTTTTAAATGAAATAATAAATTAGTGCACAATAAACTAGAGAAATATTTCAAGCGAATCTACAGAATAAGGTCAATTCATTGAAGAGAATTTGATAAATGATATTGATTTATCCTTATAAATTTTAATTTTCATTCAATTACACTGTCTAATGAATATCAGGAAATTAAAAATTCTAATTGCTTTTTATGAGTTAATTAACATATCGCGCCAAGCTATCAGTTAATGAAACAATTGCAGTAATTATATAACTGCGGTAAAGTTTTTGAGTTCCTATATTGTAATCGCTAATAAAGACAGGTATTAAAATTATAAGTGGATATAACTAGTTGTAGATGGTGTAAGATACTTGGAATAAAATAATTTATAAAAAAAATGTTTATTGCTAAAAGAAGCGACTGTAAAAAGTAATAAAACGTTTGCAAAACAAATAAACATATTTCAATAAAAATAATATATACAAATAATACTAATAAATTATTTATATAATATAATAATATAATAGTTATAATTAGTTACTTCTAAGGTTTTTTGAAAAACATGTAGTAAACTGATTAACCGAGCTTCGTGGTCAGATTCATTCAAAGCTTTCAAACATGACTCGGAACTTCTAAGGACTCTGGTTAGTCTCAATAAAAGACTTATTCCGAACATTCTTTCAGCTCGTTAATTATAGATTTTTTTTGATTTTTTAATTTGCAATCTAAATTTAAATTTCAGCTATTACGATTTATAAAAGAGAACATTTTAGATTTTTAGGGTTTCGTACTTTTTTACAACTCACAACTCACAACTCACAACTCACAACTCACATCTCACAGCTCACAACTCACAGCTCAATACTCTCAACTCACGACTTACGACTTATAACTCACAAGGGGAAGAAAAGTAGGAGTAATTAGGGGAGGTGGAAGAAATGTGAGAAATGTGTGATTGAGCGTAAGGGAAATTTGACGTTAGAGGAATCAGGCGAAAATGGAGGAAATGAGAGAAGGGGGCGGTAGATAAAGATGAAGTTGGAAAAGTGAGGGGAAGTGAAGGTTGAAGGGTAGGAGGGGAAGTAGAGGAAGAGAGGGGAAGTCGGGGAATGTAGGGAAATTTAGGGCTCTCAAAGAAACAAAAAAAAATGAAATTATGGATACAAACTTTGAATATATTAACTGACGGTACCGATAATAAAAAAATTACGTGCAGAAACCATAAGATTTCTGGGAAAATTTTAAATGATTCAAGTTTTATTTTAACAGTTTAATGTTAATTTTCGAAGATTTCAAAATATGTCTCAAAAGAATCTGGAAGATTTCAAAAAATTTTGGTGTGTGCAGAATTTAAAAAAATTTTATAAAAAATTTCAATTATTTTAAAAGGTTTTAATCTAATTTAAATTTTAAGAATCTTGCAATTAATTTAAAACAAAGTATAAAATTGTTAAGATTTCAGAACAAAAGAAGCCTGTTAAGAGTGCTGACCCATTTTTTCATTTTGAAAAATAAAAATGTTGGAAATTAAATTTTTTTATTTTGCACAATTATTAAAACATTTCAGGAACAATTCGAGTTATTTTAGAAAACAGAAGGATGAGAAGTTTTAAAAAAGTAATAAATATTTTTAATGGTTGCAAGCATTTTGAAAAATCCTGTAAGATAAAAAAAACTTTTTCAACAAATTTTTAAATAATTTTTCGAAATATCTAAAATTCTCAAAATTCTTTGCTATTCTTTTTGAGAAGCCTAGGAAAATTATATTTCCATACACTTAAAAACAAATAAACCAAAAAAAATAAATAGTTATTTGAAATTTTTTAAAATGATTTTTTCCCTTAAGCTTAAATTTCGTTCAATTTACTTTCCATGGTTTTCTTTCTTTTTCTTTGAGAAATATTTTTTGGTTGTAAATTCGTCCTTTTGGTTTAAAAATTCATCTCTTTTGGTAGAAATTTCGTATTTTTTGTTTAAAAATGCAACAGTTTATTGAAGAATTATTCTCTTTTTGGAAAATAATTCTACTCGTTTAAAACTTCAACTCCTTTGCAATAATTAATTTTGCGTTGAAAATTTTTCTTCTTGGTGGAAAAGTAATCTTCTTGATAGAAAATACATCCGTTTAATTGAAAAGACTAATATTTAGTTAAAATTTACTGTTTAATCAAAAGGTCATATTTTTGGGACAAAAATTACAGTTTTGTAAAAAATCTATTTCTTTGGAAAAAATTTTATACTTTTTGGTTAAAAATTTTGGTTGAAAACTACTCATTCAGGTTTTGGATTCAACTATTTTGTTGAATATTTGTCTTTTTGGATTAATTTAACTTATTCAGATTTAAAATCTTTTTAGATGAAACATAAAACATTGGATTTTTTGTTGAGAGCTCATCCTTTTCAGATAAATAATCCAATATTTCGTTTAAATTTAAACTACTCTGTTAAAAATTAATTTTTTGGTTTAAGATTTATCATTTTAGTAAAAAATTTATCTCTATGGTTGACAATGTGCTATTTTATTAAAAATTCACCTTTTTTTTACAAAATTAATCTTCTTGGTTGAAAATTCATATTTTCGGGTTGAAAAAGAACTGTTTTATAGAAACTTAGTTTCTTTTGAAAAATGTATTCTTGTTTGGCAAAGTATAAAAAATTTAACTTTTTTCTCGAAATTAAAATTTTTCTCCATTGGTAATTAAAATTGTTTGGCGTTGTAAAAGAATAACGAAAAAAAATTCTTGATACATAAATTTCCCAAAAATAAAAATTCCTGAAAATTTAAATTACTGTGGTAAAATGAAACTTCTGGGAATGTTTATTCCTTGAATTTTAAATTCTAAAAAACGATTAAAAGTGCCGAAAATGTTTTTTTCTCGAAATATATTCTATTTTGAAAAAAAGGAACAAAGTAGAAAAAGTCCTACTCCCTCTTGGTCATGAATTCAGCCTATTAAAGATTTCGAATTAAAGAAACATGAATCACATTAATTTTAAGGGTAATTTATGGTAAGTTAACATAAATTGCCACCAATTTCAAAATATCTATTAACTTTTGGAAATTATCGGTCATTAATGGTAATATTACTGGTAAATGTGGTAACTTACCATAAAATTCCCAAAATTCAGTTTAACAATGGCTAAAAATCTACGGAAATTCACGAAATTTTCGGTAATTTATGGTAATTTTACAGATGAATATGGTGATTTACCATAAATTACCCAAAATTCAATTGTAAACATTTTTATAAATTTCCAGAAATTTTTAGTCATTCATGGTAATATTACAAGTAATTTAACGTAACTTACCATAAATTGCCCAAAATTCAGTTTAATAACGTCTAGAAATTAATGGAAATTTATTGAAATTTTTGGTCATTAATGGTAAATTTATAATTGAATATGGTAAATCACCAGAAATTATACAAAATCCAATTTTTAACATTTTTATAAATGTTCAGAAATTTATGAAATTTTGGTTATTTATAGTAATATTACAGGTAATTTAAAGGAAGTTACCATAAATTGCCAAAAATTTAGTTTAACAATGCCTGGAAAATTAAGAAAATTTATAGACGTATTTTTGGTAATTTATGGTAATTTCACAGGTGAGTATGGTAATTTACCAGAAATTACCCAAAATTTAATTTTCAACGTTTTTATAAATTTCCAGAAATTTGTAGTATTTTAAGGTAATTTAGCAAAAAGTGCCAAAAATTAAATAAAAGAATGTCGATAAATTTTCGGAATTTTTTTTTCATTCATAATAAATTTACAGGTGAATATGGTAACTTACAATTAATTACCTAAAATTCAATTTAAATTTTTTAAATAAAATTTCAGACATTTATAAAATATTTAGTAATTTATGGTAATATTGCGTATAATTTAAGGTAACTCTCCATAAATTTCCCAAAATTCAGTTTACAATGTCTAGAAATTTCTGGAAACGTATGGAAATTTTTGTTAATTTATGGTAATTTTACAGGTGAATATGGTAACTCACTAGAAATGATCCCAAATTCAATTTTAAAAATTTGTATATATTTTCAGAAATTTATGAAATTTTTGGTTATTTATGGTAAAATTACAGGTAATTTAAAGTAAATTACTGTAAATTGCAAAAAATTTAGTTTAACAATGTCTAGAAAATTTATGCACATTTTTTGTAATTTATGATAATTTTACAGGTGAATATGGTAACTAACCAGAAATTACCAAAAATATAGTTTTAAATGTTTTTATCAATTTCCAGAAATTTTTGGTAATTTAAGGTTATTTAGCAAAAAGTGCCCAGAATTCAATAAAAAAATGTTAAATTTCCGGAAATTTATAGAAATTTTTGTTCATTCATGTTAAATTTTGGTAATATTATATTTATTAACTTATAGTAACATTTAATGTTATTTAGGGTAACTTATCATAAAATTCCCAAAATTCAATTTAAAAATGTCTATAAATTTCCAGTAATTTTTGGTAATTTTGCAGGTGAATATGGTAACTCACCAGAAATTATCCAAAATTCAATTTTAAACATTTTTATAAAGTTCAGGAAATTTATAATTTTTTTGGTAATTTATAGTAATATTACAGGTAATTTAAGGTTCTTTACCATTAAATTCCCAATATTAAAATTAAAAATGTCCATAAATTTCTTGAATTTTTCGGTAATTTATGGTAATATCACAGGTAAATATGATAACTTACCATAAATTGCCCAAAATTCAGTTTGACAATGTCTACAAATTTTCGAAAATTTATGACAATTTTCGGTCATTTATGGTATTTTCCAGATAAATATGGTACCTTACCATAAATGATAAAAACTTTAATTTTAAACATTTTGATAAATTTCCCGAAATTTATGAAATTTTTGATAATGTATGACAATATATCAGGTACTTTAAGGTAACTTACCATAAAATTCCTAAAATTCCATTTATAAATGTCTACAAATTTTCGCAAATTTATGCAAAGTTCCGGTAATTTATGGTAATTTTACAAGTAAATATGGAAACTTACCAGAAATTACCCATAAGTGTATTTTAAACTTTTTTTTATAAATTTTCCGAAATTTATGGATTTTTTTGATATTTTATGGTAATAGTACAGGTAATGTAGGGAAACTGAAGATAAATTACCCAAAATTAAATTAAAAATTTTTTTATTTCAGAAATTTCCAGAAATTTTTGGTAATCTATGGTAATTTAATCTAGTATATATGGTAACTTTCCATAAGATATCGCAGAATTCTATTATTTTCAACCAACATTTTCTGACAGTTCTTACGTTAAATGGTCTGATTATCGTAATATGCGAGCTCATAGATGTATATAATTTAAATTATTCCCTTTGACGTCAGCTTTTACTCCCTAGGGAGTAAAAAATAGAGCTTTAGCCCCGCTTCATAGACTTATCAAAGGGCTGAAATCATGCATGTGTCATAAAAAAAATCTTGATGACAAAAAGACACAGCCAAAGATTCTTTATAAAAATTGTTTAAAATAAAAAGTTGAAAAATAATAGAATTATTTAACTTTTATTAGTGCAGTTACAGTAATTGTGGCAAAGGTGACTTCATTTAAAAAAATTTTCTAGAGATAAAAATTGAAAATATTTAAAATCCAATTTGGTTCATATTTGTTTACTAGTTTTTAAGAAATAAAAACTTTATTCAGTCCTGCTGACACTTAGCTTCTGTTCCGCTTTACTTTATTCCTCTAAAGTCTAAGGCCAAGCTGACACTGAGAAAATCTTCTGGGCATTTCCCTGAGGCTTTCACAATAAAGGTTCCCATTTATTCCATCCAAATTGAAATTCAGCCTACAGAAGGGTCAATATTAACGACCGTGCCAAGGGTCAAGATATTTGGAGATTGTCCAGATTCACTACAAAAGTTTCAACCTGTATATGAGGCCACGATAAATGTTCGCGCCTTAGAGAAGCAATCGATCGACCTATTGTTGAAACTTTTAAGACTGCCAGTACCGATTTAGGAAGTTTAAAAAAAATTGGTTCATTGTCTTTATATGAAAATAACTTTTTTGATATTCAAGATACAAAAAAAAACGATACCTAGCGTATTTGTTCGCGTCTCTGAGACGTTTGGGCCGACCTACAGTAGAACCTCGATTATCCGAAGTAATGTGGAGAGGAGATACCTCGGATAAGCGAAAACTCTGATAATACGGAAGAAATACAAAATTCGGAAGAGTTATCTATTTTTAATATTTTAAAAATAAAAATAAATGTAAGCATTTAGCAAATCAAAGTAAACAACTTACGAATGTGGATTTATCTTTATTAATTGATTAATTGATTAATAAACTGCGTTCATTCAGAATTAGGTGTAGCAGTTTCATCTGTTTTTTTAATGATTCTCCGTATTATCCGAGCATACACCTCGGTTAATGCGGAGTGCTTGGATGAGTCCCGTTGCCTCGGATAACGCGGAGCCTCGGATAATCGCAGGCCGGTTAATCGAGGTTCTACTGCATTGTTAAACCCCTTAGGAGCCACCTATAAACTATGTTACCACTTTTAACAAAAAGTGGAATAGTTAAACTTTTAAATAAAAATTAATGTCAAATGATAAAAAAAAAAACTAATTTTCTACCAAATCGTTAATTTTTTAACTGAATTATTAAACATTCAAAACAAAATGACGAATTTTTTAAGCAAAATAGTTGAATTATTAAACCAAAAGATTAATTTTCTACCGAAAGAAACTAATTTTTAACCAAATTCAAAAATCCTCACACAAAAAGTTGAATTTTTAACCGAAAAATAATTAATTTTCAACAAAATTTTAAGCATTCTTAGACAAACAGTTCATGTTTTAACAAAAAATAAGAACTTTTCGACTGCAAAAAAAATAATTACAAAAAAATTTTTCAATAAAAATACAAAATTCTCAACCGAAAAATTGAGTTCTTAGAAATAAATTTTTTTTTTAATTTTCAATAAAGTATTTCATCTTCGAAACCTGGTTAATATAAAAAAAAACCAAAACATTCAGTTTTCAACTAAAAAAGATGAATTTTTAATGAAAAAGATTACTTTTTTACCAAAAAAATTTTTCTTTAAAACTCAAGAATCATCAGCCAAAAAGCTTAATTTTCAACTAAAAAAGACAAATTAAAAAAAAGAAGATCAAGTTACTACCATAAAAGATAAATTTTTAAACAAGAAGGTTAATTTACTACCAAAAAAGAGGATTTTCACTCTAACTCAAGAATTATCAGCCAAAAAGTTGAGTTTTCTACTGAAAAAGATGGATTTCTCAACAAAAAGGTTAATTTACCATAAAAAATAAATTTTCAATAAAGTTCAAGGATCCTCTACCAAAAAGTTGAACTTTTAAGAAAGAAAGATAAATTCTTTTTTTTTTTAATTTGAAAAAAGTATTTCATCTGTAAAACCTAGTTGTTAAATTTATAGGCAAAAAATGGACTTGAAAAAAAAAAATTTACTACCAAGAAAAAAAACGAATTTTTAGGAATATTTAAGTATTCTCAACCAAAAAATCGGATTTTCAATTAATAAAAATGAATTATTAAACAAGAAGATTAATTTATCACCAAAAAAGATAAAATTTTTAATAAAATACAGCAATTCTCAAGCTTAAAGTTGAATTTTTGAACAAAAAAGAATAATTTTTCCACAAAAAAGATTAATTTACTATAAAAAAAATGATTTTTTAATCAAATTCAAGATTTACCAACCAAACGTTTGAAGTTATAACAAAAAAATATGAATTTTTAAACAAAAAGATTAATTTTCTACCAAAAAGACGAATTTATAATCAAATTCAGGAATGCTCAACCGAAAAGTTGAATTTTCAACAAAAAACATACATTTTTAAGGAAAAAGATTAATTTTCTACCAAAAATACGAATTTTTAATAATATTTAGGAATTTTTAGCCAAACAATTTAATTTTCAACCGAAAATATGAATTTCTGAACAAAAAGAATAATTTACCTTAAAACAGACGAATTTTCGATAATATTCAAGAATTCTCAACCAAAAAGTTGAACTTTTAACAAAGAAACAAAAAATTCTTTTTTTTTTTAATTTTAAGAAAGTATCAACCCATCGATTGAAATTTTGATGGGCTCTCTGATATTCCGAAAATAAGATTTTCGGTAAGACAGAAACATAAGCTTGAAAAGTATATTGCATTTTTTTCCACAGCAGAGAAGAACCTACATTATTAATAAAATTTAAATTTGAATCAAAAACTTTTATTATTATTTTCATTAATATTCTCTTTGAATAATGCTAGAAAGTTGCATTTTTCTCTGAAATATTCAAATTTCTGTCCACTTTCTTCTTGGAGCTTGACAATAAGTAATAAAATTTAATAAAACGAATTGTTTAAATAATTGATTATGGTTCATAACTCTGTTCTATTATAGTCAAACTTGATATTTGCCATTTCTTCTACAACTTTTAAATTCTTTTTTCACGTTTTATTTAGTAAGATAATAATTAATGCACGTTATCAAACAAAATTGCTCAAACAATTTATTATTGTTAATAACTATCTTTTCTCACATACTTGTTGAAGGTCTAGCTTTTTCCAAATTTTTTACCTCATTTTCGACATTGTTCTAAGAAATTGAAAAAAAGTAAAAAAAATTGAAAAAGACAGCTACTTTCTAGCTCTATTCTAAAATATAAATGATAAATTGTTTGAAAAAATTATTTAAACATCTGAATATCAATAGCAAATAAACATATACGTAACAGATACAATTGTTTCTATAAAAACGCAAAAAACATAATAACAGAATTGTTTAAAAAATTATAATTTAGATATTTTCAAAGTTATAACAATTGCAGAATATTTAAAAACCGTGTTTTTTTTCTATTTGACGCTTAGTTTGTTTGTAAGAATTGCAGAACGTTAAACCATAATGTTATTGTTTAAACAATCTGTTTTCCGATTGGTTACTTAATTTTTGATAATTATGACATAAGAAAATTTATGTTTTAAAGTATCTTGATTTAATTAGCAAATTGATACTCAATCATACAAATGTCTCATTTGATATTTTTTGTTATTTTGATTAATAATAATATAAACAAATGTCCATTGTGAATATTTGAAGGCAAAAAGACATTTTTTTCTTTAAGTTTTTCTCATCTTATCTTGTCAGTGATAATTAATGATAAAAATTCGTTATTAGATATTTTTTATTAACTTAATCCGATATTCTTTATCAATTTTATAAACAAATTATATCAACAACTTCCATGGGTGGAGATATAAAGGCAGAAAGAGATAGTTTTTTCTCTCAATTTTCCTTAAGTTATGTCGTGAATGCTGTTTCTTCAGGAGATTTTGTTGTCCGGCATTTTTTATTGATTTTTCAAACAAATTCTTTAAATAAATTCCCAGCATAGACATTCGCAGACAGAAAAAAATTCGTTTTTTCTCTTAAATTTTTAAAAATTATATCATCAGTATTCATCTGTAACAATTCATAAAAATACTGCATCACACAAATTAAAAGAAGCCAAAAAACGTGCATTTCTGGCTTTAAAAATCCGCACTGAGAACTTGTTTCTATAATTTATTTTAAAAATTATTAAAAAATATCTGTTAAAAAAATCTCACAAATAAAAGTTATTGGCGACATAATTTTTTAAAAATTAGGAGAAAAAAAGAATTTTTTCTGTCTTTAACTGTCCATACTAGAAACTTTTTTATATAGTTTGTTTATAAAATTAATGAAAAATTTCGAATAACAAAATCTCATAAATAAAGATGATAGACATAGTTTATGAAAAATTAATTAAAAAAGACGATTTCTTCCTATCCTACAATGTCGATACTGGGAATTTGTTAATACAGCTGTTTATAAAATTAATGAAAAATATCGGATGAAAAAATTGTTATAATCAAGTATCATCTTTAATGTATACTATTTTTTAACTTAGTTTGTTTACACTAAGACAACAATTAATTATTTTGCTGAAGATGAATCATTCTAGTTCAATAATTCTAGTCGAAAATTCGTCTGCTTTGGTAAAAATTTTGTCATTTTTGGTAGAAAATTACTTATTTCATGCTTCGTTAAAAATTAAATTATTTTGTAAAAAAGAATTTTTTAGTTTGAAGATTCACCATTCAAGATAGATATTAAAATATTTTGGTGTAAATTAACTAATTTTTTTGTATATTCAAATCTTTTTCCAATAATTAACTTCAACAATATTATATTTTAACAATAAAATTTCCATTATTCAAAAATTAATCTTTTGTGGCTTAACTTAACTCTTAAAAAAAATTTAATCTTTCTCGGTTAAAAATTCAACTGTTAGTTGAAAATTAAATTATTTTTTAGAAAATTTTTTTTTCAGTTTTAAATTCATCTCTTTTAGAAAAAAAACCTAATATTTTTTTCTTAAAAAAGCAATTGGCTGAAAATTAATATTTTTTTGGTAGAATTTAAGTTATTTCTCTTTAAAATTGAAATCTTTCTTAGTTCAAAATTCAATTAACTTCTTTTTGGAAAAATGTCTTTTGGAAAAAATATAATCTTTTTTGGTTAAAAATGCAAATTGTTGAAAAATAATCTTTTTGGATAGAATTCAAATAATTTTTTTACAAAATTAAAATATTTGTTGGCTGGAAATTCAATTTCTTTGTTGAAAATTAAATCACTTTGTAAAGAAAAATTTTTGGTTATAAATTTCATCCTTTTACTAAAAATTCAACTATTTGGACAATAATTACCATTTTTGTTTGAAAATTCGTATTTTTAGTTAGAAAGTTCAATTGTTACGCAAATTTTATTTTGTTTCTTTTTTGAAAATTCAATATTTTTTGGTAGAATTTAATTGATTTTTCTTTCAAATTGAAACCTTGCTTAGTGAAAATTTGATTTTCTAGCTTGAAAATAAAATTATTTTGTAAACAAAATTTGTAAGAATTTGTAAGTTAAAGATTTATCATTTTAGTAAAAATATTAAATATTTTTTTACAAATTAACAATAAATACTCAGTCAATAATTGCTTTTTTTGTTTAAAAATACATATTTTCGAGTTGCAGATTGTACTGTTCTGTAAAAATTTGTTCCTTTGTTTATTTAAAAATTCATCTCTTCTAGAGAAAAATGCATCCCTTTTTTTTGGAACATTCGTTGAAATTTAAAGTTTTTTTAAAATGCATCTATTTTGGTAGAACATTCTACAGTTTGTTTAAAAATTAAACTATTTTGCTCAACATTATATTTTTGGTTGAAAATCCATATTTTCGGGTAAAAAGTTAAGCTTTTTAATAGAAAATACGCCTTTTTGGTGGAATTTTTGAAAATTGTGATACTTTTTCATTGATAAATATGATTAAAATGTAAAAAGATAAAAATTTTCTTTTAAAACGAGAGGAATTTTCTAAATTGTTGTATTTTTCAAACCTAAAATTTTTTTTTTTTGACGAAATACATGAATTGTCTACCAAGGAGATTAATTTTCAACCGAAAAGTACGAATCTTCAACAAAATTCTTGAATCCTCAAACATAAAAGATCAATTTGCAACACAAATTTTAATCATTAATCACATACACGAAAAGAATTAGTCGCATAAAAATTCGTCGACTTTGTATATTAGGCTTGGATACGAGAAGAAGTCGAATAAAGTTTTGAAACCTCCTTGTTGAAGGATGTGATCAATAATTATTTAGAAAATATGAAACATTTCAGATGAATTAAAAAATGTTATTGCAGCGTTTAAATAAACAGCGGTATCAAATTTCTAATCCAGTTGACGAGACTCTCCGCGACAGTCAAGGAAAATCGAGAAGAAAGGAAAAAAAATTATTTATAGTGTCACAAGTTAAAGTCCCCACCCACGCTTCCACACAC